>NC_061118.1:145161766-145307283 GCF_002878395.1 Capsicum annuum
TTGTAAAAAAGGGTGTTTTTGAACCCGAGATGAGAAAAGAAATCCACTTTTATTGATTATTATAAAAAGGGTAGCATGATGGCTCTCGTTGTGAATTGTTGAAATGTTTGTTAGTGGATTTTCTTTTGAAAAGATTTGAGCTAAGTCTGGGAGTAGTCTTTAGCACCAAGCGGGAGGTATAGCAGGATTTGGTACTTTCCTAGAACTACGTGCCCCGTAGGATGTGAGCCAAAGGATGATTTATATAGTGATCACTAGTTTTCGATTGATGATTAAGGTCCTACTCGGATGGCAAAGATAGGACAGCTCTCCCCAACGTGGGTAAGACGTTGGACTCCATATAGCTCACATGGTTTATGTCGGTTATAAGAGATTCCCAATGTGTGTGTGTACTCTTCTATCCAAGATGAAAATATATTCTCTTGAAAGACTGATTTTGAGAAAGTTGTTGTTTTCAAAATATTGAAAGGGTATATTCTAAAGAGCATTATTACGAGATTTGATTGCTTTGATGATTTGAAATTGAGATGAAGTGAATTGAGACTTATTATGATGACTCACATGTTTTACCTTCTATATCTTACTCTCTTATGATTATGATGATTTCATTCTGGCTAAGTGAGTCATTTATATCAGCATGCATAATTTTATAAACTGTGATGATATTAAGATATTATTTTATATATGTATTGCACCCCCATATGCTCGGTAAAATTCCATATTACTAACCCACATATTCGTATGTAGGCTACATTTTCTCGGAATGTAGGTACAAGGTATAGTTGAACCTTCAGATCCAGTCAGTTTGTGGTATCTAGTCAGCAGGTGATGAGTCCTTTTTGATTCAAGGGGTCAGATTAGTTATGCAGAGTTTATAGTGTTGTATCTTCTTCATTCAGTTGTATTGAGTTAGGGTAGTCGGGAGTCATGACCCGCCTACCTACAGTCAGTACTAGTAGAGGCTTCATAGACAGTCAATAGAGGTTGATTTATTTTGTTTCAGTTTTGGTTGTAAAGGTAGAATTATAATCTTGTAACTTCTGTTTTGTATTGATCAAATTCACAAAAGAGTTATTTTTTTCGTTGATTCGTATAGATTTATACATTTTGTTCAGTTGCTTATGAGTTATGTCAGTAGAAGGGTTAGCTTGGGGTCACTTGTGATCCTAAGCACCGTATGACGTCTCGAGACCCGATTTCGGGGCGTTACATGAACAATCCTAAGACAGAGATATTGTAATACCATGAATTTTCATTTTATATATCTCTCATCATTTTCTCATGAGATCAAATCCAGCATAGAGCAATGGTTACTCATAAGTAGACACTTTTGTTTCGATTTTAGCCACATAGTCATTTTCATGAGAACTTATGCACTTGCAGATCAGTTCAGTGGCCCACTATGTTTGAGATTCAGTGAATCAGTTTATATCAGTTTTACATAATAGCCTAAAGACTAATATTCCTCCGTGATTCAACTCAATTATCCACATTTAAGAACGAATGTTCCTAAGGGGGAGATAATGTAATACCTCATATTTTTGTGCTGGAATTCTAACCGTCGTTTCTATACGTCTAAGCTCTAATCCAAGTGATTCTCACGTGAATACAAGTTGCATGATCATTATCCTAGTCTATGGAGTAGTTTAGAGGTGAAAAATGTTTATAGCAATGGCTTAGAACAAAGTTGAGCTAAGACCAATTGATTCGTCCAAAGTTTGACGTTTGATTCTACAAGGGTCTACTTCAAACGTGTATATCTCTTAATATACATGGAATTTTTCACTCCAAGACATATCAAATTGAAGATAATTGAATTAGCTTTCGAATGACACCAATTTCGTAAAAATTCGATACCGAAGCAAAAAGTTACAGCCATTCTCATGACCTGTAGCAAAAGGCTATGAGCAGGGCGCCCTGGCTTGAGCGGGGGTCTAAGCAGGGCGACGACCAGTCTAGAGAGGGGGTCTAAGCAAGGCGCCACCCTGGGTAAATTTTCAGCTTTCTTCCTCGACTATTTAAGGGTAAATTGGGTAGTTTTCAACTCTTTATCCTCTTTAACACTGGATTAAACTCCCATAACACCAAAATAAGCTCTCATTCACCAAAATTCACCAAGAACAACCTTTAGGGTTTCAATCTAAAAACTCAAATATCTCAAGATTAAACCGTAAGTTTTTAATAATTTTTACATATTTGGAATCCCCGTTACGAAGGCTACGAGGGACACCCAAAAGTTCGTGAATAGCATTACATCATTAGGAAAGTCATTCAACATCTCCAATCTTAAGGTATGTGGGGTTTTTCAACAAGAACACCCTTTCGTTCTTGTGCCCAAAAGTATTTTCTTTTGCGAAGTTATGGATTTATATATATTTTATTATGAATTTGAAGCATGAATTTATATTCTATATTGATCCTCATGTGATTATAATATTATTGATATTTTAGAAGTTGAATTATATGAGAATGATGATATTTTATGCCTTATAGCTGAATTTTACAGATTTTGAAGGAAATTATATATGTTTATGATGTAAAGCTTGAACCTTGATAAATTTTCATGTGATGTTGAGACGTAGGTTTTGAACTCTAATTGAGATTGTTGTTTTTGAGAAATCATATGCAATAAACACCTTGATTTTGAATAATTTGAGATGATAAAGAAACTTTGACCTTTTGGTCGTAAAAAGGGGTTTTTTTTAACTCGAGATGAGAAAAGAAATTCACTTTTATTTATTTATTATGAAAGGGGTAGCATGATGGCTCCCGCTGTGAATTGTTGAATTATTTTATAGTGGATTTTTTTTTTTTGAAAAGATCTTAGCTAAGTTCGCGAGTAGTCTTTAGCACCGAGCGGGAGGTATAGCAGGATTGGTACTTCCCTAGAATTACGTGCCCTCGTAGGATGTGAGCCTGAGGCTGATATAGTGATCACTAGTTTTAGATTGATGATTAAGGCCTACTCCGATGGCAAGGATAGGACAGCTCTCCCCAATGTGGGTAAGACGTTGGACTCCATATAGCTCACATGGTTTATGTCAGTTATGATAGACTCCCAATGTGTACGTGTGTACTCTTCTATCTAAGATGAAAATATATTCGCTTGAAAGATTGATTTTGAGAAAGTTGTTGTTTTTGAAAGATTGAAAGGATATATTCTAAAGAGAATTGTTATGAGATTTGATTGCTTTGATGATTTGAAATTGAGATGAAAGTGAATTGAGAACTTATTATGATGACTTACATGTTTTACCTGATATATCTTACTCCCTTATGATTATGATGATTTAATTCGAGCTAAGTGAGTTATTTATATCTGTATGCATAAATTTTATAAACTGTGATGATATTAAGATATTATTTTATATATGCATTACACCCCCATATGCTCGGTACGTTTCCATGGTACTGACCCACTTATTCGTATGTGGGCTACATTTTCTCAGAATGTAGGTACAAGGTATAGTATGCACCTTCAGATCCAGTAAGTTCGTGGTATCCAGTTAGCAGGTGAAGAGTCCTTCTGATTCAAGGGCCTGGGTCAGTTATGCAGAGCTAGTTGTGTTGTATTTTCTTTATTTAGTCGTATTGAGTTGGGATGGTCAAGAGTCATGACCCGGCTACCTACAGTCAGTACTAGTAGAGGATTCATAGACAGTCAGTAGAAGTTCATGTATTTTATTTCAGTTTTGGTTGTAAAAGCAGAATTGTAATCTTGTAATTCAATTTTGTATCGAACAGATTCAGAAAAGAGTTATTTTCCACAGATTTGTATAGATTTGTACTTCTTACTCAGTTGCTTATGAGTTATGCCAATATAAAGGTTAGCTTGGGGTCACTTGTGACCCTAAGCACCGTGTGATGTCTCGGGACCTGAATTCGGGGCGTTACAGACTCCTTAAACCTTAGGCTCTAATACCAAGTTTGTAACGTCCCGAAAATGGGTCTTGAGGCGTCCACGGTGCTTAAGGCTACAAGTAGCCCCAAGCTAACCCTTTGAGCCATTTTCTACCATTCAATACTTATTTCAAGATCATTATGAAAACCAACAGCGTAATATCAACCAAGTCTTATAGTAATATGAATAAATATGAAAATAAGAAAATACGAAAAGTCTAACAACTCCAACCCACTAGTCTAACAAATCCGGTCTGACAAGCCTCTACTAATCAATAACTAGAGATCTATTGGGACAGGCCCCAACACTCGAACTCAAGAATAAAATAACAAATCAAGGTGAACTGAATGTCTGAAATAACACGTCCTCGGATCATGAGGACTCACCACAGTGAAGGATGTAGATCAACGTGCTCGGGAATCACCGTTAAGTCTGGAACTGAGCACCTGAACCTACATTATAGGGAAAAATGTAGCACACAGTGATTTGAGACTACATTTTTCAGTGGGCTACATTTTTCCCTATAATGTAGGTTCAGGTTCTCAGTTCCAGACTTGACTGTGATTCCCGAGCACGTTGATCTACATCCTTAACTGTGGTGAGTCCTCATGATCCGAGGATGTGTTATTTCAGACATTCAGTTCACCTTGATTTGTTATTTTATTCTTGTGTTCAAGTCAGTTGGGGCCTGTCCCAATGGCTCTCTGGTTATTGATTAGTAGAGGCTTGTCAGGCCGAATTTGTCAGACTAGTGGGTTAGAGTTGTTAGAATTTTTGTATTTTGTTATTTTCATATTTATTCATATTACTGCGATACTTGGTTGATATTACGTTGTTGGTTGTCATAATGATCTTGAAATAAGTGTGGAATGGTAGAAAATGGCTCAAAGGGTTAGGTTGGGGCTACTTGTAGCCTTAAGCACCGTGTGACGCCTCGGGACCCGATTTTGAGGTGTTACAGTAATAATTTGGAAATCCTTTAAATATAAATTTGTGGTAGATAGGCGTATTATTGCTAACTTGGAAAACCGGCTTTACTAATTTTGGATACGACAAATCAAAGTTTATTTTTTAATTGCAAATAAAAATGACATTTCGCAAGCCCCTTTTAAGTACTTCTAATAACAAGAAAAAATATTTTATCGTAATAAATAATAAATTCTCAAGCTATTATATATTTTATCTATTCACTTAGTATAGGATAATTAAATAAAAAAAATGCAAAAGAGTCATTTTTCTTAGAATAAAAAATGAGGAGTTTCTTAATAAAATTAACTTTTTAATTATTAATGAAAAGATTTTGTAAAGAATTAATTTCAAATAACTTTCTCTTAACCACAATAAGTTTGAATTATTTTTAGGAGTCATCTTTGATAATATTCGATAAGTAGGTAAGTTTTTCTAAAGTTTTTCTAATCTTTCTTTATAAATAATTAGCAATGCCTTAATAGGATATATATACTTCTTAATACCTTATTTATTCTTCTTAAGCTAGTATTTGATTCCTTTATCTAATCTAAGTTTGGCTGGTTAACCGTAGTTAGCGGATCCTTTAGGGTGCCTAATCCCTTCCCTTTAGGATAATTACATCCTTACCTAGAATTCTAGGTTGCTTAGACCTTGAAATGAAATCTTTAATTGCTTTAATCACATAGTTTATAATAGGTGTCCTAATTCACTGTAGAACTAATTAGGTGGCGACTTCCTTATTTTTATTAGAAGTTTTTCCAATATGTCGTACACTATTTTGACCTCGCGTTAAAATGGGGTAAGACAGGAGCCATTCTATAGGGGGGATAGAAATAGGACAAGTGTCCGAAAGAAGATCAATCCTAAAATCAATTTCCCTATCGGGAGGAACACTAGGAAGATCATCAGGGAACACCTTAAGAAACTCACAGACCACAGGGACAAAATGTAAAGAAAGACCTTTGAATCTAGAATTCTTAACATGCACTAAGTGATATAGACACCCTTTAGAAATTAACTTCCAGGCACTAATATACGAAACGAATGTTTTCTTTAGCACTAGGGAACTACCTTCTCATTCAATCACCGGCTGCTTGGTTAGTGGAAACTGACCCTTCGGGTCCGAAAATCAAGCGACGCATAACACGAATGCAACCAACCCATCCCCAATATCATATCAAAGTCTAATATGTCCAACTCTATCAAATCCACCAAAGTCCCCCTACTACTGACAGACATTACATAACCCCTATAGACCCTTCTAGCAACAATGGAGCCGCCCATCAGGGTGGACACATAAAAGGGATGTGGAATACAGTCAAGATCAAAACCAAAATGAATAGCCCCAAAAGGAGTCACATAAGAGGAGGTAGACCCGAGATCAAGTAGACAATGTACAATACAAGAGAAAAGTTTAAGCATACCAGTAACAACATCGGGGGATGCCTTAGACTCCTAATGAGCGGCAAGAACATATAGAAGGTTTAGACCAGTGCCGGAGGATGTACATATGCACCATGGGGGATTCGAACCTCCCGGTATACCAAGGTAACTAAAGCACCCAATCATAAAATGTAATATGGGGAACTTCAACCTCCCAATCATGTGATAATAACAAAGGGGGACTCAAACTACCCAGTTATGTAGACCCCGCGTCGGCAGTATTGGTCCCTTAGGACCTCCACTTTTATGACTCATCTATACAACCCTCATTAAAGCCCAACTAATTCATTTATCACACATCTTATTCATTGAACCATGATACACATTTAGGCATACTTTGTTGGTATCGTCATACCAACTATACTTGCAAGGTAACATCAATATCCCAAAATAATTCTATTATTTTGGGAAATTCATAGCCCTTTTGGTTCAATTATGCATTAGCTTTGGGAATTACACAGCCCTATAAGGTTCGATGAAAATCATTGTGCTTCATTGACTTTTCACATTATGCAATAGTTCAAGAGTAGTTCAATATACATACTTTTTATATTCAAAACCAATTTCGTGATATGAGGTTGAGGTCATTACCATTTCAAAAGTCACAAGTTGGGGGAAATAATAATTCCCTTCATTTTTTCACCATACCCATGCATCCCACAAGTTCTAAACCATAATTAAAGTATGAATAGTCAAAGGTAAACTATGGAAAACATTGTTAAACAACAAACATTCAAAATACTCAACCCGTGTTTCAAAACCATCATTAATATCATATGAACAACAATTTAAAACATATAGTTTAAATAAATTAGCAATTAGGGAAAAGTAATATGCTCGAAATATCTAAGATTATGGAGAGAATCCAACCCTTGAGCCCTTGGATGACCTACTTCTTGGAAACCTTATTTATTAGTTTATGGACTGTTGGTCATGTACTCAAGAATATTAAGCCATATCAGTTTCTTTTCGTCGAGTCCTGGGGGTACTTGTACCCAAAAGATATAGCTGTGTGCCTAGAGCCATGTCATGTTTTCACAATATCCTAAATCAAGCCATGATCAGTAAATTTCAATCGATCTCAGGACTCAAGAAAACTCTCAATAATCTCACTGATTTAGCAATCTCATGAACTTATTTAGTGATCAGATATTAGTAGTATTTCATCAGTCAACGAAATACAGTAACCTCAGTTTATTTTCGTTAATCATTTTCAGTGTCTATATAGATGGGTGTAGGAAATAGCACCAAGAGAACCCAAGGATGGGAACTCACCCGTCACATAAAGGTGTGATCCTTAGAAGAAATCCTTGCATTCCAGAACTACGTAGCCAGCGTAGGTTGTGACATGGTAGCCTGTTATAAAAGGGTAGATGAGGTGGCTTAACTTATTATATTAGGGTTCCCACCATTCTCATTTTAAGTACCTATTATATGATGGATTACTCACAGTTATCCTTACTAGTGGCGCGGTATTGACACCCTTCTAATCAGGGTACAGACTGGACCCCAGCTTAACTAATGTATCTTACATAGGGCATGTCAATTAGATAACTACTTCCCACAGTTACAGAATCATTCTTCATCTAAGTAAAAGAACTCAGATAGTTCTTCAGAATATCAGGACTGTCAGATACAGCCAACTCAAATACAGTACGATACTCAGATAGTTCCATCAGATTTAGGACTGTTAGATACATTCATTCATATTATTATGTATATCAGTTATATCATTTATAGCAGTTATATCAGTATTCAGACTCAGTAGTCTGTATTACTATGTTATTCAGTTACAGTTTCGTATGCATGTATGCATTCTTATGCTCATGTTAGTCAGTCAGTTATCATTGTTCATGCATATGAACCCCATGCATTTAGCCTACCTCACATGTATACTCAATATATTTAGTAGTACTGACGCATTTGCACTATGGTGTTTTATTTTACGTCATAGGTTTAGAGGCAAGAGTTCCAGCTCCAGAGCAGCAGTAGCATTACTGTTCCAGTTCCCAGATTCAGTGGTGATTCCTCATCATGCGAGGACATTATTATCTCTTTTATTTAGTTCAGTATCATTAGATGGGGTTATTTGGGGACATGTCCAATTCAACTCCTATTCCAGAATATTCAGACAATAGAGGCTTTCAAACTGTAGTATGATTAGACAGTATTTTAGATTTATTTTGGTATTAAGATACCACTTTATTTAGACTTTTTCTTATGAGACTTTATGATTAGTTTTGAACCTTATGGCCTTACAGCCTTTATTTCCGCATCTACATGTTATATTATGCAGTGTTCCGGTACAGATATCAGTCATGAGTTGGCTTGTGGTCCTTCAAGGTCATGAGCACCGTGTAGCATTTCGGTTCAGCAAATCGAGGCGTTATAATTCACTTGGGTAAATCTTTGTACCCCATAAGGTTTTCAAGAAAATCATTCACTTGGGGGAATCCTTATACCTCACAAGGTTTTGAAGATCATTCTTATTTGTTAGCCATTTATGCAATGCATTAGTTTTAAGAAAAATAGCCCAGGACAAATGATTATTCATATTCCAAAACTAATTATGCTAGTGGTTTGAGGATCTCATCAATTTCAATACAAAAATCCAATTATTTTGGGGAATTCCCTTATTATGAACTTTTGGGGTTAGTAACGGGCAACGCCGACTCTAAATAAGGTCAAATATCCTAATTAGCTCCTTGTAGACCTAGTTAGCCTTCTTTCGTCACCTTATAATATATATATATATGTTCTCGAGTCTTCGTATGATTTAGACATCATTCCAATAATTGACTAAACTTGTACCTTATACTTACTTTAAAGATCGGTTTGAGTACGAACTTACTATACTTATGATACTAAATTTTTTTATTCGAGTCCAGAATATATGATATTAGAGTCCTGTTCAAGTCAGACATTTAATATTTATTTAGGATTTTATGAATCTCGTTCGAGTCTGATGATTATGGTTCGAAAGGGATTCATAGATATGGTTTTAGTTGTTGGTTACTTTATAGTTATTATTGTTGTCAATATTCTCTCTTGATTGTATCCATTGGACTTATGGGGGCTCAAATGGGTTTTTTTCTCTTATTTGTGCCTTTTGGGCTTATGGGGACCCAGTTAAACTATAGTTATCTTGTACTTCTTCGTCTTTATTTACCTCATTATTTATTATCTTTCAGATGGAGCATTATTTCAAGTTTGTCCTTTTATCCAAACTTAGTTTACTTTCTGGTATCTTATTATGATTTAGGTCAGTCGGTTGATGATGCCTACTGAGTATCCATTGTTTTGTTACTCATACTATATTTCTACATCTTTTTTTATGCAAATTTGAGTACTAATTGTCATTGATGACATTCTATCCAGCTTATTTTCAAGGTTTGGAGATAGGGTGAGCTTTTAGAGCCGAAACTGATTCTCTCTCCTTTTATTATTTTTGGTCAGTCTTTAATTATTGAGACTACCTGCATATTATATATTATTAGTACTCTTATTCTTTTGAATTTAGTGGATCTTGTACGAATCTTACTAGGTCGTGGGATATTTATTTGCTCTCTTTCTCTCCCTTCTTTATATTTATATATATCATGTGCTTATATTTTATCGCTTACAATTTTATTGTATGCTTAATCTTGGTATTCATTATACCTTTCACCAATTATCCCATTACTTACCATTTTGAATTATGATTTGGCTTACCTATTGATGTGTTAAAATAGGTGTCATCATGACTCGCGAAATAAAATCGTGACATCATTTTATGATGTAGATTCATGTACTCAAGCATGTGATCATGTACTTCACTAGGATTAATCTCCTCAGCATTGGGTGAGCCATTTTAACTTCCACAGGGCTAAGTCTGTAGATTAGTTTCAACAATATATGTTGTTTAAATAAAGGTAGATCGAAAATCTTGTCACAATAGTCATTGTTCATACTTAGTTTAAAGGCTTCATAGATAAATAGACATTTATTTGATCAATCAGTTCAGATACATGTTAAGATTTCAGTTTGACTATAAGTCATATTTATAAAAGTACTTTACTTTGTTCTATATATTAAATCTTCTCATATGCTTTCATTGCTCTTGTTTATCTCTTGGTATATGTTCAAGTAGTATGCTATATCAAGGTTACAGTTGGGCTAGTAATGACATCGAGTGTCGACTACGCTCAGGATTTAGGTTCAAAGAGTGACATAAAGAAGTTTAAAAAATAATCAACCTGCAAAGGAAAAAATTGGGTGTTAATAATTCGTGTGTCTCATCACCCCGACAAGGTCATGAGATGACTTAAGCCAAAATAATAAAAAGCGATAATACTCTAATTCCACCTTGAACTATACGCAAAAAGGTTGAGACACACCCGATATTAGGAGGGTCCTATTACCCCCTGGACTAATTAAAACCGTATTTTGACAACCTTAATGTCTATGTGGAACACATGTGTGACCCTTCAGTGTGTTGTTCCACGCAGGCACTAAGGTTGTTAAAAGTACGGTTTTAATTAGTCCAGGGGGTAATAGGACCCTCTTGAAGTTCAGGTGTGTCTCAGCCTTTTCGTGTACAGCTCAAGGAGGAAATAAAGCATTATCTCTAATAAAAATATGCCAAAAATTATGATTTAAAATTGCTAACTTGTGAGTTTTTGAATTATAAGCAATAATTTATAAGCCTATCCAAACAAAGTCTAAGTTGTGTTGAATTTAATGGAGTTGAAGTAGTATTTCGATTATCTATATCTATACTGCCTTAAAAGCATGAACTCAAAAAACTTTAAGTGAAATTAAAAAATGACCTTCTAATTAATTTAAATATCTATTTACTAAAATAAATAAATAAAACCACCAAATTTATTTGAAGAGGTGTAATTGTTGGGATTAATTCTTTCTTCCAATTGTTTCTACTATTGACATGAATATATCCATGGCTATGTCGAACAACACACCAACGAATTTTCCTCAAAACACCTTTTATCTACACACCTCCTTGCTCTCTACTTCTCTTATCATCATAGTGAGTATCAGTAAAGACCATACAAATAAATATTTCCAAAAGAAAAAAGAAACTAACAAAAAATAATGTAAAAGTGCCCCTTTAAGAAAAGCCACAATCATTAAAAGAGGGATCACAACCATTCAACACATGACCCCTTTTAAATCCAATTTATATTTATAAGTATCATCACACATTTCTATTCATGTTTGTAAATGGTGTGATATGGGTCAAAGAGAAATCTTAGCACTCGAGGACATCAAGATGCGAGTGAAGAACTAAGCTTGCGGGGCTGCCCATCCAAGGAACAAGCTTTGAAGGGTAGAGAACAAGTCCCAACACTCCAAAGCCATCCAAGAAGCCAAGTCCAAGGCCGCCCCTTTGTAAAGGCTCATTAAAGGTCTTTTGGTCATTTTGTAATGTGTTACCCTGGCTTATAAATAGAACGTTTAGGTTATTTTGTCCATTAGACTTAGATGATATATTTTATAAACTTTTTTAGAGTGTCTTGCAAGGAGGAATCCTTGTGGCAAGCGTGGACATTACTTGTGTTGATTACAACCTTAGAAACGATGGTTGCTTGGGAATCCAATTCCCTTGAGGTCCCATAAGAGTGTAGGTGTTTAATATTACTTCTTGTTTGTGTTTTGGTGCTTAATATACACCTTAGTGCTTAAACTTAGAGTATTTCATGTCTCACTATCTATCCTTTTAGTTATTGTAATCTTATGTCCGTTTTGTTCTTATATTATTGAAGTCGTGTGTTGTTGTTCTCTTCTTGTTGTTGTAATCTTTTTAATCTTATTATTAGTTTGGTTTCTGGCTGTTTGGTGTCAATAACACCTAGATATCATCTCTTTCTTGTTCTTGTAATTCGAATCCGAGTGTGGTCATCAAAGGGTCCTCAATTCTCTTGAACTAGTGGACTGTTTTGGTGTGAGAATTGTTATGCTCTTGGGGTGTTTGGTATCATTTGGTATCAAAGCTAAGGCTGGTTTTGTTCTTACAATACCAATCTTGGGCTCCTTTGATCGAAAAATCAAAAAAAAAGTTGTTCTTGGCCGAAAGCATGTAATCGTGTTGTTGTTGATGTTTGGCCTAGTCGGTGTCTAGATTTAGGAGTGTTTTTACTTGTTTTTGTTGTTTCTTGTGTTGGTTCTCCTCATCTCTAACACTCTTGAGTCTTGATCCAAGTTCTTGAGCTAGGTTTCAAGTTGTTGTTGAAGATTGTGGGATGGTTTTTTTGTTGTTATTGTTGGTGTTCATCTTGTGTTCTTGAAGTGTGTTGAAAAAGTTGTTGTTGATCTTCAAAACCATATAAAGAAGAGAAGACTTTTGTTTGTCTTGAAACAATTTTCAAGGCCACACCAAAGTAGTAAGGAGACCAAAAGACTTCCAAAAGTATAGTTACCAAAAGGGAGAAAGACCACTTTTCAAAAATAGTCGAAAGAGGAAAAGAGACAAGACTACCAAAAAGGTTGTCTTGCCAAATTGGTGCAAGTAGTTAAAGGACCTTTGAATATTGAAAGTGGAGTCTAAGACCTTGTTTGTCTCTACTTCGACTGAAATCTTGTCTTCCAAATACAAAATTGAACAACTAATTTCTTGAAAAAAAAAATTTCAAACTTCAACGACATTTCAACAACCAATAACGTACCACTTCATCAAAAGCTCAAGAACATTGGAATTCCTAGTTTCACTTTCTTGTTTCTAGTGGTTTCAATTTTGTTCATATTAATTATAAAACTAGTAAATATCTACTAGATTGTGGATTAGTTTTGGAGTACATTTTCTTTCATGTTAGCGTTATATTGTATGCTTTTCTCATTTTTACGTCGTAGTTTTTTCCTTGGTTTAAGTCCGTACATTACTTTATGAGTCATTTCAAACAAAAATCTAATCTGTCCTCTAGCCACTATTGGGACCAAGTAACCTCATTGGAGTATAAGTGAGTTATCAACACTTGTGAGTCCAATAGAGTGAAAACTTCAAAGTGTGAGCATAAGGGAGTTTGTGGACTGTTTTGAGACATCTTGTGGACTAATTTTTGCTAACCTTTAATGTTTTCTGTTTTTGTGATGTTTATTTGGTAGTTCTTGATAGGTATAATGGTGGATGAAGGGGAAATGCCTACTTGGGCTAGTTCTTTCATGGAAAATCTTGTCATTTCCATGGATAGCCGATTGGGCTCTTTTGAGAAGAGGTTGGAGAAAATGGAAGGGAGAATGGAAAGAATAGAAGGAACAATGGAAAGAATGGAAAGCTATCTTTGCAAGAAGTTGGATAACTTGTAAAGCATCCATGCTTTCCTAATTAAATTCTCGTGAGTATCCGTGCTCCAAATGTGCTACAAGGTAATCAAACTAACCCTTGCACTCTAGTGAAGGAGGCTAATAGCCAACTAAGTGTGAGTGATAGTTTGTCTTTAGGTGAGCCGAATCTGCCTTCATTTTGTGGAGATAATGTACAACTTAAAATTGTGGATACACTAGTTGATCCACCTAGTTTTAAAGCCATTGTGTCAAGTGAAAGTAAATTGCCTTATGGAAGTCATGAAGACCAACTTGTATGTGAAAATGGTGATGTTGAACATGTTGTTCGATTGACTAAGGATGAACCTCTAGTTGTTTTTGTTGTAGATCATGCTAGTATAGAGGAGACATTTGATCGTAATTGTAGTATTATTAGGGTAAGGAAGTTTGTTCTCAACCCGTTCCTATGGACACTCAACCCATTTGACCCTGGTGATCATTTGAAATAGATGATGATGTCTTTTGGAATAACTTGAATGTGCATGGAACGTATGGCCTTCCAATCTTGTCTTTCAAGTCTATTTGTTATTCCAAGAAGAGTCTATGTTTTCCACTTGATAAGCAACTCTTGTTCCTTGTTTCTTGTTATACTTGCGTGGATAAACTAGTTGATTCTTTCTTGGAAGGGTATTCGGGTAAGAGGGACATTTGGTTGTATGTGAAGTTTGAACCACCTTGGCAAGATGCTAAGATTGATTACACTAATCCTAACCCTCATACCTTGAGGAACTTGTTTGATTGTTCTTCCTATTGTTTTGCAAGGTTCGTATTCGAGGATGAATCCTTTCTAAGGAGGGGAGGATGATACGGGTTAGCACTCGAGGACATGAAGACGCGAGTGAAGACCCGATATTCTGGGGCTATCCATCCAAGGAACCAGCTTTGAAGTGTAGAGAACAAGTCCCAACACTCCAAAGTCATACAAGAAGCCAAGTCCATGGTCATTCCTTGGTAAGGGCTCATTAAGGGCCTTTTGGTCATTTTATAATAAGTGTTGCCCTAACTTATAAATAGAACCTTTAGGTAATTTTGTCCATTAGACTTAGATGATATATTTTGTAAACTCTTTGAGAGTGTCTTGCAAGGTAGAATCCTTATGGCAAGTGTGGACATCACTTGTGTTGATAACAACCTTAAAAACGGTGGTTACTTGGGAATCCAATTCTCTTGAGGTCCCGTAAGAGTGTAGGCGTTTAATATTACTTGTTGCTTATGTTTTGGTGCTTAATATACACCTTAGTGCTTAAACTTGTAGTATTTTATGTCTCACTATCTATCCTTTTAGTTATTGTAATCCTGTGTCTGTTTTGTTCATATATTGTTGAAGCCGTGTGTTGTTGTTCTCTTCTTGTTGTTTTCATCTTGTTAACCTTATTGTTAGTTTGGTTGTTGGCTATTTGGTATCAATAACACCTTGATATCATCTTTTTCTTGTTCTTGTAATTCTAATCCTAGTGTGGTCAGGAAAGGGTCCTCGGTTCTCTTGAACCAGTGGACTGTTTTGGTGTGTGAATTGTTGTGTTCTTGGGGTGTTTGGCATCATGGTGTACTCTACATTTGTGTATATAAAGATGAGAAAGTGAGGCAAACCTACAAATAACTTGAAGAGTAGCCACTGTTTTGATTTGTTGCGAGGAAATGTGCACTTGATAGATATATCCAGAAAGCTAGCTTTAAGTTTTCGCTGAAATGGTCTTCTTCAAAAGGCTAGGACCTGAAAACTCTTTTTTATGTGGGGAGGACGAGGGACAGGAACTTATAAATCATTTTGAAGAAAAGTTATTACTGGGTGTTTACTGTTTAATGATGAAGAAGAAGCGAACGGGCAAAGTAAGAATAAGTCACGGTAGTTTAAACAATCGTTTTTCTTTCAGCAAGACTGAAGATGCAATGTTTAAACTATAGGCCACACTTAACACACTCATGTGCATTATTATGTCTATGGACATTGCATAGGTTTCACTTATTTTATTTGGTCTATGAATAATGATTTTGATATATGATATTGTGTCATTGTTCACTATTAGTTTATTTGAATGTTTGCTATTGTTTCCCAACGTAAGGAATTGCATTGCATTATTTTGCTGACTACAACATTTGGATAGATTTTAACTTTTTTTGTCGTTATATAGTGCCGCACATCACCAATTGAAGAATGATAACCTACTATATTATAAAAACAATTACAATATGGGTAGAGTTATTTTTAAAAGATGGGATAAAGGATAAAATAGGATTATTGGGTAATAGAAATTAAAAATCAAAATGTGAAAAAGATAACTCAACAATCCAACTACACCAAATTGATCGTTACATAAAATAGGACTGAGTTTTCCTTGTTACAAAATGATAGATTTAATGATATGATTCAATGTAATCTAAGTAACAACCAAAACAAATATTGTTTATAAGTTATAATTCTGTTTAGTTAATCTATAGCTTGAAGCATGACATAATTAGGGCTGACTCTTCAAAAAACAAAATGAGGGTGGAGGATTTGAACATGTTATTACCACTGCAGCACCAATCTAGATCCTAATGACAAAACTTATGTATTTAGGCGTGTGATAAAGAGAGAATTTCGTGTGTGCTGGTTTGATTTATCCCTTTTCACGTCAATTTTTAGCATAAAGGAGGATGAAATTAAGAAAATTGATATTTCTTTGTCTTTAATCCCTAAAAAATTTGCTAATATTATCATACAAGACAAATGGATTTTGCTTCGTCTAAGTCTTCTACTTTGTCAAGTATGTGAGATAAGGAATTTTGGATTTATATTTTACATCATTTTGTCCAAAAAGCCTAGCATATTTTTTCTTTTCTTTATATACTATACTTTAAGGTGCTTATTTGTAATGAGACAAACTGAAGAAGAAATAGGAACAAAGAGAGAACAATGAATGAAGTAAGTAAAAAATATCAAAAATACACAAAGTAAAGATACGGAAGAGGAAGTAAAGAAGAAAACAAGTTTTGGTATATAAAAACAAGAAGAAGAAAATGGGATTCGGCTCCTCTCCAATTTCCTCAAGTTCTTGTTTCGATTGAAGACACGTGTCATAATTTAAAATTAATGATTGAGATTTAATTAGTTAGATCAAAATTTTAACCAGAGTTATATACTTCATATATTTAATTATATTTGTTCCTTAAATACCCATTATATCTCTTACTCAATATTTAAAAAAAAAAAAAAAAATTACTGCTACAGATATATATTAAAAGCTTTTTCTAAATATTTTTGTTTTTTATTTAAATTTATAATATATTTAAAATTTTATTTTTTCTAGTTTGAGAATTCAAAAGAGCTACGTAAAGAAAATATAATGGATTTATTTGGCACAGTCTTTTTATTTAATTTGGCACACATGTAATGAATTTATTTGACACAGAAAGAAAATAAAATTAGAAAAACTTCAAGCCACAAGTTTTATCTTTTTTATTTGAAAAATATTACTTAAGAAAAATGGCTAACATTAGCAAAAAATGAAAAATAAAAATCTTATAAAAAATAATTCAAGGATAGAAACAAAATAGTTTAATATATTTAAACAACAAATATATGAAAGTAGATAACTATGGTTAAAACTTTGATTTAATTAATTAAATCTCAACCATCAATTTTAAATTATGACATGTATCTTCAATCTAAGCAACAACTTGGAGAAATTGAAGAGAAGGGAAATAGAGAAGAGCTCGATCCAACAAAATGTATTTAAAGATTGTGTTCCGTTTGGTTCTATTGGTGATTTTTGTCAATTGAGGAAATCTTGTTGAAGGTGAGATGCCCCATTCATTGTTCAATGTGATCAAGAATCTTTCATAAAATAATGCGTACAAACTTATTATGGGCTCAAGTTGAAGAAGGCTTATTGTAAGAAAATCATGTTTGAAAATATTTTGTAATTGTAAACACGATCCATAAAAGATTAAAAAAGAGCTCGCTTCTGTTATATATGAAAAAATAGGTGAATTTTATGTGAAAAAAAAAAGAAAAGAAAAGACATAATAGAGCATAGATTAGAAGAAATTACTTGAAAAATCAAAAGTTTTACTAGCTACTGAATTTGTAAAAAATTAGATACATATACACGTACATAGCTTGTCACTAAATTAATTTAATCATGTAATAAAATAACATATAATTAAACATGAAAATCATGTAATTAAGCTAAGATCTTCAATTTGCACAGAGAAATTCAATAGCCAAGCGATCTTTCATGCTATCATGTTTATGATTTGGGATCATTAAACAATGAAAAAGATTGTATTAAAACATGTTAAAGAAAATAATAGATATATAAATACATATCTGAATGTTCAATTTGTCTCTTACATCATACTCCTCCACAATCGAGGTGTTCAAATGAATCCGACCTCAAAAGTCTTAAATACTAAATCTAGGGGCACGCTGTCAAGTGACCCAATAGCGAATCTTATGATTATAGATTCACATATTATGGTAGCGACTTATTACTGTGGCACTACTATGAGGTATAAACGGAACATACACGAAGAAATTTTGTCTAAAAGAAAGTACTAAGAGGATATAGACACTCAATTATATGTTTGAATCTAATAAAACGAGGAAAATAAATCACATACACCTAATAAATAAGGAAAATAAACCACACACACCTAATTAGACTTTTGATTTCTTATCTTCGTAGGCTCATAGGATGATCACATTGATCATTCACTGAAAATTCTATGTTTTATTTCATGTATATTTTTTTACTAAAAGATATACGTTAATAACATTGATCTTACACAAACGTGTACTATATAACTTGACGTACACGTGCAACGACACGCGTCGAGGATCTTGTTACTTTAAAAACATTAAGGTCCTTAGAAATATCGATTGACCTTTTTGCCTTTTATTAAAAGACAATAATAAACAAATTTTTATTTACTATCTCCTCAAATAATTGCTATTATTATCCTAATATTTAGGATTTTAAAATTAATTAAATATATAGCCATTAAATCTTTACTTATTTGTAATACATAAGAATTCCTAATATTTATGGTTTATACTGTAAAACTAACTAAAATTTGCTTTTTAAATTTTTCCTTATTTAGACTATAGTAAAAGTACTAACATTAAAACTTTAAAATCAATATTTTTACCTTGTATAAGCCTTACTTAAATTATGGTAAATAAAATAAATAAATAACTATTAGATTAAAAATACTAAAGAGAAAGGTTCATATTTTTCTTTTAAAATAACTTTTTAACCTTTATATATGAAAATTCTTATCATTTAGATTGATATAACATTTATTTCAATGTTAATTGTTATTTTAAAAATAATTTTGTTCTCCTTACATAATTTTACTGATTGATATGAGTCACATGTACACTAAACTAGTTACTAAGAAAAAAAGAGAAGTACATCTTTCCTTAATCCCAACATTAAAAATTAAAGGAAAAATGGTTAAAAGTAGCCTTCTACATATATTTATTGGTTAACTTTATCCTTTGTTATACTATGACGCTAATTTTACCCCTAGATGGCAGTGAAGTTAACAAATATGTCCCTCAATTTGATAGATTCCTCCAAATAGATTAAAACTATTCAATTTCTCTAAGATAATCCGAACCATTCTTTAACCCGACCCAACCCACTAAAATAAAATCTAAATCAGGCTATGATGGACTTTTTGCTTCAATCAATGACTGAAATTTTACTCCAAACTCAATTAATCCTTTACTAAATTATCCCAAATTTAATACATGATTTCGCAAGATCACTACTAGAAAAATGGGCTATGGTAACGATAGTTTAGGAGACGGTTATAGAACCGTCGCTATAGATACTCTACGGCGATGGTTATAACCATCGCATAATATGATCATGTCTAATGGGACAATTAATTAACATAACCGTCGATTATTTGATTTAACCGTCCTAATAAATCAATCAGTTGTAAAGGTTATTAGAATCGTCACTATAGAAAGCTATAGCGACAGTTACAACCGTCTCAATAAATATTAGGACAACAATTTAAGTGGACCATCACATAAGCCTTTAATTCAAATACAAAAATCACCATTGATTGCTTGTTTTCTTTCCTTGGCTGGACTTTTGTGGGATTTATCTTTCTTTATTTTTTTGGGATACATGAGGAACTATTAGTGTTCCCAAAAGGTGTGTCCTGGGACCAATTTGGCTACCCCTTAGATTTGGCATTCTATAAGATGTCTTTTCTCCAAAGGGTAAAGGTACAAATATATCCTCGAACCTTGATAAATGGTATAAATATATCCTCCGTCATATTTTGGGTATAAATATATCCTTATCGTTAATGAAAAGGTACAAATATACCCTTATCACTAACGGTGGGACACGTGTCACGATCGTGTTCCTCCATTAGTGATAAGGGTATATCTGTACCATTTATCAAAGTTCGAGGATATATTTGTACCTTTTCCTTTTTTATAATTTACTTTCTGCGTTCCATATTAATTGATCATTTTATTAAAAATAATTATTTTATATTAATTGGCCATTATACTAAATCAAAACGGCATTGATGAAATTTAATTATATTATCCTTGTAGTTAATTCATTCTGAAAGTCTTCACATTTATTTATAAAGTTTTCAAGAAATTTTGTATGGTGTGAATTCGTAAAAGAAAAACTTACCAAAATATACTATATTTAAAAACTTTTACCATTTATAGCTGTATAATTTTAATATATGCATAATCTTACTATCTAATAAGAGGGAAAGGCCACGGAAGCAGGTAACTCTCCGTCAGCAAGTCTGCTACTCCTGCCTGCTTCATCAACTACTTGCTCCATGATTTTACTATATCATCTCTAATTAATTATTATAAGTGATTTACGTATTAAAAATTAATAATATTTAATTAAAAATAAATTATATATTTTTATTTTTTAATAAATAAATAAATAAATATATATATATATATATATATATATATATATATATATACATGTAACACCCCAACTTAGGAAGGAGTTCCACATCGGCAAAACACAGGAAGGATGCTGGGTATATAAATGAGAAAGTCTTACTCCCTAGTGATGCGTTTTAAAGCCGTGCGGGCCTGGGCCCAGAGTGGACAATATCACTAGTGGGTTGGGGACTTCAGGGATATCTCAGGCCTGTGTGGTTCGGGATGCCCGTTGCGGCCAGGGCCTCGGGTCGGGTCGTGACAATATATATATAATTTTGCAAAGATTAATTAATTCGATAAATTAATAATAGTAATAACTAACTATTATTTGATGACAATATTTTCACTTCAAACATGAGTCTGTTTTTGTAAAATGGGACGAATAGAGTACTCTTTTGTAAAATTATATATATATATATTAAAAATAAAAATATATAATTTATTTTTAATTAAATATTATTATTTTTTAATACATAAATGACTTATAATAATTAATTAGAGATGATATAGTAAAATCATGGAGCAAGTAGCTAATGAAGCAGGCAGGAGTAGCAGGCTTGCCGACGGAGAGTTGCTTGCTTCCGTGGCCTTTCCTTTTAGATAGTAAGATTATGCAGATATTAAAATTATATAGCTGTAAATGGTAAAAGTTTTTAAATATAGGATATTTTGGTAAATTTTTCTTATACGAATTCACACCATGAAAAATTTATTGAAAACTTTATAAACAAATGTGAAGACTTTTAGAATGAATTAACTACAAGGATAATATAATTTAAATTTAATCAATGCTTTTTTGATTTAGTATAATGGATAATTAATATAAAATAATTATTTTTAACAAAATGATCAACTAATATGGAACGGAGAAATTAAATTATAAAAATGGAAAAGGTACAAATATACCCTCGAATTTTGATAAATGGTACAAATATATCTTTGTCACTAATGGAGGAACACGATCGTGACACGTGTCCCGCCGTTAATGATAAGGGTATATTTGTACCTTTTCATTAATGGTAAAGATATATTTATATCCAAAATATGACGGAAGGTATATTTACACCATTTATCAAAGTTCGAGAGTATATTTGTACTTTTGCCCTTGAATTAATTAAGATACCTAAGCAAACCCATGTGAGAGACAATCATCACCCTATTAAAAATAAGCAACTTGATTAAAGTAACTTTTTGTACAGTTGACTGGTGACAAATTGATCATTCTAGTTGGAGTATTTTATTAACAATGTGCTGACCATAACAAAACAGTACACAACTTTATGGCTTCATTTTATTAATAGTAATGCAATTACATCTTGATAGAAAGTGTAAACTTACCACTAGAGGACAAAGTTCCAAATGATAGAATGATAACCAGCATTTGGTCCTGTAATCTTTTGAAAGGTGATTAATTCATTCTTTATATCCTATCAGCAAAAAGAATACCTTTAGGTAGGATTTGCTTACTTTTTCTGGATCTCCATGAGCTCTTTCAGGCGGCCAGAGGTAGGTGGAGCCTATATTTAATGAGTCCAACTGAATCCAATATTTTCCTAAATAATAATATACCCAGTGTATTCTTTGGGGTCTGGGAGGGTAGAGTGTACGTGGACCTTACCTCTACCTCGGAACAAATACAAATAAATGTACCTATACATTTTAAGAAAACCACTAAAATCTCAACAAATATAAACCCTGAAGCCATAATTTCAAAAGTACAATGAGTCCGGTGCTAAGAACCTTTCAACTTTGAATCCTGGATAACCATGAGAATATGGTTTGACCATCTCTCTTCAGGGACAATTATTTAGATTTCAGAAAAAAACAAGGAAATTAACTGACCATTTATTCTGCTTCTAGAACATGCCCTTTTCAAATGTAGATGATTAAGAAACCAAACATGTCTAGTGGGCAAACATAGAATTTAGCCAGAAGTATGAGTTGGAAGTTGGACTTCCAACTTCCAACTATACGTGCTTTCAGTTATTAGCTATGTCAAGTCAAAGCCTTTCTGGATACATGTTATCATTCACTGAATGCACTTACAAGTAACTTGCATACAATATCATCCAATAACAAGACATAACATTATATATAAACAAAAACAAACACAAACAGAACTCCTAGATACCTACCTATGTTGCAATGATGGAACATGAGGAGATGTACAAGCTTATCAACTAACTACTCAAAGAATGATAGCCATGCTTCTACTTTAACTTGGATCCAATCCCAACAAAGTCTTTAACTGTAAAACCAACTTTCTCAAATTTACCTTTCTCATTATTCATTCTAAACTTTAAATAGTCAGAGCAAACAAATGGCTTGTAGATTCTTGAATTTTCTTCACCAACTACTTCATCAGGTGCCAAGATCACCTTCTCATCCTCAAAGCACCAAAAGAAAACTAAAGAAAAGCGATTCACCGGTTTCTTCAGAACAACACGGTGCTCAGAGGATCTTAGCTTATCATTGCTCCAAGCTTGCAGCATGTCACCAATATTTACCACAAGAGTTCCTTCACATGGCAAAATATCCACCCACTGTCCATCCTTTGATCTTACTTGGAGGCCACCTAATTCATCTTGATAGACAATTGTTATGCAGCTCATGTCCGTGTGCATACCAAGACCTTCAACTTCCTGCTCTAAACTATCCGGGGGCGAGTAGTTATTTATCCTCAAGTATCCATGGCAATTACCAAATTCTGAGACATAATACTTCACCCCAAGTTCTTCTCCCAAGCTCATCAAGACAGTTTTCTGGATGACTTTTGCTAACTCTGTCATTCTGCCTCCATATTCTTGCAGTATCTCACTAAGAAAGAATACCACTTATCAGAGAAATATGTCAACCATAGAGATATTAGAGAAAGGAGAATCCAAATGTTATTACCTGAATTCTATATTCCCTTCGCCAGCAAGGGCGTCTGCAGAACCCTTAGCAGAGTCAGAGAAGTCTGGTCCAGATACTTTAAGGCTTTCAAAGAATGGAGATGCAATGAACTGAGGAGTATAAGTTTTCAAAGATGAGTAAGGACCTGCTTTTAGTTTGGTCTCAGAAGGGAGGTTGAAGAGGTGTTTGGAGAGGCGATTAATTTTCCTGTAAAGATCATTGGAGATTCCGTGATTGGTAACATGAAAGAAGCCCCATTCTTTGCAGGCAGCAGCAAGAGAGGATAGAGCAGATGAGTTTGATGGTTGAGAAATGTCCAAAACAGGAAGTTGCAATGGTGATTGGGATTCAGGAATCATTTTTTTAGAAGATGACAAATATGTTGCTTGGTTAATCAAACCTTTAAATGGACATGATTTCAGAAAAGTGTTTTTTTTTTTTTTTTCTAGTAGTTAAATTATTTATCTCATACATATATACATGCATGCAGCACACATATTTCAACTTTTTTTAACTTCCATTTGGTGGAATATATTATGCGAGGGGACGTGACAACTGTGGCAGTCTTTTTCAGCCTCAATTAAAAAGTATGTTCACAACTGATTGGCAATGATACTTGGGCAATATAATAGATGTTCCTGTGCTTGATGGATGACTTTGCATATTTTTGAAAGTCAATTCAAGTGTTGATAGCTTTTAAAGTTTAATTTAAGGTTCTGGTGCTTGTTGCCGCAACAAGCAAGTCGTGTTTGAATTCATGGTAAATCCACAGTTCAACTTATCAACAAAAAAAAATTAAAAATGATTAGTTGTTGGTTCAATAGTTCAAGGATACAGAGTCTCAGACACCTAGTTTTCTTACATTAGCGAATAGCGATTGACGCAGATGCATAGGAACAAACCTCACCTATACACTAAGCTTCACCATTAAATATGTTTCCTCTTATTTAATTCCCTTTGTTAGGTAGCTCTAGTTACAAAAGTTAGATGAGCAATAGTACTTTCTGATTATTTTAGAGATGGTAGTTCTAAAGAAGCAAGTTCTTGGTTTTTTTAATCCCCTTTTCTCCTTTCCTTTCATGCTCTTAGTAGTCAAACTTGAATACAAAGTGAAATCTTCTATATGCTTAAGCAACTATTCCATATAAACAAACAATCATCACATTCATGGTATCTGGTTCAATTACAGAAGAACCTCTGTAATCCACTTAATTGACTCATAGAAAATGTAGAATTTAAGCAGAAGAAAACCAAATTGGTTCTTGAAAGTATACATCCTTTCTTGTAGGGACCAAATAAATATTCAATTCTTGGCCAACTCTTTTTCTTTCTCAGATAAGCAATGTTAGGTATTGTGGCAGACATATTTGGTCCCTCAAAAGGCACCCAATAAAGTTTCCAGTATCTTGACTAAAATCCATGAAACTCATAATTAGAGAGAGTCCCAGGTTAATCAGAAATCAAAGGATATACTTCAAGGTTGATATAGGATTTAAACATAAAATATTCTAATACAGCCAATATCCGCCTTAAATAAGGTGGATATCATATGATTAGGTTTAATATTAAATTTATTTGGTGACAATATGTTTGATTGGTTGTATAAATTTATTCGGCACTAATATATTATATCAATTAAATATAATATAAATTTAATATCAAACTTAATTTTGAAATATTCTACGTTATTTCATCCAAAATAGAATTATTTTTATATCACCTGCCATATGAAATAAATTAATCCAAATGGTCAGAATTATAATTTAGTCTGTGTATCAAATAATCCCTCAGTACTAATTAAGGGATAAATTGCCACTCAGGGTTTGTTGGTAGAAAATAATTTCAAAATAAAATTTGAGATTAATTTTATTCATATTTGGGCATGAGGTATTAATTAGAATGGAATTATTTTTTCCCACTATTTATACTAATCCGTTACGTATGTGAATGGTAAATGAATTCAATTGCTGAAAATGCATATAAAGTGTTTGGTAAAATGTCAAAGAGACGTTACTCGTCAAGAATCTCATCAACTTTACGGGAAAGCTGTTTTTTCGTGGACCCAACTAAGTTTGCTGAGAAGCAAAATGTGAGATCATGGATATCCAGTTTGGTGAGGGAAAACCAATCCATAGAAGCCATCAACTTGTTCAAAACAATGCTAAAAAATGAGCAAAAGCCGAATTACGTTACAGTTTTAAGCGTTATAAGAGCTGCCGAAAAATGGCAGTCTATGGTGAGAGGAATTCACGGGTTTACTATCAAAATGGGATTTGAACTTGAACTGCCCGTTGTAACGGCTCTTGTTGGTGTTTACTCTGTTTGGGATATGGATAGTGCATGGCAATTGTTTAATGACACAAAGGACAAAGATGTAATTTTGTGGAGCGCGATGGCGTCCACTTGTGTCAAGAGTGGAGAGTACGTCGAGGCTATTGAGCTTTTCAGGAGAATGCTATTTTGTGGTGTGGAACCAAATTATGTTAGCTTTGTGGGGATTGTCCCTGCTTGTGCTAATCTTGGTGCTCTAAGAGTTGGAAAAGAAATTCATGCGTATACGATAAAAATTTTGTTTATATCTCATGTTAATATTCAAAATTCTCTTGTGGATATGTATGCTAAATGTGGGAGTTTGAAAACTTCCGTTACTGTTTTTCGTGGAATAGAGAAGAAGGATCTTGTTTCATGGAGGACTATGATTCATGGATGTGTAGAAAATGATCATTTTAGTGAAGCTCTGAGGTTGTTCTCTGAGATGAGGTATTGTTGCTTTGAACCGGATGAGGGTGTTATTCGTGAAGTGATTGGGGCATTGTCGCAACTGAATGAGATTAAAATTGGAGAGTTTTTTCTCAGCTTTGTGCTCAAGCAGGGATATCTGGGCTCTGTTTCGGTAGTGACTGCTCTTGTTCACATGTTTGGTGGTTTTGGTGATATTGAGTCGGCTAGGAGTCTGTTTGATTGCCTGAAACCAAAAGATCTTATTGCCTGGAGTACCATGATTGCAGCATATGCCCAAAATGAGTGTCCTAGTAATGCGCTTGATATATATCGACTGATGCAATCAGCAAATGAGAAGCCTAATGAGATCATCTATGTTAGTTTAATACAGGCTTGTTCTTCGATGGCTGCTGAAGATATTGGAGAAGGGATACACGGGCAAGTGATAAAATCAGGAAACACATCCAATGCGTTTTTGATATCCTCACTTATTGACATGTATTGCAGATTTGGACGCATAAGCCAAGGAGAGGCAATTTTCAGTGAATGTCCTAATAGAGATCTTATCTGTTGGAGCTCAATGATCAATGGTTATGGCATTAATGGGCATGGAAATGAGGCTCTTCAGTGTTTCTTAAACATGTTAAACTCCGGTATTAAACCAAATGATGTTGTGTTCGTTTCTGTTTTATCTACATGCAGTCATTGCGGTCTTGAATATGAGGGGTGGAACTGGTTTCATGCTATGAAAGAGAGATATGGCGTTACTCCAAAACTTGCACATTATGCATGCATGGTTGATATGCTTAGTCGTCAAGGCAATATAGAAGAAGCTTTTGAATTCGTCAATAACATGCCTATTGAGGCTGATAAGAGAATATGGGGAACTCTGCTTGCTGGTTGCAGAAAGACTCGTGTATCAGTTGAAATCTCTGACATTGTTTCCAAACAGCTTATTGCTTTAGAACTAGAAAAAAACAGCTAGTTTGAGATTCTATCTAACTTCTATGCAGAGCATGGCAGATAGAAAGACGTCGAGCAGTTGAGGCAACTTATGGATGAGAAGAATTTGAAGAAAGAGATTGGTTATAGCTTAATTGAAACCAATGTATTGGTTATAGCTTAATTGAAACCAATGTTTAGAAAGGTACTAGAAATAGACGGATGCTGTCATAAATATGTGGAGCTGGATTTGTTCTTCAAAGCATCCTCTTGTTTGCCAATTTGTTTCTTGACCCTTGTTTCAACCAAAAAATTTGAGGAGCTGTACAACAACAATCTAAACAATTCATCCTTTTGTGCTGAAGTGAGTTAATACTTTTAGAGACTTGAAATTCCTTGCTCTTCACTGAGTATGTGACGAGATAATAATGTCCAAATAGAAAGAAAGACGTGTGAAATTGATAGTATCCTACTTAAGTGTTACTATATAATATAAGCCAATATGTTACGTGGCTGAATGCGTCATTAACTCTGAACGGCAGCTATAGCCTACAGCGTAGGAGGAATTTAATTGATGGGAAAGTGGATGATGTTTGAACCTTTTACTCTTTGTTATTTTCCACAATATATTCGGGTATGCAGAATCTTTATAGCAGAACAACAACTTCATGTAGTTCAAGTTTATAAACAAGAACACAATGAAGTATATCAATACCTTCAACACAAGATCAAAATGATCTTTCCAAGAGGTGTATTTTTCAGAAATAATAGATGAAGTAGAAATGAATAAGGTCAAGTCGTCCGAATTCACGGACTTTCCTTAAGGAATAATTCCCCTCACTGTACCCGAGGTTATGGAATCTTCCCCCTCACTGTACCCGAGGTTATGGAATCTTCCTCCCAGGATAAAATGGCCAACAATCCGACGGTACCTCAAATAGGCAGATTCTTCGAACACACTCACGGTTTGAATTATCACACTTAGAGTATTTTTAAGACAAGAAGAATGATTTTGTAATCTGAAAATTTCATGTTAAACCTGTGGAAGAAAGCAGGTTATTTATAGCCATAGCATGCCTCTTCTAAAAAGAGGCAATGGTTCACTTCAAAGGTTGTGACCTTTCTGAAGATTCATGATCAACTTTCTGAAGCGACAATCCAAAACAATGCAACCTACTGTAGCATCCGTTCGAAACTGATACATCAGTTCAGGAAGCGTTCAGCTGAAACAGTGCAATAGTTCGTGAAGCAGTGCAGCAGCAGTTCACTTGAACCAGTGCAACTGTTCCTGCGTTTCTGCACATAAGATGGCGTATTAAAACTCAAAAAGATAGATCTCATCAATCAATCATTTTCCAAATCCAAATCAAAACTGACCGAGCGACGACGACGACGGCGCAAGGATCTCTTATTCCTTGCCTCACTTATTCATGTGAAAGTGTGTTTCACAATATAAACACTTTAAAGCTCTCTTCTTCCACCACTGTGGGAGAAAGAGTAAACTTATCAATTTTGAGTACACTTTCCATTTTTGGTGTAAACTCAATTTTCCTCTTCCACTTGATTTCTCTATTTTCCATTCAACACACATATAGAACCCAACACTCTTGATATTAACAAGGCAGATTACCAGTCTTGGGCAGCAGAAAATATGGGTGTTTTCCAGTCAAGAAGAGCTATACTTATTTACAAAAGAAAGCACGTCCATTGGGACTTAACTTGGCCTTGGAAGATGTTATGGAAGACCAAAGCTCCAACAAAGGTGGCTTGCTTTGGATGGATGGCAGCTATGAATGCTTGTTTACGCGCAAGAAACCACTGACCACCTGTTTCTACATTGCAGATCTACAAAACAAGTCTGCGATCTTTTTATTGAATATTTGTGGGGTGCATTGGCTGATGCCAGAATGTGAGTTGCTGTTACGTTCAACATGTGGAAACATAACGTAAACAGATGTGGAGAACTTTTATCAGTTTGTATTATTACAGACTATCTGGTTACAGAGAAACCGGAATTGCTTTGAAAAATATGTCAATTGATCCGGTTCTGCAATTCAAGCAGCTGAACGACCTTATGTTGAACAAAGGGTGAGTATGTTATCATGCATGCTTTCAGCGTAGTCTGTGACACATCTGCAACACGAAACAGTTAGGATGAAAAGAGAAGACGTTTTTCCTCTTCTGCTTTGAAGTCTATCCATGACAAACTTTGTTTGATAGAAAAGCCCATGCTCGTTCCAGAAACTACAATTTATATACACTTTAATGTCTCATGTTATCATTGATAGGAATAATTTTAGCAAAAACACACCTAAACACTAGTCAATAACTTTTAACTATTAAGTGGAGCTTCTAATCAATTGTGCAAATTCATTTTTCTAAAATGTCCTTGTCTTATTTGCAAAGACTAAAATGACTATCTTGTCCCATAATTTCCCGCTTCTAGCTCCAACTTCCAAATAATAATATTTGTTCACCCCTAGTAGAATCAAATAATAATATTTGTTCAGATCAGATATTACAAAATTTTATTAAATTTATATAAATCTATTTGTTATATCATTTTTTGGAATTAAATTGGTTCATATGAAAAATTACGATACACTTCTTATTCGGAAAAATTTGGATGAAAATATTCTAATATTTATGAATTTCAGGTAAAACTTAACTTCTCCATAGATTTTTTTGAACCTTTTCTTCATGATACATGATTAGCTATTAATTTTTGATATGTAGTTGTAACATATTTACAAATCATATATCCTTACGTTCTTAACAGTACTATCATAAGTATTTGTTTAAGACCTGGGAAAATTCTTCATGTGATAAATGACTCGAAAATGCAGGATCTTTAAATTCAAAATCACAACAAACTGAATTTTTTTTGTTATGGAGGTGAATTAATTGAGTTACGACAAACTCTTTTGAAAATATTACTCTCAAGTTTTAATTGATTGCGATATTTTGACATGAATGTATTTTTTTTAAATATTTTTATATAGACTATGAATGTAATCGTACCAACAAAAATGAATACGCATACTAAAGTAGATATCACTTTAAAAGCACATTAGCACAAAATACCTATTTGCCAAAAAGGCGAAAGACCAGTGAAGTACTGATTGCACCAACGTTCAACCAAAACTCACACGTCGCGTACAACTATTGTTCCATTTCTATATTTAAGTTTTACTTCTAGGAAAATAAAAGTAATCATGAATACTTTTACTAATATAAAACTTTTTTATATTTGGCAAACCTCTTTTTTTGGAGGAAAGGTTTTGGAGACCCCTCTTCTCGTATCATAACACAATAGCATCTACAATGTAGTCTTTAAAAAGTCTTTGTTTAGGGGGATTTCTCCCAATAGGTTTAATATTTTTTATATTAGATTTTATAATATGTAGGCCGATTGGCCAAAATATATAATAACGTAATGTTTTTAGTATTGTTTTCCTTGTCATCTTATTTATCGTTTCATAATTTGCAACTAATAGCTTTCGCATGACGCCCTCTCGATTTCGAAGCCGGAAGTGATACTACTGCTGAGCTTTGTACACCCATCTTCATTGACGGTGTTAACATTTTCCTTTATACTTAATATTTTGCTGGTCACTGCCCACTGAAAATGTTAAATGTTAGCATCCAATTCCAGAACTAAAATACGAAATTTTTTCAAAGATTCCACAGTTCTTCCATTTCACTATTTTGATCATTAGCTTCCCCAACAACCATATTCAAATTTTGTCCATTTTTTGATTCCATTGAATCCATATTCTTTTCATTCTCAGATTTCATTAATTATTCCAGTAGATTTCTTATTTCTTGAAATTCACACATTAACTTCTTCAGTCGATTCTTGGACTAATTAACAATTGTCAATGTCAAGCACATTGAAAATGAACACTAATTAACAATTCTTGAAATTCTGATTTTTTTCCAACTCACACGAAGTTTTTTTAGAAGCAAGAGAAATGTTTTTCAAGTGGAGAAATTTTGTACCAAACTTGCGGGAAAATGAAGGTTTATAAGCCATGAAGTGCCTCTTTGGAAAGGAGTCAATGGTTCATTCGGAAAGGTATATCTTTTGGAACAATCATGTCTGTCCATTTAAAAGATTGTGTCTTTTTTTGAACAGTCATAACCATCCGAACAGTTATTCTTTTTTTCGAAACAATGTGTGTTTTACTCGAAGAGTTGTCTCTCTTCGGAGCAACTTTCAGCATGCAGAAGCATGCACGCGTTAATGGAGAAACAAAAGCTATTGCGTTTTTTATTATGCACAAAATCTGTATTTTGACAACAACAACTTCAACACAAGTTCAAGTATGAAACAAGAACAATTATGAAGTTATGCAACACCTTTAACACAAGATCAAAATGACCAATTTCAAAAATTTCGATAAAACAGAAAAGACCAAGTCCTCCGGATTCACAGAGTGTCCTTAAGGAAATAATTTCCCTCAAGTACTCGAGGTTGTGGAATTTTTCTCCCAGGATACAATGGCCTAACAATCTGACTGTAGTGGTACCTCAAACAATCGGATTCTCTTCAAACTCACTCAACGATTAGACGATCACACGGAGTATTTTGAAGATAAGAAGTATATGTAAACGCAGAAAATTTTCGGGTCTAAATCTGTGGGAAAATAAATGAAGGTTTATATAGTCATTAGGTGCCCCTTCCGAAAGATGGCAATGGTTCACCAGAAAGGTGTATCCTTCTGCATGCAAAAGCATGTACGTTAATTAATGGAGGATCAAAAACTCCAACATTGCGTTTTTCTTTGTTTTTTCGGATGGATTTTCTCCATATGTTTCAAATAAATTTTGTCTAAAAAATTAATCTCATCAATCGATCATTTTCAAAATCCAAATTCGAAGCCGAGCAAGCGACAACGACAGCACAGGGTATCTTTTGATTCTTGCCTCACTTACTATGTGGAGTCACAATACCTTTCTTTTAGGCGTGTTTTCAATTTCCCTCCACTAACACCCTCCATTTACCATTCACACTTTTAACTTTAACCCAACAAATTCTAACTCCGTAACTATACTAGATACGCCCTATACGCCACATGAAATCAAGAAAATATTAAGAGTTGCAAGCACGTCTTCCACTAACTTATAACTTCTTTATTATAGAATGATTCATCCCCCTGCTACTGCTAATAATTTTATACTCTCTTCTTCAATTCCTCCATAATTTTATACTATATGGTTTTATTAAATTATATTCACATGCCTCATTGCTTAACTCCCCGACAATATTAACTACCCTATTATATGAAACTGACAATTTGTCTTGGGGGATTCATACTTGTTTAATCTTCTTTTTTCTATTGTCATTATTATTATTTTTTTTGTTTTTTTTTCCTGTCCTTTTGAATTAAATTTGTACATAATCCGACCTTTCATTGAATAAAATCACAACTTCAATATAAAATTAGTGGAAAAAGATCTAGTTACCCTAAATGCGTCATAATAATTCTTTTAACTCATATCGTGAAGAGTTTAGAAATACAAATTTCATATGAAATTAATGGTAAAAAATGAAGAAAAAAAATTATATTGGAAAAAAAATCGAGGTTATGTTGTGTTATCTTTGATTATTCTAATTGGCTAAAACACTATTATATCTAATCAATCTACTTATTGATCAACTAATGCCAGAATATCTCTTATTTTAAAGCTAATTCAAACTTTGTAAAATTTATTTAAAAACTAATAACAATATTGCATTTAATTAAATAAATAATAATCAACTAAATGCCAGTATATCACTAATTTCAAAGCTAATCCAAACTTAATAAAATTAATTTAAAACTACTACTAAGAATATTACATCTAATAAACTAAATAATAATCAACTAAATGCCAGTATATCTCTTATATTAAAGCTAATCTAACCTTTATAAAATTAATTTGACAAACTAATAACAATATTACATCTAATTAACTAAATAATAATCAACTAAATGACAGCATATCTCTAATTTTTAAGCTAATCCAAACTTTTGGAAAATTTATTAAAAACCGCCCCACTTATTCAAATTTCTTCAATTCAATAAAAATACCATTTTTCTTTTTTCTGATTAAGAATTTGATTATCAAATTGTAATACAACTTGAAGTAAAGACAAATCTTTAGTTTCTTTTTTATTTATTCTATTTTAATTCCCACCAAATCTAATTTTAATTTCTTATTGACCTTATAGCAAATACAGCCTTTGAGTTCCAGGAAGCATCCAATTGACCAGCTCATTCGTGTGTACAGCATTAATATATTTATCATGCAATTATAAATTAATATAGCCATATAAACTCTTAATTAAATGGTATAAATTAACTATACATTGGTGATATTTATTATTTCGGGAAGATCGATTATAATATTATTTTGTGGTAAGTCTTCTTTCTGTTAGTATATATTATTTTTTTATTATCTATTATTTCTTATTCTTATGTTATGTCTTTTCATAAACCCAATTATGATACTTTGTGAAAATATACGGGGAATATTGCTATTGTCGTTGGTATAAACTATGTATTAATATAATCTCACTACCATGTAATGCATGCCTCATTGTACATTTTCAAGAAAACCCCACAACTTTATTAGCCAGTTTAAGCAAAAGGGTGTTCTTTGTTTGATTTACATTTTGATCAAACGGTCAAGATTTGGTTTTTGTTGTTGAAATAAATCAAGATTTCTTTTTGGAAGAAAAGGGGTTGGAGAAAAAAGAAAAAAAAATTAAGGAGGGAACAGTTTCAAACTTTCTTTAAGTATTACTATTAGCTTTGCATTTCTACTGTTCAAATTCAAAAAATCTGTGAGGTAACATAAAAAAAAAATGAATAGTTTACCTTTGGTTTTAAATGTTCAAAATTTCAGTTTATTTGTTTACTAATAATCTTCATGTTCAAGATTGCTTTTTTGTGTATAAACTTTGCCTGCATATTCAGAGAATTGTATAAAGTTGCTGTTAACAATGACACATGCTGTTTTTCTTTTGCTTTTGTCTCAAAAGAGTATAAAATATTTTACTTTTACTTTTAGCTGTAGTTTTTATTTCAGTTTAGTTCCCGGGTAGTTAAAAAGTTCTTGTATTTGAAAGAGAAGAAGACATCAGTTTTCTTGAACTTTTGCTTACAAATCTTGAAACACCTTTGTGACTATTTTCTTGAACTTTGTGGCAGTTTTGTTGATTGTTATGCAGATTTGATCGCGGAATTTACTGATTGGGAGGGTGAAGATGGAAAATGTTTCAAGTCCTGATGAAAGTTATGATGTGGGCTATGGATATCAGGCATCACCTTCTTCTGTTGATGATCAATCGCCTACGTTGAGTGGCAATTCATTCGCCTATTGCAGAACGAGCTCAGAGACCTCAGCCTTTTCTGAGCATACAGATGAAACCAGTTGGTCTGAGACAGGTTCTCCTATGAGTTCGCGGGGAATGAAGTCTCCGACTCGTGCAGTGCTTTCGAGACTAGGAATGAGGCAGCACAAGACAATTGCAGATGATCCTGAGACTGTAGATTTAGGTTAGTTTAAAACCATTTGGCAGTAAAATGGATTACAAGTTTCATTTTTTTTTGGTAAGTTTCTTATGAATTTGCTGACTTTGGTGTGGGAAAAATGGTAGAGCTTGAATTGATGAAGGAGAGATTTTCAAAGCTGTTATTGGGAGAGGACATGTCAGGAGGGGGCAAAGGGGTGGCAACAGCAGTGACAATCTCAAACTCTATAACAAATCTTTATGGTAAGTTTTTCAAATGCATCAAGTGAATTTTTTGTTTTACGGATTGGTGTTTTTTCTTCAGCATCTGTGTTTGGTCAACACCAAAGATTGGAGCCTTTACATCCTGACAAGAAATTAATGTGGAAGAGAGAGATGAATTGTCTGTTATCTGTATGTGATTACATTGTAGAATTTGTTAGTACATCACAGACACTACAAGATGGAACCACTGTTGAGGTGAAAAATCTTTTTAGCAGAAGAATTCTCTCTATTCGGTTTTGCTTATCGAAGAGTGCTAACACATGTCAATACTTTCAGGCGTTGACAAGCAGGCCGCGGTCAGATATTCATATCAACCTTCCTGCGCTGAGAAAACTCGATGCCATGCTCCTAGTAAGACCACAACTATTATATCCCACAACCAAAATTTTCCATTCAAATGCAGATACTGCTTTAGCCAGGGTGAAGCTAAAATTGAGATTTTTACAGGAAATCTTGGATAGTTTTGAGACCACTGAGTTCTGGTATGCTGAGCAAGGAAGCATGTCAAACAACTCAACACGTGCTGGATCGTTCAGGAAGATTGTTCCGGTTCAGCCTCAGCCTCAGCGCAAGGAAGAGAAGTGGTGGTTACCAGTTGTTTGTGTTCCTTCTGGTGGCATCTCGGAGAAGGAAAGGAAGCACTTGAGACATAAGCGCGATTGTGCCAACCAAATTCACAAAGCAGCAATGGCCATCAATAGCAGCATCCTTGCTGAAATGGAAATCCCAGAATCATACATGGCATCACTCCCTAAGGTACCTTCCATGCTTTGTGTCGTATACTTTTTGATTAGATGAAAACAACAAGCTAAACATACTCAAATTATAATACACAAACATGGAAATTGCAGTACTAATGAGGAGGTAATTTTGATACAGAGTGGAAAGGCGAGTGTTGGAGACTCTATCTATCGTCACATGTATTCAGCTGAGAAATTTTCCCCTGAACATCTCCTAGACAGTCTAAACATAAGCTCTGAACATGAAGCACTAGAGCTCGCTGACAAAGTTGAAGCTTCAATGTATACATGGAGACGTAAATCATGCATGCCTCAAGCGAAATCATCATGGGTCATGGTAAAAGATCTTGTCTCTGATGATCGGACTGATAAGAATAATGTTTTAGCAGAACGAGCAGAGAGTTTGTTGTTTTGTCTGAAGCAAAGGTACCCCGAACTCTCACAAACAACATTGGACACAAGCAAGATTCATTGCAATAGGGTAAAGTTTCACATGAATCTTCTTTAATTCCATGACTTACATACTACCTGATCCAACAACAGATAACTGAACAATGAAATAATGATTCTTGCAGGATGTTGGTAAGGCAATTCTGGAGAGCTATTCAAGAGTACTGGAAAGTTTGGCATTCAACGTTGTTGCTTGGATCGAAGATGTTCTTTTTGTAGATAAGACCATGAAAAAACAAGAAGAATAAGAACTGCAGTAAGCAAAGACTTTTTTGATTTCTGCAAATGAGATTCTAATTTTAGCTTCTCTAGATTACAGTTAAACTTCCAGTAACAAAGGATCATTACTGAATAGGATAGAACCAAGTTGAGAACTCGAACTATCGATTGTGTAATTTGAGAAAAGTACTCAAACTTGGAAAATTTGTTCTTTTTCATGGTTTTGTATATTTTATAACTTATATCCAAGAACCAAATACTGTAGTTTTCTATTCTTTGTTCTGTTAGATCCTTCACAATGAGGACATGTTGGGTCCATTCCATCTGCATTTGCCAGAATATTATGCCCCTAGCCTATGTTGTTCGGACTCTTCAAAATGTCAGTAAGTGTGTCGGATTCTACAAAAGTAGTGTATTTTTGGAGAATCCGATATCGGGAACCACTTAGCCCCTCGTACAAATGCTGACAGGATACCTACTGGATAGATACAATGGAAAAAAAAAAAAAAAAAAAAGGAGCCATCCCCTTTTCAGAGAAATTGGAACACTGTTTGGTAAATGAGAAAAAAGTGAAAAAACATACATATTAATTGATGATTTAGCCTAGTGAGAACTTTCATTCACTAAACTACTGTCATAAGAAGAGATTCTGGACAAATTTCAATTTAAAGAAAGAACAGATTCTTGATTCCCCACTCAGGATTTAACAAAAGAGGACACCCAATCAAGAATTCAAGATCAAATTTCCAGTGACAAACCCAAAAGGCTAGTTTTCATCATCATGATCATCCCAACTAAGCAACTAATAAAAGGCAGAATTTAAGTAAGCATAAAAATCTATCCAAAACATATCAAAGAAAAGAACCCCACCCCATTTTGTTCAAAGATTGAATTTTGTATATACTCCATCATCAACATTAATATGACTTATTCAGACATCAGTCCAAGAACCAGGTCTGATCCTCAATGGTCCCCTATTCCTAAATCTTTGTTCAGACTTGAAAGCTTCAAGAAGTGACTTGCATTTAGCATTGTCCCCTTTGTTTTTCTCCAAACATTTCTTCAAAGCTTCAACATCAGAAACCTTCTTCTCTTCAACACCACTCTCCTTTTTCTCCTCATCATGATCCATATCTCCACAATTCAACCAAGAACTGATGATATGGGGCCTCAAAAAGAGAGGATTTTTAATCACTTGCACCAAGATTTTCAAGAATTTGGAACTCTATAAATGGAAGTGAAAATTGGACAGGATTACTTGTGTTAGTAAACTATGCAAGAGCAGCAGCATATATAGGAGAATCTTTGTGGGAGCTTCTGTTTTGGTGTGTGTGTGTATATAGATGGGGGTAGGCGGTAGGGGGGAGGGGGTTAGTTTTGGATTCTTGTAATAAGTGGGACCTTCAAACAAGTGATTGACATGGATCTCATCACAATTCCATACCAAGTGAAATTTTTTTCTACTTTCTCAAACTTATATACTATAAATTTCACACTCTATATTTTAAGTTAAAACAATTATGTAATCCTACATTTAATAAAGTATGGAAAAAGATTATTTATGTTATAGATAAATTCCATAGAGACCGCCCCTTAGATTTCGTTAACATAACGCTAACCTTTTTTAATTGGTATATATGACATTACATCTACTTCTTTTTCTTTTTGGTAACAATTCAGTTATTTATTTATTTATTTATTGTCAATACTGACATATTACAGTATGACAACCTTACCTTTATTAATATAAAACTATTTAGTTGATAAAGAATATGAAATTCTGTTAATTAGATATGATAATATTATTGTAGTGTCGATGGAGGGAAAGATATTTTCAATCTAATAAATGAAAAAAAAACACAAATTTAACCATTTTCTATATTTTTATTTATAATTTACATGTAACATATTCTCTCAGTTCTATATAAGAAAAATAGAAATTTATAATTAATTTTATTTAATTATTTGATATTGGAATTTCACTAAAACACAAATAAGAAAAGGGAGAAAGTGTGGCGTCATGCTTTAGTTCAACAGGATGTGAGGTGGCACAAGAATCCATATACATCCATTTTTGGCCTTGGTTTCAGTTTCACTATTCAAGTTACAGTTTTTCATCATTGCCATTTTTTTTTCTCCTTTTGTGACATTTGCACATCCAGCTTTTTATTTTTCTCAGAATTCTTTTAATCCATCCGTTTCATTTTATTTATTTAATTCTAACACAATTTTTTAAAAAAATAATCTATACTTTGAGAATTTAAATTGACAACTAATATTTTAAATAGTTATTTAATAATAAGGATAATATTAGAAGAAATGTTTAGCAATATATTTGTGAAGTACTACTTTGTTCCATTTTACTTGGCTCCTATGTTAAAAGAAATATTTTATCTTACCTGTTCATTTTTAGCAGATTAATTGAATTTTATTAGATTTTTTTTTTCTGTACTACCATTAGTATTAAATAACTACATAAATAGTCATTCATTCATTAATATGTTGATTTGCTAGTAAAATACGCCTTTAATTAAAATTTCTTGATGAATATGTCAGGTCATCAAATAGACGCAAGTAATATGAAATGGAAGGAGTATAATAAACTTGATCATCCAGCTCGGAACTAAAAAAGCCAAGACAGACGGCAAAATCTAAAAGAAGGACAATAACAAAAATGTTAAAGAAACAATAGGAAGAATAAATAAATTTTCTTGAAGACTTGATAGATTAATTTTCTTGAACTCCCATTTGTGAAATACAGTAGTAATATGCCAGTCATTTTCTGGTTCTTATACCATGTTGGATACCTACTCTCAAACAATTGTGCAAATCAATTTTATCTGACTTAGAACAGATAGAAGTGTGCTGACAAAGATCAGTATAACTAGGAAACCATCCCATCTAGTATATGAAAAATATTTTTCAAAAAATGTTTTCAACAAAGTTTTAAGCAGTAAAGAAGGACACGTATCATGCATTTACTAGAAAAGAATCATGGGAACCCCAAACAACAATTCTTAGAAAAATCAAAAGAAAGAAAAACATTAGGAACTTAACAATATAAAGTAACTTCATTCAACGTCCTGCATAATCTGAGAGTGTCATTATTATATTATTATTATTAGTCGAACACTAAACTAGTAGTAAAGAGCAAAAGCAGAAAACTCAAAACCCAAAGCAATATCGACGCTTCAGATAACCCTGGCATACAAAACACCACCACAATGAACCATACACAAGCACTTGGATTAAATATGTTCAACAGAACCTAGAATTGTTAAATGCAAATTGCTAATCATTAATCAACAGCATCAAACCATCTTTCATTTCATGTGTGCGCTCACTTTTACTATTTCCATTCTTTTTGGAGGGGGGTCGGGGTGGATGTGTTGTTCTGGCAGGAACAACAAGATCAGCTAATGCAAGCATATACTCTGATTTTGAGGATACAAATGACTTTGCATATCATGAAACGGCTACATATCGTTCCTTTGAATATTCTAATCAGCTCAACATAACAGGAAACAATAGTTTCAATATGTACAACAACCACCAAACAGCACCAAGATTTGGGCAATCTAGCAAGGGGCTTAACGAACAAGTTAGTAGTCGAGCTGGGTTCTAGAGCAGTTGGATGGGCAGGCTAGAGAAAAGCTGCTCCTGGCTTGTCTACGACCAATGCCCCAGAAAAGAATGGGCCTCCTAGCAGCTTCATATGCCGCCAAAGGCAAACAGAGCAACGCTCAGACATGGTGATTCCAGACCCCAAACAAGTGCATAGGGTTAGTTAATGAAAGACCTGTCTCGGCTCTGCTCCTCACCCAATTCAAAAAGAAAATATGCAACTCATATCAGCTGTCGTCATCTACTGCACCTATATATGTGAGATCTGTCCTCCTAACCCTTACAGTGCCTTTTAGCCAGTTGGGTGCCTTCAGATTGGCATGATCACCTCCACCAACCAAGGGAGAGTTACTTGATGAGTGGCTTGACCCTGCCCCGTCCTCTAAAAGAATCCATGGATCCACCTCAAGATCATTCTCTTGTTGTGATGATACCTGCTTGGCCTTCCCAGCCACACTTGTGGCAGTTCGTAATAATGAAACTGGATTCCTCTGAGTTTGGTTTGAACCATTAGAAGAGTGCAATATAGATATTGGGTTGCTGGGTAGAAGAGAACTGAGAGCAAAAGGTGTTACGGACGGGGGCTGACAAGATATCGAACACCGAGCAGTAGGGGAAAGAATTGGCATGGCACACTGGATGCGCCATCTGACTGTTTCAGGCAGCTGCATCCGATCCAACTCATTCTGCACCAATCAAGAATATAATGGAGCACCGTCATGTAACTTGTTGACAAATATACATCAGAGCCAGACAAAGAATGGATAGCTGATAGAATAAATACATTCTAAAACAGGAGTTATTTTCCACTCAAAAATATCCAGGAAAAGGTTGGTAAGTGAATTCATCCACTTAAAAGAATCATTTATCAAGTCAATATAAGCAAATAAACATTGAAACCCAGCCAAGAATCTACAGAAAGGAACATGGGATAGTGGGATACAAGCTATTCGAGACGAGGTGGATTGCATAAGAAAAGTTACTAGATGTACTAGCATCATGACGACATTGTCAAATATTCTACTGCTTGCAATTGATAAAACTGTCAAACAAGAACTTCAAGAAGATAGGTTAGTGACAAGAGGTTCATAAATAAAATTTTCCAGACAATGATCTCTCAGAGACACATCTCTGTTATTTGTGTCTTCAGTTACTCTTGAAACAAATGCAACTAATTCAACTCAAAGAAATACACTGAGACTCTAATACAAACAACCTTCACACGGAGATGGCTTTATGCCGCTTAAAAGCCATTCTTGTCATGCATTTAATATCATCTGGCTACTAAAGTCACAAATAAACCAGGAAAACACTTCATTCTAGGAAAACAAACTCCAAGTCTGGACTAAAATCTGCTCCAAGATACCAACATACCAAGGGTAGGGACAAAAATATGGTGAATACAAAAAGACCACAAACACATTATTACGAGAAAAACCCCATTTAACTCGGGAAATAATAAGCTTCTCAATTTTCTCCAACCCAACTCTCATTCTTCCAATTAACATGGTACCAGAGCAAGTATAGTCATGAGCTCAAGCCTCACCGCCACTGGTCAACAAAAAAGTTTCAGGTGCTTGGCCCAAGGAAAAGAATCAAGATCTAAAGAGGGGTGCCGAAAACCTAAAATAGATTTCAATAAAAAAAAAAAAGAAGCACCCCTCTACCAATTTAAACTTTTAGATAAGGCAGCCTCACATTTCAGCAATGAGAAAAAAGGCAGCCATACATTCAACAATGAGAAATCCATAAAAATGAAATTTGTTCCCATGACATTGGAAACTTCTAAATTACAAGCACATTATACAGCACTAAAAGACACTTCCATGAAGAGGGGATTGTATTGCAATGACACACCTAAACCAAAGAAGCAAAATTGTATCCTGCTCAACTCACAGGATTCTATGATACATAACTTTCTGCCAAAAACAACAGATTTCATACCCAGTCTTTTCTTTTATTCTTTTGACACCTTTATCCAAATTATTTCACCTACACAGATTTTAGAATCTCATTCCCTTGCTATAGCAACCTTAAAGTCATTTGAGTGATTAAAGTTTCTTTCCATCTCTCTTGCTCTCATTATCTCCTGTCCACTCACCCTCCCATCCATCTTCCAAACACTAACCGGTTTCATCATTTCCATTTTTTTTTTCTGTTGGTAGTTATCTCATTTCTAATTCCACCCTGTACCATAGGTTGTCATTTCTAATTCAATCCCCCCCTAAAGCAGAAAGAGACAAGTACCTTACTTTCTAATTTATATAAGGTTTAGCTTATAACCACTAACATTGTAAATGAATTTTTACACCAGCAGTGCAATTTGACCTGCTACAGAAAGCTACTTGCCTTGTCCTTTTATGCTTCTAATTTCACTTATTATGGGTAGATATCGTTTAATACCTTCTACATCAGTTGACAGTACATATGTATATCAGTTAAAACCCGTTATATAATAGTCTACTTTTTGAGTAGTTCCTACTCTTAAGTATACGCTGGTGGTGGCTGCATCCAAGGTTCTTTACTAAGTGTGCCAATGAGTAAACCCCATAGATAAAAGGAGCCATCATTTACACATGAAGTACCATTTTACTGTTATTTATACTAATAAAATAAATGATGTATTTAGCAAATATGTAATGGCTGCTTAATGTAGAGAGGAAAGACTATTATTTTGCATGCTTTAACACCACAAAGTGAAGTTGGACCCGGAAATTTACTGTTTTCCTTCCAGTAAAGTGTTCCATTTAAAAAATTACCTTCATCATAAGGTTACTGACTCGAGATACATATGTACTATTCAATTCTACCAGACTCTGCATATTAAAGGTCAAATGAAAATCATACCTGGAGACTCTCAGCTCCCTCACGATCAAATGCGGAGTAGTCCTTGCTAGATTCACTGGTTGACTTAGTACTGGATTTCCACTTGAGCCAGCGTGGTTGGTGGCAACTAAGCAAACCGTGCAATAACAGCAATAAATGATCAAAGAGACTTTCTAAGGATATAACCACAGAAGCAGTAGCAGAAGCCTCCATAAGTGAATCTACTTCTCTCTTCGAACTAGAAGCTTGATTAAAGGAATAGCTTGCATCTTCATGCACAACCCTACTTCCAAGGATACGTAATATAACTGAGGCAAGCACATGTCTCATATTACGCCCTGATGGCTCCCTGACACAGTCAAATATGACAATTAGCATTATATAGACAAACCTCCTGTTACATTGGAAGATATAATTTGCATATCAAAATGGATATATTTTCTTTAGAGGTAGAGGTATGGACTGCGTACATCTTACCCTCCCCAGACCTCACTATGTGGGATTACACTGGGTTTGTTGTTGTTGTTGTTGTAAAATGGATATATTCCCTAAATCAGCAATTAATGGAAAGAAAAAATGTGTGTTGCATAAAATTAACTCATCACCATAACTCTCTTTATCAATACAGTAGATTTGCTGCAGCCTTAACATAGAACTTAACTTAAAGCTACGACTGCATATCAGCTAATCACTATATTGATTTCTCAGGATGTGGCATAAACAGGCATTATATGGTAGGGGCTTCCAGGAAAAAAACCAGAGGGCAGTCTGACACAACTTTATTTAGATAGTAGTGGTATGTTTGAGCAATGATAAAAGCGCAGCCAACGGCATATCCTTACCGATCTGCATAAATTATAGGGAATAGCCTCAGGATGAACTGCAAGCGCACCGACAATGATGCTCGCAATGCCACAGGTGAAGGTGGCACTGTTTCTGCTGGACCGGTGACTCGTCGGGCTAACCCAGGACTGCTACCTCTCGTGCCCTTGCGCCCGCTTTTAGTTGTTGGACTTTCAATTCCAGAAGCAACTGTTCCAGCAGGCTTGCTTGCTTCACGAGTAACTGTATTGATCTGTTGCTCAATGTGGTTCATCTGTTTGATCATGTCACTAGCAAATGTGCTACGTGAATCATCTGAAGCTTGATCTAGACAAGGGAGAATTAGATCAATGAGGGCTCTCTCAGTGACATGCTGCTGACTTACATGGAGCCTTTCAAAATCAAAAGTACGACCAGACCCCTTCACAGGCCGCTTCAAGGTAGTCCCTTCACCCACCACTTCTCCTTCTTCTATGGAAGAAACTTCAGATTTGAACTTTTCTCTCTTGCTTGTGATGGGATCAGAATTGGAAGTACACCATCCCCACGGCTTCCAGTATTGAGCTCTAGTTGAAATATTTCTATTTACAGCAATATTACTGAGCCGTTGACGAACGGATTTCCTTCCAAAAAGAACATCGTGGCCTCCTAGAAACCACTTAGCCTGTAATAGCATAGAATCCTCAAGTGACCTCCCTAAAAGATGCACAACTTCAGCAAAAAGCGGGGCAGCATCAGGTCTAACAAGCAACCTTGTAAGGATCATTTCAATAATGTTGCTCTCTATCTCTGAGGCTGATGCTTTATCAGTGTTGGGCGAGAGGGATCTTAAAGCTTCAACTAAAGAGAGATCCTGGGCATCCAGCTTCTCAATTACAGCTTGCTCGTTCAAGAGGAGCCTAAGCTCAACCCATTGCCAATGAAACTTCGCAGGCTGCAAGGTATCCAAAATGCATACAAGCTTATCAAGAAGCTTTGTCTCATTTTCAGCACAATGGAACTTTGACTCTCCTTGTACTGCCACCTGATTTCCATCATTCTGTTTAACAATTGGCTGTGTTATTCTACAATCAATAAGGGCATTCAGGAAAAGCCGTGCACGGAGTGGCACAAAGGCAGAAGCCTTCGAGCGCAAGTCAATGCCACTTGCCTCTAACAAGGATGCAAAATCAGAATCAACAGTATCAGCAGCTATGAGGTCATAAAGGCTATGTGTGTCTCTCAAACACACTTCACGAAAGGGCAAGTGCTTTATAACATCACCAAAAGCCAACATTAAAGAGTGATGCAAGTGCTGAACCTCATCACGTGTCCCGGAACTTACATTGAGAATCAATGACCTCCACAGCACAAATGCGAACATTGAATATGCAGGGGGGAATACCAAGTTTAAAGATAGCATCCGCTGCATTCTACATAGGGAAAGAATTGACGCTTCACCCAAAAGGTCTACAACAAATCCATCTGAAACTGTTCTACAGTTCCCTACAAGTACCCTAAACCAGTGGACAGAAACTTCAGCCAGACTATCTGCTTTTAGTGTCCCAACTGAACGTGCATTCCCATTTGAATTTGACCTCATACTCCTCACAAAATGGACAACGTCTAACCCATCCTTTAACCTGAAGAGGGAAACCATCCTCTCCAGGCTAGAAACTCCCTGAAGAATTGCCCCGATAACAAGTGCAGACACCGCTGCAGATATTTTTGCAGTCCGCCCAATGGCTACCCTACTTGAATTGTTTAGCATATCACTGGACAGATTAACATCATTAGATTCCGGAGACAACTGAAACTGAGACCGAGGAGCTTTTCCAGGAGCAGAAAGTTGTGCGAGTGCAGAGGATGTTTCTGTAGCAAGAGCAACTTCAAAGACGCGGCTTTGACGCTCTCCAAGAGCTTCCTTAAGTATACTAAGACATAATACATGAATGCGTAACATGCATCGTGCAAACTGCAATGAAGCAGAAATGGATGAACTCAGGTGATTATTACTGGCAGTCAGATCAGGAATCTTTGCTATGACTTGCCCAACGTTACAAACAATTGCAGATATAGCAGAGGAAACCAATGTCGGGTCTCCTTCCTGAGCAGCACCACCTGTCTGCCTCATGCAATCCATTAATCCCGTTACAATCTGCTGACCGATCTGATATACATCTTCCCATTTTTGGAATCCAGGAAATTTTCCAGAGTTCAGCCCAAAAAACTTTCGATCTTTGCCATAAAAATAATTGACAGCCTCATCAACCTTTTTCTGCACAATGTCTCTCATGCTCAAACCAACCCTAGATACCCGAACACCAGTTATCTTCTGTCGGAAGTAATCATCTGCATCCTGCACTCCCACTGGAACACCAAGTGGAAATCCAAACTCTCCATCCACCAGTCTTCCAGATTCAACTTCAGAAACAAGTCTCTTGTCAAAGGTTGACTTGACATTTTTTTCCCATTCAGTAACACTCCCAACACTGCCAAACTTCTTCAAGAGGTACCGTGCATAAATTACGGGTGGTGAACCTGGAACTCTTCCATTTGACGTCAGAATAGCTTGAGCACGATGCATTACCACTGACAATGTTTCAGGAATAAGGTCTGCAGCAACAATGATGCCTTCATACCTGAACAAAGACAGAATGGAAGTAAGAATAAAGATCGTCCAATAGTTCAACCCTATATCCCAGGAGTAAGACAGAATAGGAAGTAAGAATAAAGATGGTCCAATAGTTCAACCCTATATCCCAGGAGTGTACTTCATCAACTAACTAAACAGAGGACATCACAGAATAATTCAACCAGATAACAGAAAAGAATAAAAAAAAACTTGTGCAGTTACAAGAGAGAGTCCAATACTTTCAAGCCACTCAAGGATGCAGTCCAGCCATTAACTAAACGGGAAGAACCGCAGAGTAATTCAACCAGAGAACAGAAGAGACGCAAATATCTTGTGACATTCACCCTAAATCTGACTCCATTCATAATGTAGCTACGAAAGCTGACTAAAATAGTTGGTTTAAACAAGTACAGTAACAGCCGGCTTAATTATAACAAGTAGAAAACAAGTTTTATCTGCACAAACTGGACTCCACCATTCAAACTGACATACCAATACTCGAGGAACTTCATAAATGATAATGTCAAAAGAATTTGAAAGCATTATACACATGAAAATAAGAGAATTAATTTATTGCGGCCATATTTTCCCAAAATTGACCCTTCACATCGAGAAAATGTAATTTCTACCTTCTAACGGAAGATGCAGCCAGAGCTAAAATACACATGTTAATAACTAATCAACGAGAATTGACAATGGCAACATGTTAAAAACCTGATGAGAAAGCAATTGCAGAAAAAGAGCTACTCATTATCCTAAATGACAAAAATAGAGAGCTCACCTCCGCATAGATGATAGAAGATATGCTTCGCCTACTTCACAGACACTGTTTTCTGAGTTCTTAGGAATTGTTAGAATGTTCCTACTACCATGAACTGTAGCACTGCAGCTTCCAAGAACCTTGGGTAACAACCACAGTAGAAACCTGACTGCCAAAACTAATTCATCACATGCATCAATCAGATATAACACTGCTGATAATTCATCTTCACCAAGCTTCCATCGCACACAACCCCTTTCATCAGCAGCAGAGAATGGTCGACCATGTTGGCCAACCTTAGTCGCAGTCTTCTCGGGCTCTTCCACTAGCTGCTTTACAGTACCTATCAACCACACAGTCATGGTCCTTTTATCTACAAAACGTACCTGCTTCAAAACTTTTCCAATAGAAACAACATCTCCATAAGGCATTCTGGTACCATCTGCTGACTTGGGAACATTGCCCTCAACGCCAGGTCTGTGATGCGGGCAGCTAACCTTACTATCACAAACATGGCTTGTCGATGCTCCCTGACTACCTTCAATCCTGGCTGCAGCCAACTGTGCGAGACTCTGAGTTTTACGGACAATTTTTTGCCGACCCCTTGAACCTGTTTTGGCTGGTTTAGGAGGTGGTTCTGCTCTAAAAGACTCAATGGACTTCTGGCCTTTTCGCATCCACCAAGTTTCTTCATCATCTGATGGATTTTGTGGATAGATCTGACTGTAAGAGCTTTTCTCTTCGCTTAATTTTTGTTTCTTGGCCCTTCTGCATTCTTCACACCCAGGTGTTCCTTCGCTGTTATCCATCCCGTTGCTACCGTAAACAACACCCTTTTTCAAACTTACTTGAGACTCATCAACTCCAGTGTCCGTAGAAGAAGAGCTTGGAAATTGCAGTAATGCTGTAATTGACCCTTTCAACTCTTCAAGCTCAACACCTTTGCCGACATCTTTGGACAACGGAAAGGATCCAGACTCAGAAGATCTCAACTGATCAATGGAGGGAGCAGCTAGACGCTCACCAGAGTTAGGACGCGGCTTATGCTTATGGTAAGAACTGCCAAACACAGAGTTGTAGCTATCAATCATCCCTCGGAGGACTAGCTTACGTTCATTGCAGTAGACATTCACTACCTCTGAAAGTACAGGGGATTCAGCAATTCGAGCTTCTTCTAAAGCATCATGAACGTAAGGACCAGGTAGGTGCTTCAAGATTTTACAGTGTCTTTTTTGTTTCACGGGATCTGAAAGAGGTCCATCCCCATCCATTATTCCACTAACAATCAGCTGCCTCACATATGCTTGAGGGTAAAAAATCCCAGCTCGGATAAGTTCGACAATCAGTAGTTGAAGACGCTTGAAACCTTCTGTATTGTGCACTGCATGCTGATCTATCCAGCACACCAGAATATCATGCAAAGGGCATGGGCTATCAAACATACCTAATGAATCACCACATCTTTCACGGGCATGCCTTGAATTACAGAGAGATTCAGCAGCACCACTGGCAGGACTCCTACCAGCATAGTTAGTCAGCTGGCCAGGATCTTTACGAAGATAGTCATTCTTTACAATTTTGGGGGCCCTGCGCCTTGATGAAATTCCTGCCTCTCTCATCTTCAGTTTCAAAAGCCTTACAGCAACGTATATAGCAGAAAAATCTTTCCTCCCAGTGAACTTCATTCCACGTGGTGGTGCAGAGCGGAAATCCCTGAAATCACAAGTTGCCCACTCACAGATGAAGAAAACGGAACAAACAGATGACAAAGTAACACCCCGGATAAACTTAAGTGAGGAACGCAAACAGGAGCTGACTTCTGCAAACCAACAATCATCACTAGAACTCTCATGAACATTCTCAAAAAGAAACTTATATGCATCTCTCAAATCCCCAAGTGCAAGGGACTTATCCAAGGCATGTAAAGCTTTGACAACACTTTGCCCAGGATGGCCAGGTCTTGCAGCCACTGCAAGATGCTGTGCTCGCTTCTGAATTGAAGATACAACACGACCGATGGAATAAGAATCAGACCGAACCTCTGGGCCTTTATCTCTAAGAAAATAAGCAACTTCAAAAGGGCCATTTTTAACCTTTCTAGTATCCTCAGTTACCTTCGAGTAAAGACTCCCATCTGTCACCACATTGGTCATCACACATGATGGCATAGGAAAACAATCCAAAGCAACAAAAGTATCAGGTACAGCTAGCATCAGATATCGAAGCATCTCAACAAGAGCAGCCATAGTATAAGCCCTACGAGAGTTGTCAACAAGGTCAGATCCACCAGGAGAAGGTTCTTGGATGAAACGAATAGCTATTCCCACCAGAGTGCGCACACAGGACTGAGATAATACAACAGTATCTATGAAACCATAAATTACAGGTAATAACAACTGCAAAACCCCAAGTAATTCCTTTTCCTGAAAAGACAAGATGGGAGACATCACAAGATCAGCACCCAAAAAAAAAGACAGAAAATAACAGGCCAACCATTTAACATTTTTATTGAGATTGAAACATTTGTTTAAGCAGGCAAACCTGTAGTTGGTTGAGCACCCAATCAATAACAAGTGATGGGATAAGCAACCCTTCTCTGTGATGCCACTGTAAAATGCGCACGACATACCACCATTTAAAATGCAGAGACGGCTCTTCACAATCAATGGTCCCCAAGGTTGGATCACTCTTGAGCTGAATTGATCCTGCATAAACCATTTGTGGCGACCGATCTCTGATATGTAACGCAGAATGGACACTGTTTTTTGAAATAAATTCATCCAACAAATATTGCAAGTAATCAATAACATCTTTTGTCCATTGCTCAGAGCGGGAAATATGTGTTTTGTCCGACACCCCAGATGATATACTGGAAGAGCCAGGGCGAACCTGCACGAATAAAGTCCAATCAGATCCTTCTAATGGTACAACTATTCAAATTAGTTTAAATCAAGTATCAGCTATCACCCAAGATTGTTACCTGATTGAGATAATTTACTTTGACAAACCATGTTGATCTTAGTAATGGCACGTTATTTCTGATAAGGACTTCAAAAAGTGGCTTTCTTCTATAGCCGTGGGGAACATGATCAGCCAAAGACTTTAGCCTTTTATGCTGTTGGGATAAACCCTGGGAATAAGTGCAAAAGTTTGTAATCAAGTCCAGTTAAATTTATCAAAAATTTGTTTGTGCAAACAGTACAGCAAATATTATATCATAAAAGCTATCAAGTAACTTAAAACAAAACAACTGAAAGAAGAGTAACGACTGAGCTTCCACATAAACAATATGCATACACACTTTCCTCCAAGCTTAAAGAAGGGTTGAACAAGCAATTGCAGATTAGTGAATATTTTTTAATAAGATGAAGAAGTGAATACTGAGCGTAATAACAGAAATAGAATGCCTAAACTAAGAGCCAAATCCATGTCAATAACTTCGGTTATATTTTCGAGTAACTTCTGGTTGGTGCATTCACCTAGGAATGCACGAAGGAGTCAAGCAAATTAAGAGCAAGTAAACATAAGTGATACAGTATCAACTTGACTGGTAATGAATGAACATGTACTCGATATCTCACATACTATTTTCTTTCTAGGCCGAAGATGTAAGGAAGTGCTGCTGCATTCACATTGCCTAAACACTCAGGACGATAAGAAAGTTGTGCAGTCATCACATCAAAAATATTGCATCCAATACACAAAGAAAATGATGAAAAATGACAAGATGGAAAGACTCAGATTTAAGTATTTTTCTCTGGCTGCTGAAAGCTAAAAGGCATGTCCTTTTCCAGTCTTCAGAAAAGATAATCGAGTAGAGAAGAAGGAAAGCTGACTGCATGAGATTAGATGTCAAGTACATAGGCTGGGATGATATACTCTAGCAAGAAAAGGCATAGAAATCGTACAGAATTCCAAATCCAGAAACTTCACTAGAAACTCTAGTCATACAGAAAAGGAAATAGAAGGGAAGAAAAATAAGGAAATAAGATGGGCCAAAGAATCAAATTCATTGATATGCATACTCCACCCAACTAAGAACTAGCTTAAATCAGAACAAGACCAACCATGATTCCAGTCCTTACTTCTCTACACTCTGAGGAATAAAAAGGGTTAGACCACAACTCCCAAGAGATAATCTCAAGAATCAGAAGAAATTTTCAGTCATTTTTTTCTCTTATGAATAGAAATTTCCATCCAGTTCATGAAAAAATCCATTCAGTTTTAAGCTTTAAATTGATCCCGTCCAAACTCTTAATATTTTCACATCAGAGAATCTCAACTCTTAGAGAACCCCTAGTTTGTCTTATAAAGACAAATTGCTTGGTGTGGGAATAAAATGGACTCAAATAAAGCTGAATGGTCACATATATTCATACATCTGATTTCAACTGGTCTGGGACTGAGGTGTAGTAGAATAAATTATTCCAAGTGAAAATGCTATAATCCAGAAGGAAGAATGCATTAGTCTCCAATCAAATCAACACAGCCAGGTGATCATATGCAACATGTATGATAAAATAGATAGAGGTGGTAAATAGGCGGGTTGGGCTGAATTTGGGCAGGTCAAAATGGATGAGTTGATGCCGCCCAAAAATTACTTGGGCTGAAATGGGTTGGGTTGAAAGGGCAGAAATGGGTTGGGTTAAAATGAGCTAAAATGCGGGGCAGAACCAAACCCACCAAATTCTTCTTTAAGTTTAATTTGCTTTATTTCTTCTTTTATAATTTTTTTAGTACCTAATAAAATTATTATATATCTTCATTATGACTATATATAACATATCAAATAAAAAAATGTCTTTTTGAAAATACTTTAACAAAACCCCTCATGGATCAATTTGGGCTAGATATCAACCCAAACTTTGATGGACTATAAGCTAATAAATGATTAGGTCCATGACCAGCCCAAACTTAGGCAGGTTATGATTTCATGGGATGATTTTGCAAGCTCTAAAAACAGTTACTTGCCCCCCCTCCCTCCCTCTTCTAATTACAAAATCTGAACTAAACGCATTTTTGGCTTGATAATACCTGAATTTTAAAAAAAAAAAAAATAGCTTCAGTAAATCAGCTTTACAATCATAACAGAGCATGGATAGCATAGGAAAAAGGCACCTTTAACTAAAAGTCATCTGTTATTTTAGTGAAACTCATTCATGTTCTATCCCCAGAACAACTTGGACAGTGAAATTCATTCGACCAACCCGAACTTACTTGGGATTGAGGCATATTTGATTTTATCCTTGTTCAACAAATCATCCCGCAGGATTAGATAAATAATCCAAATCCTTCATTTTTATAAAGTCCAAATGAACTTCGTAATCCAAACCAAATGGGCCCTAGCTCTATGCCAACTATCAACCTCTACACATAATAATTAGCCAACATTTATGTCAATAGCTTGAACTTATCTCCTATTGCTCATATATGACAGGAACACCATAAACACACAAATGGAGAGGACATGTTAACAGCTTCGCTAGTCGTAATAAAAAAACCTCGACACACACACTACATCTATGTTGCTTGGACTCTCCAAAAGTGTCAATGGGTGCGTGTCGGATTCTCCAAAAGTAGTGTCTTTTTGGAGAATCCGACACGGGTGCGGCATTAAAAGTGAAGAGTAGTGAAGAGTCCGCGCAACTTAGCACTACATACATTTCTGTACCATGCTGAGCAACTACAAACCTTTTTTCCTTTTCCGATCCAATGTTTTAACGATAAATAAGGACATTCAGATGTAATATTTCATCAAAAAGCCATTTCACAGGTTCCTAAAGAGATTAAAGGCTAACCTCAATCCACTTCTTCCTGAACTCTTCTCCGCATGATCTTTGTTCAGGAAAGATACCAGGTTTCGTCAATTGTAAGCCCTCAAGAGGAACTCCATAAACCTGACCTGCCTGTAATGTGAAAAAGTCCATGTGATGGCCAGGTTAGTGCCATGCTTTTTGAAAAATACATGTTAAATTACATGGATAGGACAATTATTAAATCATGAAGTCCTGAAATGATCAAGAGAAGTCAAGCAAAAGCCCCGATCCGTAGTAAAAGATTGCCATATAAATTCACCGATGGCTGATGGCATAAGCTCCATGGAAAAATATATACCATCAAGACAAACATATTACCTTTCGCTTCTGGGCCCGAGACTCATTGATAGCCCTGTGGCATTTTCTAATTGCCTGCAGAGAGACAGAGAAACAGCTAGTCAGTATTTTAAAATGGCAGACCTACCAACAACAACAACAACAACAACATACCCGGCGTAAGCTCACAAGTGGGGCTTGTGGAGGGTAGAGTATGTGCCAACCTTACCCCTACCATGTGGAGGTAGAGAGGTCGTTTCCAAAAGACCCTCGGCTCAAGTAACGTATATCAAAGAAGAATAGAAGTAATGAAGACATCGCAAAATAATAGGGGAAGCATTCTAAAACTTACAACAACAACAACAACATACCCAGTGTTTACACAAGTGGGGCTTGTGGAGGGTAGAGTATGTGCAAACCTTATCCCCACCTTGTGGAGGTAGAGAGGTTGTTTCTGAGATACCCTCGGCTCAAGTAATGCATATCAAAGAAAATTTAAAAGGAGAAATAGAAGTCTTTGTCAAAAAACAGAGAAATAGAAGTAATGAAGAAATCACAAAATAACAGGGGAAGCATTCTAAAACCTACAGCTAAAAGGAATAGTAACAACAACAAAATAAGATGACAACTGAAGCTCAATAAACAACATGTAGTGGCAGAAATCAAGGGACTGGAAACTATGAGAATGTGCTATTACTATTGGTATGCAAGGGGAAACCTATCTCGGTGGACAATGAGACGGCACTCATTTACCTCCTAACCTACCACCCTAATCCATGCCCTCTATAACTTCCTATCTAAGGTAATGTCCTCAATAAGTTGGAGATGGGTCATGTCTTGTCTAATCACCACTCCTCAATGCTTCTTCAGCCTATCTCTACCTCTCTTGAAGCTCACCACAGCCAACCTATCACATCTCCTCATTACAAGAAACCAGAACGGCATATATACACTGCAACAGTCACTAAACTGAAAACAGAAGGCAAAGCACACTCCAAATATATATTCTCAAAAGTTTACCTCCTTGCACTTAAAGATAACAGGCTTCGTAAAAGTCGGAACCTGAGTTAATGAAATCTCTTTGACTTCCTGGCAATGTGGCAATCAAAAAACCAATTAGATAATCAGTCTACCAACCAACTGATCCACAAGGGTAAAAAAAGCAGAAGAGCTGTAACGCCACAAAAAAGAAAGGGGAAAAATGAGGAAACAGAAAAAAGCAGGAGAAGGAAACAACAAAGAGAATTCAATAAATAAGAAAACCGAAGAGGCTACTGGTGAGGGGAAAAGTGCAGGTTCTCTGGTTGATAGAAAAATAGAGGAAAGAAAAAATTACTGCATTTATAATCACCTACTCTGCAAAATAGATGCTTCTAGTTCTCCTATTCCATAAGAATAAGCAGATCATGTTTCTAGCATATATAAAAGAGCATTCTTAACTATGACATATGCCAAATGCTTTCTATACAGGTTTGGGGAGGGACTAATGCACCATACTCGCCTCCACAGAACATGTAGGTCTGCTGATAGTAGTACCCAAATGGGAACTACATCTCACATTAATCAGTCAACATAAAGTCTTAACGCTAGGTTGAGAATAGGCAAGGAGCTCTTTTCGATCATGGTTATCTGGTTTAAGAGTGGATCAGTTGAAGGACATATTTCTTGTTCCCTTCTATGCATAAGGGCTATCCCCTCGTTGTAGTCCCACTATTACGAAATACAAATGCACCAGATAGTACAAGTCTTCATGAATTCTTTTAATAGAGGACCATGCAAAACCTAAATGTTAACCTTTTAAATTCTTGAGAGACACCATAATGCAGACATGCATTTATTTGGGGAGCAAGAAGAAGAAAAAGAGGATTTCTTGTAAAATTGAAGGACATATTTCTTGTTCCCTTCTATGCATAAGGGCTATCCCCTCGTTGTAGTCCCACTATTACAAAATACAAATGCACCAGACAATACAAGTCTTCACGAATTCTTTTAATAGAGGACCATGCAAAACCTAAATGTTAACCTTTTAAATTCTTGAGAGACACCATAATGCAGACATGCATTTATTTGGGGAGCAGGAAGAAGAAAAAGAGGATTTCTTGTAAAATTGTCACAGTGAAGCACCTTAATGTTGATTTAATAATAGAGCAGTTAGCTTAAACAAAGATGAGTCTTCAGAAATAAGCAGAAATATTTATAGTCATGCAAGTACAAGAAATATGAGCGGCACAGAAGGACTACCTCAAGACCTTCAACAGTCTCCCGGTAACCGAATTGGACATATTCTTTGGTCAACGTCTCCTCAGGGCAGTTAGGAGTCTGAGGAAGAAAATCAGGTGGTCCAAGTCTGAAAAGGAACTACAGAATTAGCAAAATGGTACCATCAACCATTACTTAATTTTCATGATCTATATTCGCCAAGTTACCTGGAGTTAAGATGTTCCTTGTCACACTTCAATTTGTATGGGGTCAGTTGTAATGGCCGTCTGCAAGAACAGATCATGTCAGCGTAGTCTTCCTTTTTTTTAAATATAGTACTCCCTCCGTCCCATTTTATGTGTCGCCATTTGACCGGGCACGGAGTTTAAGAAATAAGGGAAGACTTGGTAAAGTTTACCAAATTATCCTTTATCAAAAAATGTGCCAATATCTTTTTTTTTAATTAAATGGGACCAATAAGGGTAAAAGGGTAATTGTGCCTTTAAAAAGTTGTCAAATAAGGAAAGGCGACACTTATTTTGGGACGGATTAAAAAGGAAATGATGACACATAATTTGGGACGGAGGGAGTAATAATTTTATTAAAAGTGGGGGCATACAAAAAAGATATGCACCTAATCATCTATACATAAAGGAGCCTCACGGGTGTACCAAAAAGAAATAAAGGAAAGAGGTTATTCTTCAATTGTACAAAGTTCCACCTCAACATCTACAGTTTAGTCTACCACTTGAGGAAAATTAAGCAAGAGAAAGGGGAAAGTTCACATAGCATGCTTTCCTGGAAAGTTCAACACATCTTTTGAGCTTAAAACATTAAGTATTGCAAATAAACTATTCGAAGAACTATTAGACAAAGATGAACTACAGATTTGAAAGAAGAACTCAGGCCTTTCATTAGATTAGGCCTATATATCTTCCTTCTTTCCTTTCTCAAAAAAAGATATATTTTTTCATATTTGCAATATGTTGTGCAATTGTGCTTGTGCCAGTACATGGAGAAGAGGAACAATAGATATATTACCTGGAGAAATTAGGCGGAAGGGAGGCTGAATCCACCCGAGATGAATCCCTGGCTGACGGCCCCCCAGTAGTGTTGTTATTAACTGCACTAGTGCAGCTGCCACCATGATACCTTTGCATCTCTGCAAACTAGCACCTGCATGCTGCCTCCAGCATCGGACAACAGTAGGATGTATTCTAGTCAAACTGCAGGAACTGTTAACAACAGAAATTACAAAACTCTGTAATAAATTACAATAATAGTAACAAGAACAACAACAACTGGAGCTAGATTTCAAATAAGGATTATTCACGGTAGAAATGCACAATTGTGTAAAACCAACATATAAATAAATATGTGTGCAAAATATATATTGATAACGACGTGCATGTGTATACACATACACAAGAATGCATATGCATACATATATTGGAGTCTTTTTTTTTTTTTTTTTTTTGTGTTTGTTGGTTTTTTTGGGTGTGGGTGGGGGGGGGGGGGGGGTACCAGCATTACATTATTAGCAGTCTCCTTTCAAGTTTCAACACTTTGAACGGCCTGCTCCCAATTCTTCAATACAGAATAATCTGATCTTCAAAAGAATTGCCTTTAATAGGAGGTGTTTGTCCTATGCTGCAGATCAAGTATAAAAATAACAAATCAAAAGCAAAAGAGCACTCAGCTTCTATACTTCAGCAAACAAAAAAACAAAGAAAAGAGTATTCAACTCCTATTCCACTGTAAATTTTTGGAATGCAGGTGGTCTCTGCAGTTGCTATCTGTAAGGGTATATTAGCGGAAGATAATGGGCATTTACTTCTATTTTTATAATCTTACAGCTTATAAAGGTACTTGGGCAGAAGATGGTTGATTTCTAATTCCTAGATTTATTACAACTATGCACATACATAGATTTTGCTATTGACAAAGAACTGCAAGTTTCTCTATATGCTTTCGTAAGCTTAAGTTTTGCCGTATTTACTTTGACTTGGAAATCTAATAGACACGATGGTCCACCAGGAGTTTCCAAAAGCATGTACACCTTAAAGTGAACATCAATTTCCTTTTATAGGTCTCCAAGAGGTACTTGCTCTACTAAGGATCTCACATGATACCAACTAACTTCATGACGATAAACAAACCCCATCCTATGTCCAGATTATTCAACTAACAGACAACTAGACAACAAGCAATTACAAACAATACCTATTAACTAACTATAAAATGTCACTTCAAAGCTAGACCTTGAAAGTAAAAAAGTAAGTCATCTGGATTGAAATAGCTCTTAAAAATTCTGCTTAGACAATGTCCACAAACATCTACCTAACTGAGCTCAGACATTTTCTTCAACAAAAAAGCAAGATGTACACACAAGTTCACATATAGGCTATATACAGAAGTAACATAACCACAATCTTGCTACTAATTTTTGTAATGCTAATGATACATTATTTGTAACACCATATACTTGCATGATTATAAGTAAAAACATACCACCCTAACCAGCTGGACCCAAGGGGATATGAAACTACGAAATGGAACATAATAGATTTCCAAGTCTCCTATAGCATCACCAAAAAGTTTGGAACGCTACATTATATACAAGTATCATATGAAGGTAGCACAGAACAATGAAGCTGATTACTATTTACCGAAAAGAAAAAAGAAAAAACAATGAAGCTGATTGCTCCAGCTTAGCTAACTAGCAATGTGGCACACTCAGATAAAGATGATAATGTTGATCTTAAATCAAGATGGCAACCATTTACAAGCAATCACGAATTATAGAACATTCAGAAACAGGCTTAACAAGGCTTCAGAGGGAAACTAGGGTTTGAAAAATCCACTAGTATTTATTTTTTAAAAAAACAATAAGTGTAGTACCTTACAGATACCAGAATCTAGAGCAAGCATAGTACCCTAGTAAATTTGACTTCTTAACCATGCACCAAAAGTTATCATGGAAAATACCGAAACAACTTAAAAGAATGTTAGTGATCTCTTAAAATGGAAAGTCTAAAGTATAGAGCTTCCCCTTTCCTAAGATCCCGGATGTGGTACAAATGCATGAACTTGGTTACTATAATTTTAAAAATTCTTCAACAGAAGTCCAAGAAACTTACTTAGAAATCCCAAATACAAACTGAGTGAATCTTATGTTTTGGCAATTTCTCAACAATCAAAAGATAGTAACAAAACAGCCACACTACATTGCACGTCTCGCAGTCAAAAGATACAGAGTGAAGCCATCATTAATAGTCTGGAAAGTTTTTGAGTAAATTAAAAAACTGTACAGATTCTAAATCACTAATGAGATCCTCTTTCAAACTGACCAAACATCTCTCGCAATGCCAAATGATAGTGAATAAATAACAGCACGTCCAAAATAACCACCCACTATTACAGTATAATCAATCTACTGGGTGTTCGGCGAGCTTTTATTTTAGACATGAGCTCAGAAAATTTATCCTAATTAAATATAAAATTGCCAAACAAGCAAAACTAATACCAAAAAAACACAAAATTCAACTTGTTATTAAATTCTAATAAGTTAAAAAACTTTACAATCTAAACATTTTTAATAATTAGCCCAAATTTTGTCCCTTCTCTTCGTCTTTCACAGTGTAAAGTGAAAATGATCAATGTGAAACTACAAGCCAAAAATGCATCAATCTTTATAACTTGTTCTAGTTCGATGCTTCCGACTGTAGGTTCTTTCTTCGCATTTCTTTTTTTTCAATTTAATTTATAAATTTCTACTCAATTTTTAAAGAAACTCAAATTACATTTTTGAGATAAGCGGGTATGATTATTGTGTTAGTCAATTACTGATTTTGATTATTGTATTAAGATAAAGCAGTTCTATGTACATTTTCACTTACCTTATATTTTCTTGAAATTTCCATGTAATTTTATACTACTTATAATTTATTTTTATTATAATAATGTATAGAACATTAAAAAGAAATATATGTCCATCAAGGCTAGGACATATAGGAAGAAATCGCCTAGTGTTTTTGTTACTGCTGGGATTTGAACTTGAGACATCATGGTTCTCAACCAATTCATCGACCACTAGGTCACACCCTTGGGAGCTCTTGTTTATTAATTTAATTATAATCATTTATAAATTATAAATATTAAAATTAAAGATCCAAGGATTTTACACCCCAATGCCTCGAGGCTTGTTCTCGCCACATATCAAGGAAAATGCCTCGCCTCGGGTCCTCACCTTTTAACCACTGATTCTAAATCACTACTTAGATCCCCTTCCCAAACTGGACAAAAATTTCTCACAGTGCCAAATGATAGTGAATAAATAACAGACGTCCAAAATAACTACCCACTATTACAGTAATCTCAATTAATCAATCAACTAGGCCTCAATCCCAAACCAGCGCAATTGACTAAATTGTTCTTTACATCGATGTCAAGGGTTTCGAGAAAAGTAAAAAAAAAAAAGAGAGAGAGATCCTAATCCCCTTCCCAAACTGGTCAAAACATTTACCGCTATGCCAAGCGTCAGTGAATAGATGACAGAACGTCCAAAATAATTACCCACTATTAAAGTAATCTCAATTAATCAATCAACTAGGCTTTAATCCCAAATTAGTCGTGATTGACTATATGAATCTTTTATATCAACGTCAAGGGTTTTGTGTAAAGTAAAAACCCTACAGATTCTAAATCACAAAAGATTCTCTTACCAAACTGGTCAAATATTTCTCGCAAAACCAAACAATGGTAAATAAATAACAAAATGTCCAAAATAATTACTCATTATTACATTAATATCAATTACTCATTCAACTAGGTCTCAATCCCGAACTAGTCGCCTTTATATCTATGTCAAGGGTTTGACTAAAGTTAAAAAAAAAAAAAAAACTACAGATTCTAAATCACCAATGAGATCCTCTTCCCAAACTGGTCAAACATTTCTAACAGTGTCAAGTGATAGTCAATAAATAACACAACATCCAAGATAATTACCCACTATTACAGTAATCTCATGTAGCCAAATAAACAAGGTCTTAATCCTAAACTAATCGCAATTGACTATGAATCCTACATATCGACGTCAATGGTATTGAGAACCCCTACAGATTCTAAATCACTAACGAGATCCTCTTCCAAAACTGTCAAACATTTCTTGCAATCCCGAACACTAGTGAATAAATAACACAGCTTCCAAAAATAATTACCCACTATTTCAGTAATCTCAATTACTCAATCATCGTGATTGACTATATGAATCCTTTATCTCAACATCAAGGGTTTCAACTATCCATTACAGTGATCTCAACTACTCAATCAACTAGGCCTCAATCCAAACCAATCGTGATACCTATATCTATGCCACTCCATTTCGTCCCAACTCTAAATAACACTCCACATCATTTAAACACAAATTAACAAGAACTTCTCTCAGCGCACATACATACACTTGCATACAAGTCATACAAACAACCACAGATATATCACAGCAATCCAACGCCCAACAAACTCATTACTCATAACCTGAACATACAAACTTATCTACAATAAATGCACAACCCTCCAAGCAGCTTCAGTAGCATTAGCTAAACATACAAACTTATCTACAATAAATGCACAAACTTCATTAATTAAACTCAAATTAACCCTAACCCTTAATTTTAAAACCCAAACCCATCAAATAAATCGCTCCGAAAATATCATTAAATCAAACAGCTATCCAATTAAACAACATAGATCACCTGAATTAAAATCAAGAAACGTCGCAAACAGCGTAAACGGTGGAATCTACCACAGCCAATCACTCCTGATTCTCAACAAAAAAAATAAATAAAAAAGGGGTTTTCAAAGTGAAAGTGAAAGCTAGGGTTTTGGTCCCCCAGCTCCAAAAATTCAAAGATTTCAAAGCAAAAAAGATTCGGATTTAGGGATTGAAAAATAGGGAATTTATATCGAACGAATCGGTGTAAGCAACTATATATGTATAGGTTTTTTTATGTTGGGTGTATAGATATAGAGAGAGAGAGAGAAAGAGCAAGAGAGAGATGTATGTATAGATATAGAGAGAGAAAGTACCGCAGAAGACAGATAGGAACAGATTGAGTTTTTAGAGAGAGAGAGAGAGAGAAGGTGAGTTTTGGATTTGAGGAAAGCGTGGGGGTGAGGGGGGTTTTGACTCTTCTGATGACGATGGTGTGTGTACACTTGTCTTGTGTGTGTCTGTGTGTGTAACTTCTATTATTGGAAATTTTAAGAATTACTATATTTTTACTTACTTGGGTGAATAATAAAAATATTACCACTACTATTATAACAATTTTCAAATGTTAGATTTACCGAAATGAGATTTTTGCGGATAATGTTTGATAATAAAGGGATCGTTTGGCGTGAGGTATAAGTTATATAATAGTTTCGAAATAAAAGGTAGGCTCATGTTTAATTGGAGGTGTTAGTTAGTCGGGAAATTATTTATCCCACTATTTATGTTTTAGTGATGGGATAAGTTATCTCATATATATGGTGGGATAACTAATTTCGAAATAGCTAATCTCGAGGTTAATTATCTCGAGATAACTTGTTCCCGACCAAACGACTCCATAAGATAATGATATGGACTATGTAAACTTATCCTCATAAGATTTCATTTTGTGGGAATATACAGCTTGTTCAATGTATGATAATATAGGTTTTATATACTAATAAGATAGAAGAATTATAATTTTTATACTATGGGTTTACATTAGGTATGTTTGCTTATTAACTTGTGTAAAAATATTAAAGATATTACTTGCAACTATAATTTTTTCAAAACTATTGAAATTTTAAAGACAAAATAGGATTTTTGTTGAATAAAATAGGATATGATATGATTTTGTTGTATTAATAAGGAAAAAGAATTATGATGTTTATAATGTGGAATTATACTAGGTATATACCGATTAGATTAAAAATGTTAAAAACATTACTTAGTAAAAAAAAATTCAAAATAATAGGATATGTTTGGACAAAAATAAGATTATCTTTTTGTTTGGATAAGTATGATGTGATATAGATTTGATGTTCTTAAAAAGAATTATAATTTGAGAGTTTTAATCATATAATTACATTATGAGATTATGTCGTCTATGTTTATTTATTAAATTATGTGAAAATATCAAAAGTATTAATTTTTATAGCATTTTTAAAAAATGTGGGGGTTTTCTTAGACCAAATAGGATCTGCTTTAGAGAAGGTACGATATTTTTATATGCTCTAATAACATAGAAGAATTGTGACATGAGAGTTTCGATTATATGATTATATTGAGTATGTTGTTATTTATTTTTGCATGTTTAGATAAAAAAAAAATGTAGGCGTAAATATAACTACAAATGCATGCATAATGAAAAAATATAACACGAGACGGTTGAGTTAATTAAAGACTTAAGATATGAAAAATGTTACCAAAACAACTTTTAACAATTGTATTTTTTGAGGTAATATAGAATTGCTCTTTTAATAAAGTACGACATAATCTAATTTTGATATGTTTGTGTTGAGAGTCTATCGGCAATAATCTCTCTACACCTGAGGTAGTGGTACGGCCTACGTACATTCTACTTTTTTTCAGATCCACTGTGTGTAATTACACCAAATATGTTGTTGCCGTTGTTGCATATTCCAATAACGTAGAAGGAACGTAATCTAAAAGTTCATAATTACGATGTTTGAGCATGTTTTACTAACAAAGTAGTCGTAACGAAAAGATATAGGACATGATAGGACAAATAATAAAAAAAACTAAAGGCACAAAAACATTACCTTGTTAGATTTTAATATTTGAACATTTTGAGGTGAGATAAAATTGTTCTTTGAAAAAAGCACGTTATAGATTAATTTTGATATTCTAATATTGTAGTAGGATCATAATCTGGAGTTTCTAATATATGACGTACATTCGTGTTTTACATGGTTAAATACAATTAAACTGAATGAACAAAAAAAGATATAGGACAAGACATTTAAGTTAGCTAAAAATTAAGATACGAAAAATATTATTGTCTAAGATTTTATCAACTGATTTCTTGTTAGGTGAAATTGAATTGTTTTGGGGATAAAGTACGATATAATTTAATTTTGATATTCTAATAAAATAGAAATATCATACTATGAAAGTTTCCAATATATGATGTTCGCAGTGTCTTTTTAACAAAGTAGGCATAACTATAACTAGAAAACACATGAATAACGAAAAGATATAGCATTAGACAACTAAGACAATTTTAAAAAAATTAAGATATGAAAAATATTACCTAATCTAATTTAAAAAACTAATTATTTTGAGGCGAGATAGAACTGTTCTCTAGATAAAGTATTATATAACCTAATTTTGATATTCGAAAAACGTTGAATGATCACAATATGAAAGTTTCTAATATATGATATCTATGAGTGTTCTGTTAACAAAGTAGGTGTAAATATAACTAGAAACACACAAATAATGATAAAATTACAGCACAAGCTAAGAAAACTAAGTTAATTAAAAATAGAATATATGAATGTATGATAACAATTTTCAAATAATAAAAACATTACTTACTAATACATTTTTCAAATACAATTTTTTTTTTTTACCAAAATTGAATTATTCTTTTAGATAATGTACGATAATATACCTATATGTGGAGTATATGTGTTTATCCTCTTCAGGTTTCATTTGGTGGGAATATAGAACTTTTTGCTGAATGTATGATAATATAGGTTTTATATACTAATAAGGTAGAAGAATTATAACTTTTCTATATCAAATTACACTAGGTATGCTTGCTTATTAACTTGTGTAAAAATATTAAAGATATTACTCGCTCCTATAAATTTTTCAAAAATATTGAACTTTTAAAGACAAAATAGAGTTATGTTGAATAAAAGAGGATATGATATGATTTGATGTACTAATAAGGAAAAAGAATTATGATGTTTATACTGTGAAATTATACTAAGTATACTTATTAGAGTGAAAATGTTAAAAACATTACTTAGTAAAATAAATGTTCAAAATAATAGGATATTTTAGACAAAAATAAGATTATTTTTTTGCTTGGATAAATATGCTATAATATAGATTTGATTTCCTGAAAAAGTAAGAGAGTTATAATTTGAGAGTTTTGACCATATGATTACATTGTGGGATTACATTGTCTATATGTATTTACTAAATTATGTGAAAATATCAAAAATATTAATTACTATACTAGCACTTTTTAAAATTTTGGGGGATTTGTTAGACCAAATAGGATTTGCTTTGGAGAAGGTACGTACAATATTTTTATATTCTAATAACATAGAAGAATCATGATACGAGAGTTTCTATTATATGATTATATTGAGTATGTTGTTATTATTTATGCATGTTTAAATAAAAAATGTAGGCGTAAAATGTAACTAGAAATAAGAAATGCATGAATATGAAAGAAATATAACACGAGACACTATATCAACTTTCAACAATTGGATTTTTTAGGTGATATAGAATTGTTCTTTCAATAAAGCACGACATAGTCTAATTTTGATATTCTTGAGCTCAGAGTCTATTGGTAACAATCTCTCTACACCTGAGGTAATGTCATGGTTTATGTACATTCTACTCTCTTCAAACCAACTTTGTATAATTACACTGGAGATGTTGTTGTCGTTGTATATTCTAATGACGTTGAAGGAACATAATATGAGAGTTTATAATACACTATGTTTGAGCATGTTTTACTAACAAAGTAATCGTGAATATAACTAGAAATAAATAAATAACGAAAAGATATTTGGCATGACTGCTGAAGTAATTTAAAAACTAAAGACACAAAAGAATATTACCTTGCTAGATTTTAATATTTGAACCTTTTGAGGTGAGATGAGATTGTTCTTTGGATAAAGTACAATATAGTTTAAGTTTGACATTCTAACAATAAATAGGATCATAATATGAAGTTTATGATATATGGATGTTTGTTCGTGTTTTTCAAATAAAGTAGGTTTAAGTACAATTATAATCACATGAATAACGAAAAGATATAGGACATGACACCTAACTTAGCTCAAAATTAATATACGAAAAATACTATTGTATGAGATTTCATCAATTAAATTTTTTTAAGGTGAAGTTAAATTGTTCTTTGGATAAAATACGATATAATTTAATTTTGATTATTTAATAAAATAGAATTATCATAATATGAGAGTTTTCAATATACGATGTTTGCACGTGTCTTACTAACAAAGTAGGCGTAACTATAACTAAAAACACACATAAATAACGAGCAAAAGACAAGTAAGATGGTTTTAAAAAATCAAGATATGAAAAATATTATCTAATCTGATTTTTTTTTAAGTGAGATAGAATTGTTTTCTGGATGAAGTACTATATAACCTAATTTTGATATTCTAATAACGTCGAATGATCATAATATGAGAATTTCTACTTTATGATATTAGCGCTTGTTCAACTGATAAAAGTAGGCATAAATATAACTAGAGACACATAAGTAACGATAAAAATATAGTACAAGCTACGATAACTAAGTTAATTAAGAATAGAAGATATGAAAAATATTATGATACCACAGATTTTAACTTCGAGGTGACTTAAATTTGCTCTTTGAATAAAGTATGAGCTAATCTAATTGTGATGTTCTAATAACATGGAAGTATAATAATATGAGAGTTTTTAATATATGATGTTCACGCTTCTACTAATAAAGCCTGACCCTTTTTTTACTTTTTTTTTATTTAGAAGAAGCATTTAACATAAATTAAATAGGAGTGCCCAGATTAATCTGGTTCAAGTACATTTAGAATAGGGTCTCCTCGAGACAAATTAGCAGAGTTCCTAATTTGTCTAACAAAATAAGTTCCTAGAATGTCCACCCATAGAGCTTCTTGTGCGCACATAGGGGGAACTACAAAAACAGCCACATTTTCAAACTTTTGTGATCTTGCTCCTTCCTAGCAAAAGCATCCGCCACTCTATTTTGCTCCCTATAGTTGTGCTCTACCACTGGATGGCCCTGCTCCGTTAGTAATGACCTCTATTCCTCAATCAAAGCATCATATAGCAGATTTCCATTAGTGATCATGTTAATAACTTGCATGGAGTTTACCTTAATATGAATGGGGGTGAGGTTGTTGGTCTTGACCAACCTCAGTCCCTCTAGTAGTGCAATAAGCTCCATATAGTTATTAGTGACATGGGAGAAGCTTCTGTAGAAGCCTAAGATCCAGTCATCTCTATGGTTTCTGATTGTTCCCCCAATCCCTCCTTCCCCTGGGTTGCCTGTGCAAGTTCCATAAGTATTGAGTTTGTAAGAGTTTATTAAGGAGGGAGTCCACTTAACATATATGTCAGTAGTATGAGGTTTGGCAGTGCCAGGGTTTAAATAGTAGAACTCAATAGCTTGAGCATAAGAGTTCTTAAAAGAAGGACTATTGGTGTGGCTATTGAAGAAATTATCATTTTTAGTAGTGTATATAGTCCATAGAGAGAAGGAGAGGATAGTAGACCAAGGAAGGAGATTGTCAAAGTGCTTATTCTTGATTTTTTTTCCCCATGTTGTAGCCCAGTTTTCATTCTTGAGATCGGCAATAGACACACGCGTAGAGCATTCCAGAAGTGGGAGGTAGAGATACATGATGTAAACATGTGGTCTACATTCTCAACAGAGTGTTGGCAAATTTTGCAGACATTGTCAACAGGTATGCCCATTCTGTTGAGAGTATCATAGCAGGGGATCCTGTCACGGTGGAGGAGCCAAATGAAGTGCTTTATTTTATTGGGCACACGCATCTTCTAGATCCAGGTGAATCAATTCTTTGGCCTACTTTGATTTTAGAGACTGTTGGATAGGCTAAGGTTGTAGGCACTTTTGGTGGTGAAAATGTCATCACCAATTACTCTCCAAATAAGCTTATCTTCTTTAAGATTAGGATTAAAGTAGAAGGAGCTTGTAATGGTATGGATGATACTGGGGGAAAGGTTAAAGTTGATAGATTTGAAGTTTCAGGACCCATTTTGCCAAACTTCATAGAGTTTGGTGTGCAGTTGTCCCTCCATATGGGGTCCAGCAATGAAGTTCCTGAGAGAAGGGTAGGTTGGGATCCACTTTTCAGACCAGAATTTGATGAGGTCTCCATTATGAATAATCAATTGAGAAGTTTGCTTACAAATATTCCTACCTTTTATACTTCCTTTCCAGGTTCTAGAGCTTGTACAACTGCAGACCATTCCTTTAGAGCCATGGTTGGAATGTAGGACAGATGATCATAGTGTGTGGGGATTAAACTTGAGTCTCCATGTAATATTAGAGAGCATTGAGAGATTCTTTAGTTCAACCTTTTGAACACCTAACCCACCCAGACTCTTTGGTAAGGTGATGGTATTTCAGTTTAGCAGGTGAAGTTTCTTTCTCTGCTCAGTGGTTCCCCAGATGAAGTCCCTCTGAGTTTTATTGATGGTTTTGAGGATTTTAGAGGGAAGTTGGATGAATTGCATTACATGGTTTGGAATGCTATTCAAGGAGGTTTGAGCTAGAGTTGCCCTTCCTGCTAGGTTTAGGAACTTAGTTTTCCTGCCTGTCAACTTTTTCCTGAGATTATCAATGATGAAATGAAAGTCAAAGTTGGTGGGATGCTTCTGCAGTATAGGGAATCTAAGGTATTTTCCAAAGGAATTTCTTGCCTTGATGGAAAGGATGTTGGACAGATCTGAGATAGTATCCTTGTTGCAGTTTGCAGAAAAAATGGCTTCGAATTTTGAGGGGTTTATCTTAATTCCAAAATAGGAGCTAAATAGAGAAAGAGTTCCATTAATGGTTGTGCAATTTTTTTTGTTGGCCTTAGCTAGGAGTGTTAGATCATCTGTAAAGAAAATGTGAGAAATCTTGAGCCCTAAATGATTAATGGCAATGGGGACCCAATTAAGGATGTCCATTTCACGGTTGATCCTCCTGGATAACATTTCCATGCAAAGATAAAGATGTAAGGGCTAATGGGATCCCCCTGCCTAATTCCTCTAGTTGGTTTGAAAGAATTAGTTTTTCCCCATTTACCAGGATAGTAATGGTGGTTGAAGTAATGCAGGACATGATGAGTGTGATGAAATTTTTGCGAAAATTGAATAATAGAAAGGTAAGTCTGATGAAGGACCATTCCAGCCTGTCAAAGGCTTTTTCCTGGTCAATTTTGAGGATCATGTTGGCCTGTTTGCCCTTCATTTTGTTGAAGTAGGTTATGAATTCCTGAACTATTATGGAGTTATCAGAAGCTCTTCTTTTTTATAAGAAGCTTGCTTGATTTTTGCCAATAATTGCAGGAAGAAGGGGTTTGATTATGTTCACAATGATCTTTGTTATGATCTTGTACTGAGTGTTACAGAGCCCAATAGGTATGTAATTTTTTAGGGTGGTGGCATTAGGGCATTTGAGAATAAGGCAGAGGTAGGTGGAGTTAAAATGGTCCTCAATTTTAAGAGTGAAGAAGGTATGAAGGCAGAAGTTAATGAGGAGGGCCCCATAATGTGCTAGTACTTTTGGTATATGAGAGGGTGGAGGCCATCAGTGGTGAATAAGGCCTGGTAAAAGTCAATTATTTTCGCCTTAATATTAGCTGGATCATAGAGCCAGTTACCACTATTCTCTTGCAAGGCATTGATGGAGTTCTTCCTTCATCTATTAAGGGTAGATGTATGAAAGAATCTGGTGTTGGCATCACCTTCAATAAGCCAGCTGATCATGGATTTCAGTTTCCAGAACTCATGCTCATGTCTAAGAATCTCACTAAATCTGTGAGTGAGGGACTCCTCAAGGCCGTGGAGAAAGTTACTAGTAGGGTAGCTGGGGGACTTTTGAATGCCAACAAGTCTGGAAAGGATCCTTCTTTTCTCTCTAAAGATGTTCCCAAAGATTTCTTTGTTCCAAGTTTGTGCAGAAGCCTGGAAGTTAGCAGTTGACTTAGTGAGGTTAAGGGAGTTGTCAAAATAAGTTCTAACAAAGTGTTTAAAGCCTTGATGGGAACGCTACATACTCTTCACCTTGAAAGGTTTATCAAGGGTTCCTTGGTTAGCCTTAGACAGACCAATAAGAAGAGGGCAATGGTCAGAGTGTATTTTGGAGAGGTGAGTAACTGTGGCCTCAGGTAATTTATGGATCCAGGTTTCATTAGCAAAGCACCTATCTAGCCTTTCTAAGATGAGGTTGCCTCTATTCCTATATCTTTTGTTAGTCCAGGTATACTTACTGCCTTTGAACCCTAGGTTCAAAAGCTTGCAGTTGTTTATACAGTTCCAGAAGTGACCAGCCCTACTATTATTAATGGCATTACCCCCATATTTATCACTAAAGGTAAGAATTTTATTAAAGGCTCCTCCTATTAGCCAACTATTTTGGGTATCTTTGTTTACTACATTTGCCATAGTTTCTAATTGGTTCCAAAGAGACTTCCTATCACTTAAAGAGGTGGCAGCATAAATAATACTAAGGAACCAGATGGAGGGAGGAGAATATACCTGGACATCAACATAAATGCTTTGGTAGGACGCGGAGATGTCAGTGATACTGAGCTTGTCCTCATTCCACATAAGGACCAGTCCTCTAGATTGGCCAGTGGCTTCAGACTGGATGTGCTTAGATAAACCAAGGTTCCCAATAAGAGTAGAGTGGTTAATCATTCTGGTTTCAAGAAGAGCTAGCATAAAAGGTTTATGGATACTTAGCATGGAGAAGCAGTGCCCCTGGAACTCCACACTGTTTGCTCCCCTAGCATTCCATATTATAAGATTCATTATCAATCTTGGGAATGTTGGGGTGGTTGTTATTACCTCCTTCCCCTTCCCTAATGGGTTAGATGGGTTCAGCATTTCCATCCTTCTATTTTTTAAGAATGATGAGGTGATATTTGCTATAAAGAACCCCTGATTTAGGAGGCTTGGAAATAGGATCCCTAGTTTGAACTTCGTAAGGTCTGTTGGGCATAGAACCACTACCATTTCGTTTACTAATTCCACAAACTCTATGGTTACTGGCATTTCCAATGTTAGTACATCTATTTTTGGGACCCTTATAGTTGCTAAAAGGGATTCTATTTCCCTGTTGCTTTCCCTCAGCTCTTTTAGAATTTTTTTTCTTTCTTCTATTTCTAGGATTAGAGGGTAGTTTATGGAGAGGGGCCCCTGTGGTGGTGTTGCCTGAGGAGAGGCCTCAGGTTATCTCACAAAAGCTAAGCTCTTGGAAAGGAGGTACTGAGCTGGTTGAGAGAAGAAGGTCATGCTCTGAGTGACCTGCTTCATGAGGTCATTGAGCATGTTTGGAGTCAGGGACTCTAAGGAGGGCTGATTCATTACTCTTATGAGGGGTGGCCATCCAGGTGTTCTGGCCAAAGTTCATGAACCCTTGGTTGAGACTAAGTGTGATTAGTTGTGCCAGATATTTGGGGTCGTTCACAGAAATTGTTATTGGGGATCCTTCCACCTCCAACTGAAATTTCAGCTGTAGATTTTGAATTCCCATCTCCAGCCAAGATTCTAGAGCATTTTGGGATGTTGGTGATGAGGTAAACATCTGTGGCGCCTTTCGGTTGTTGATTTTCGGTAGAGCCATTTGAAGATTAGTTGGTGGGTTGTGAGAGGGTTTTAGGAAGATTTGTAGGTTGAGGAGGCTTAAACTTAGCCCCATTTTGATGGTTTTGGGGGAAGGAAGCTAATTGACCGAACAAAACAGCGTTGGTCATGTCTTGAACAGTTGGAAGCACCTGAACTGATGCAGCCTTGGAAGTGGAGGCGTAACAGTCTTCAGTTGGTAGGGGGCAATGATGACCCATTAGGGTAGGTAGGGGATTATCTGAATTATTGATATTAAGTGTCAAATCCCTCGATTTTCGTGGATCCGAGTTGCAATTTCCCTCTTGGGTTGGGCCTGGACCAGTATTTTGGGTATTAATACCCTTTTCTACAATGGTTATGGGCCACTTAAGCTTGTTGTTTAAGTTTTGATTGGGCCCACTTACAGAATTTGGGCCAATGGGTCCAATGCTCCAAATAGGCCCAGTTGTGGGTGTTCTGTAGCCCTGGGAGAGGGATGTCGGCGTAGCCGGTTTAGTGAGATCAGAAGGATCGAGAAACTTACCTGTTTTGGCATTGAACTATTTAACCTTGACATCAGGTTGGGGAGTTTATTTACCTTGCTTCGTGGTTTGTTCATGGCGTCAGTTTTGTCTACGCTTTGCAAACGTTACTGTTTTCTACTCCTCATAATCGATCTCTTCCTTTTGAATGCTATTATTTTGGTGTGTGGTGGTTCTTGGGCATGTGTGTATTCAAGTGCTGAGAACATGACCCAAACGCCCACAACCTGTGCATAGAATCTGCTCCTCTTCATATCGAATTTGTTGTTTGTGACTGCCAATAGCGATAGAGGATTTGATCGGTGTCTCGAGGGGGGTTTCTACGCAGATGCGTGCCTACCTCCCACGGAGGTTCGAGGAGGTGTATGCGTCTATCCTTAATAGTTTCCTATTTTTTTTCCTATTCTCTCGATAATTTGACGGTTGTATAACTCAGTTGCAAGGTGTGGGAGCCTGATCCAAATTGCGGTGGAATAGATTTGATTCTTCGACGGAATAAAGTTAGGCTCCCAGCTTCTTACTGATACATAGTGTCCTCCCACAAACCAAGGTCCTAGTTGTAGGACCGTTTGTTGGCTTTTTGCCTTTGAGAATTTGCGATGTAGAAGTCCAGCCCCAGATCTATGAGGGGGAACTTCTCCTCTAGCTTCCATAATTCTTTTAGTTTGTTCTCAATGACTTAGTGATTGAATTTCTTCCCAACAATCTTGAGGATTACTGAGTGTTTCCATGGGGAGTAGAGACGCTGTTTATCCTCAATTGTGAGGCTTATGAAGTTCCCGTCCAGATCGGATTGATCTGATAGAGGGTCTTTTGTAGTTGGAGAAGGGGGCTGGATCTGCTGTTGAATTGCCCCCTTAGCTATATCACTGTAAGAGGGTTTGAGGGGGGGGGGGGTCTTCGTCCATTAAGGTCTCCTCTCCATCGGGTGGTTCCGGTGGTATTAGGGTGGTGGATTCTATGCGGGTGTCTCTAATTTGGGTCCTGTTCGCGAATAGATCAAGATTTTTAGAGAGAGGAGAGTCTTTCTCTCACTAGAAAGAAGACGGTATTATTTTTTTTTTACTATATTCTACCAAGCATTGAAACTTACTTGAGATAATGACTTATCAAATTCTCTATCGAGTGATTCAGCAAAAGACAGAAAGAAAATCATTATTATCTCTTTTACGTTAAGCATATGTGGAGTAAGACCTAATATAACAGTAAAAGTAAGACGTGCAAGCGATTGACTTAGCAAGATCCCATTGAAATAGGATCAACACACGAAATAATACTTTTCTTTTGTAAATATAACTAAAAATGCATTAATAACAAAAAGATATACCTTGAGACAGCTAAATCAGTTAAAAACTAAGATATGAATAATATTACAATAGCATATTTTAACAACTGATTTTCTTGAGGAGATATAATTGTTCATTGAATAAAGGATGCTATACTATTATTTTAATATTCTAATTTTATATATAGAAGGATCACAGAATGATAATTTTTAAGATAAGACGTTAACACGTATTTTGCTAACGAAATAGGATTAAATATAATTAGAAATGCAAAAATAATAAGAAGATATAGCATGGGACAACTAAGTTAAAAATTTAACTAGAAAATAATTTTAATATTCTAATTATGTAGAAGGATCAGAACTCGAGAGTTTTTAATATACAACGTCCGCATATATTTTATTAATGAAGTAGGGTTATAGAAATGCATGAATAACAAAAAGATATAGCACGAGACAACTAACATAATTAAAAACTAAAGATGTGACAAATATATTTTAACAATTGAATATTTTGAGTTAACAAAATCTTTGTGTTCATAATTTGAAATAGGTGGCACACGACTAAACTGGATCAACTCTTTTTCCCTTAATATATTGAAGGTGAATTGATGAATAATTGCTTTAACTCTATTGATAGAGGCCCTCACATTTCTATGTTGTTGTTGTTTCATTTATATATGGTTGTTCTCTGATTAAGGAAAGATATAATCTAATTTTGATATTTTACTAGGTCGAAGGATCATAATCTGAGTGCTTCTAATATATTATGTTTGTCCGTGTCTTTCTAACAAATTAGGCATAAAAAAAATAGAAATGCATGAATAAAGAAAAGATATAGCACGAAACAACTGACTTAATTTAGAAAACAAAGATATGAAAAATATCACCTTATCAAGTTTTAATTATTGAATTTTATGACGAAATGGAAATGTTATTTGAATAAAGTACACATAATCTTATTTTGATGTTCTAACAACTTAGAAGGATCATAATATGAGAGTTTCTAATTATTGCGTTCACTTAAGTTTTACCGGCGAAGTAAAGCTAAATATAAGTAGAAACACATGAATAACAAAAAGATATAACATGAGACAACTAAGTCAATTAAAAACATAATATATGAAAAAATAAAATCATGTCAGATTGTAACAACTGATTTTTGGATTTGACAAAATTTTGTATCCATAATTCAAAATAAATGGCGCCGAGTAAGTTGGATCGATCCTTTTTCTTAGCACGTTGAATATGGATTGATGAATGGTTTCTTTAGCTATATCGATAGGGGCCCTCACTTCTCTATATGATTGTTTTTTGGGATAAAGCATGATATAATTTAATTGTGATATTCTACGGCGTAGAAGATCATAATCTGAGAGTGTTACTATATTGACATTCACATATTTTTTCCCTAACAAAGTGGACATAAAGATAATTAGAAATGCATGAATAATGAAAAGATATGATACAAGACGATAAAGTTAGTTATGTAACACCTCAAATTTTGAGCTTACATATATTCGATATTCAACAGAAAAATCATCCTAGATTTAAGTCTTTTCAGGTTTCCATGGATAGGTCCATGGTCTGTGAATAGGTCTACGACCCATCAAACATAGCTGTGAAAACCATCCAAAAGTCCAGAGAATTTCATCAGTGTTCGATGAGTCAACTTGATGGGTTGTGAATCCGTTCATGGTCCCTTGAATCCGATCGTAAAATTGGTCCAACATTGTTAGAATTTTTTTTTAGAAGGCGATGGTTCAGCCGACTGACCTTTAAACGATCGACGACCCATCAACCTGAATCATGTAAATGGACCAAAGATCTGCGGAAAACCTCTCTTCAAATCGATGGACTCGACCACAATTCGTGAACCTTTCCACAACCTATGAGATGAACCGTACGATGGAATCCCTACAACTTTTCAAACATTTTTAAATGGACATTTTCATCCTTTTCATGTTTCATCACTCTACCTCATCACTTTTAAATTTTCAGAAGGGACTATTTTCAATAGAATTGATCCTTTTCTATTTTTTTCTCAGGACCTAAAAGTAAAAGCAAGTCTTCAAAAAGTAAGACCTAGTGTTCTTACTCTAATCATTCAAATTCAAGCTCTTATTTCAATTTTTTTATCTTGTTAAATATATAAGGTATCAATGAGAGTATTGTTCCACCCTTATGCCAAAGTTTTGCTTTTTAAAAAATATCTAATAAATCTTGATGATTTAGGTTAGGGCTTTTATTCAAAACTATGTAATTTTTTTATTATTTTCCTTTCTTGTTAATTTACTTGAATTTTAATGCATATTGAAATAGTTAGCATGATTGCTATAGTTCTCTTTAATCTTGATGATTTCAAGTATAAATTTAGAAAAAAATTGATCTAAGACAATTTACAGAATTAATACAACGTATGTAAAATATTATTTTGAGCTAAGTCTTATACCTTATCCTTAGACAGATAGATAATTTCACTATTTAAAAGCATATGACAATATTTATAACTTAAAAAGAATTATTTAGCACCAAGAGAGTATGGAGTTAGCTAACCCAAGTCCCATAACTATGTGTCATCATTTTAACACACCTAATGCGATTAATTATCTTTAGCCCAAGAGACTCAGTATTGAATCCACATTAGACAAACGGATTTTATACTCTGACAAGGTATAGAACAATCCTTCCAGCTGGATCAGACGTTAGACATCATGAACTCATGTGATATATGTAGATTGTAAGAAACTTCCCACTTAAAGGTTTCATATTATTTTATTTTGAAATTTATAGAATGATTTTTTAGACTTGCAATTTTAGACATGATTTCAGTTCAAGCCTTAGCAACAAAAAAACTTTTACAATCTAATAGAGTTGACTCTTTATTGATATTTATATATATTGACTTTGAGATTTTTTTTTGATCAAATTAATTAATTCATGATTATTAAATTCTACCCATCTTTATAAGCATGTTGTTGTTTTTGTGATTTGTGTAACTTTGACTTTATATAATCAGTAGATTCTGGCACACTAATCTCATTCTTTTCTCGACGCTGCATCTTATTGTTGATATATATTCAGACACTTGCTCTCAGACTCGTGATTAGATAGTTGCAGCCTCTCATTCACCAGTTGGTGATTCCTTTTTATTCGCGGACACATTATACAAATCTATTAAATTTATGCAACTCTTAAAGGAACTAATTAATACAAATGGTAACTCAAAATCATAAAGAATCCAAACGAATGAAAGTCAACCTCCACGTATTTAGTGTGAGAATGAAATCTGAGATTGATGGAAAGATATACAACTTCTAAGTTACCACACTAAGGAACACAACAGATATCTAGTTCAAACAATCAAAATTGGAGCTAAGTAAACTTAGTGACAATATCAACAATGACTTTATATTTGGTCTCCATAAAGGATCAAGCAACAGTAGATTATTTTTTTAGAAGAATCAAGAAACTAGTGCATTTTGAAAATAAATAGCGTAGTCATTTATGTACTTGTGAACATATCCTGCCCAATCAGACTGTCTTAAATAAAAGAGGCGATAGAAATTGATTGATGAGATCAACAACATTCAAATGATAATATATTAATAATGAAAAGGAGCAACACTACGAGTTAATAGATTTAACATGATTTCAACATTGTGACAATATTTTCATTCAATTTTTCTTTGTTGCTTGTGAGTGTGTGGACATAAAAGACGACAAACAATTTCAAAACTTGCAAGTATGGGTGAGAGGGAACAAAGTTCACCATCCAAACATATTGAATAAATTTAATTTGTGTATTGTATAGTTTTCTGCAAGAAACTAATTATAATGGCGAAGAATGTGAACTACGAAAGATTTTAATTTAAAAAAAAATAAAACCCTAGGTATAATTTAAATAATGATCAACAAAGCCGAGAAAGTATCTTCAATCATTACAACCAGGTCTCCAAACATCAATAAAAAAAAGCAATTATAATATATAAGTACGTTTCATTGATTCAAAATATTGAACAATTCGACTCAAGTTGACATGCACAACATTGAAACTAAAATTAGAATTAAGCAAAGACACGTATATAATGTGTTAACGAATGAGGAATTTGAAAGTCGAAGGTCCTGATCAATATATGATATTTTTGCTCAAAAAAGAAGTGTATGAAGATAGTGAATTACAGTTCCTTGAGGTCGACTTGAAGGGAAACTGGTAAAAGTAGTCGTTGCTCTGAATTGAAAAAAGAGATATGAAAATAAGAAGGATTAAATTCAAAAGAGATGTAATTATCTTGGGAAAAATTTTAATCTGAGAACATACATCTTGTAATAGAAGGGATATGAAGAATTTTTATTTTTTTTAGAAGAAGAGTTTTCAAAGAGAGAAATATAATGTAATTATCACTATGATGAAATCTGGAGCCCTTCAACATTTTCAATATTAACTTGATCCAATCATTTTTTCTATTTTATCATTAATAACACTTTATACGTGATTAACATGGGTTGTGGTGCTGTGGATGGGGCTGCTCCACCCTTAACCAGAGGTCGAGAGTTCGACCCTGGGTATGGAGAAAATTTTGTTGGGAGTGCTGCCACCTTAATGGGCCCTTCTTCAAGGGTTCGATCCTAGATATGGAGAAAACTCTGTTGGGAGCGCTGCCATATGGAGAAATCTCTGTTGGGAGCGTTGCCACTTTAATGAGTCCTGCAACATGCAATTTGGGTTAGTCAGGGCTCTGATGCGGGCACCAGATACCGGATGAGAAAAAAAACACTTTATACGTGTTTTAAGCTATTAAATTTACACAACTTTTATTGAAACCAGTCAAATACAAACATTAACTCAAAATCATATAACAAAGGTATTAGTATAGAAAAATAACATAGATGAAAAGAATATACTGTATCTATATCTATATCTATATTATATTAAAAATGTGAAGGGTCTTAAAATGTTGTTTGAACTTTTTGCCCTCCATTGAAAGTTTTGCTTTAGACACAATCTTCTTTTCATTAATTTTTCCTAATATTTAAAAGATTAAAATTAAATAAATATATTTATGGTAAAACCTACAACTAATACTTACATTTCCTTGTTTGAATTATATACCATAAATATATTAGGACTCCTAGTTATTATCAAAGTTGCAACACCATATCTATTCCACGTGAACTAGAATACTTAACACCAACTTCTTTTTGCAATATAAAGAATTTTCGTGCATCATATTTATTTTCTATAGCTTACTGATTACTAATTTACTTTTTGTTTTCTAACGGAATTTGTTTATGCTTTTCAGTGATATATGAAGAATTAATATTGATAAGTTTACTTTTTTCTTGTGCAGGTGAAAAAGGAGTTCTAAAATATATAATACTAATTTAAGAGTCCCTGAATACAAATGCATGCTATACAATTTCTTTGCCTTTGTGGTTGGATCGTAACGATGCACAACAACACAATTCATATTTATAAGGTACTATGTTGACATATGTCAGATTCGAAGAAACAAACGCTTAAACAACTATTATTAAAATTTTTATTTTGACACATGCAACCTTAAAAACGATATGTTTGAGCCAACAGATCGACTTATTGGAATCTACAAAACAAATCACTACACCATGAGCATTGCTATCAATCCAGGAAGCTTTATAGTTTCTCAAAAAGCTATTTGAGGTTGTTCCAGAAATTTTGTTCCCTTTTTTCTATCTTCTCTGTGCTAAGGATCCAGTTGATTGATACCTCAAGCTAACATTGTAACGTCGTTTTTTTTTTGGCTGCAAATTCTTTGTAACATATGTTTCATATAACGAGTTAAAGAATATTTATTCATACTTCCTTCGTTTCAAAATAGTTGGCTCTTGTTGACTTGATGTTTTCTTAAGAAAATACTTATTAGGAATTTATTTTATCAAATTAGTCTTATTAATTGTGTTTTCAAAATATTAATTTGAGTATTGATATTGAAAGAACGTAATAAAATTATCTTAATTTTATAAAGGAGATAACTATGTTGAATTTAGAAAAAACACCAACTATTTTGGAATAGATGAAGTATAATTAATGAAAGTTTATACTTGCGGTTAATGGTTAATTTCAAGGAGAATATATTCTTTAACACAATTAAGACAGTCAAATTTCGATGTTGCATTTGCTAATCAGAGTATTTTTGAGAGCCACGATGTCAATTTCACTAACATGCTTATAGGGAACTTGAAAAGTATTCCTTATATTTTTAAAAGCTAATGTATAAATTAGAATTAGCTATAGAATGGAAGAAATTTAGATAAAAAAATCATTGGTGATTTAGGGGAGAATAAAATTGACAATTTTTTTGCATTGATTGTTCACTTAATTTGAGTTGAGGTTTTATCGAAAACACTTTATTTATAGGAGTAAAGTCTACCATCTCAAATTTTATTTTGTGAGATTATATCAAACATATTATTGCTGCTATTTAGAATACCAATTTTGAATCAAAAATCATATAAAATAATATTATGTTAAAAATCCGCTCCCAATTCAGCACAAATATCAATTGTAGTTGTCACGATCTGATCAAGAATGTTAAATTTGAAGGATATACTAAATACTAAATATCAATTGTAGTTGTCACGATCTGATCAAGAATGTTAAATACTTCCTTAGTTGAACTAGGTAAGAAGCTAATATTAAAACAATAATTTATATAAGTAATATTTCTTTCCATTTTAAATATTTGTAATGGATGTAATAGATAAAATTTAACTAATAAAAATTATCAGTTTTTGTGTAAGTTTTAAGATGTTGATGGAATTTTTGGTTGATTATTACAAAAATTTATAATAGATAAAATTATTATTTATTATTTTTCTTGAATTATTTTTTAAATTATATTTGTAATAGTTCAAGTTTGTCATGATTTTTCTCATATCTATCTTACATCTATTAAATGTCTATTATTCATATATCTCTTTGATTTTGTTAGATTTTTTTTCCACGCTAAACAAATAAAATCGTATTCTAAAGGTGAGAATGCTTATCTTTACAATTGGTTTATCACATGGAAATTGACACTTTAGAAAAAGAAAAAACACAATTGTATTAAGTTTTTTTCTAAATCCAAGAGAAGATAGAAGCCTATTTGTAGTATCATTGCAGTGGAAAACTAAATTTGTGTACCTAAATACTTTGTTTGGGGTAAGATCTTCTAGCATATTTGGTCGGAAAGTAAAAATATTTTTTCTAAAAAAATAAACTTATTTAGTGAGATGAGTTATTTGATTATAACTTTAGAAAATAATGGTGATAATAACATATTAACGATGAAATTTGTAGAAAAATTAATTATCACGCGCAAAGTGCATATACTTAGACTAATATATAAAATGTAAACAAATTAAATATCTGAAGTGTAAATATACAATAAGGTAAATAATAGAGTTAGAATACCTAAAGATCTTTCTAAATTGGACATATTTTATATCTTCCTAGGTTGCTAGAAGACTTAATTGCTTCTACAATTGACTATTTGATAATGCCCCTATGCACTATTTCATCTTAAGAGAGTGAGATACACTTATTTATTACGTAATTTTTTTGTCACGTGTTATTTGTGTGAATTATTATTTTTTTTGTTGCTAGAATTTCATTTTTTGGGAAAAATTTTTTTTGCTAAAAATGAAATCCCGCCTTCCCCCGTCAAAATTTTTCTTGAAAAGAAGAAAAACTATTGAAACAAATAATAATCATTAACAAAAAACAAAAATCATGTGTTATTTCTTGCTCATGATTACGTTGATACATGAGAACAAATATACAAGTAAAGACAATTCAGTTTAAAATTCCTACATATAATATAATAATACAAATAATTAACTGATGATAGTAGAATTAGGAGTTATATCTAAACTATTGAGACTTGAACATTAACTGTTCAGTACTCCTCTTTCAAGCTATGGTGGAAGAAACAATATCCAATTTGAAATTAAGAAATTAAAATTTGGCAATACCTAGGGGCTTAGTAAGAACATCGATAAGTTCATTGTTTGTCGAGATAAATTGCACGCATATATTTTTTAATGTCACGTCATGTTAGACGAATGAAAGTCGATCTCCATGTATTTAGTGCGAGTATGAAATGCTTGATTGATAGAAAAATGTATAGCTCCTAAGTTGTCGCATCAAAGAATAGAAGGGACATGGATTGAAATGTTAATTTCAAACAACAAAGATTGGAGTCAAGTAAACACAAGGACAACATCAACAAGGGCTTTATAGTCAAACTCGATATACGATTAAACAACAGTTAACTTTTTAGAGGATATTCAAAAAAAAAAAACAATTCATTTAGAAAATAACGTAACTGCTTATAGAATTGCGAAGCGAAACAATGAGCTAAGAGATTTAACCAACTTTAATAATGCGACATCATTTCGACTTTACTTTTCCTTATTGCTTGTTAGTGTGTGGGTATGAAAGATGAGGAATAATTCTAAAGTTTATAAATAATTAAATATAGGTGAAAGGAAACGACATTCACCATTTCAGTCTCATTGAATGAATTTAATTTATATATTGAATTGTTGTTGCACAAATAGTTTATAATGATGAAAGCGCAAACTACGTCAAATTATTAGTTTCAAAGGAAATTCCCAAGTATAGTTTGAAAAATCATCAACAAAGACAAGAAAATATTTTTGATCATCACACACGAAAGTAGTTACAATTTATAAGAACTTTTATTGATCGAATTCGAAAGATACGACTTGCCAAGTTGGCACGCACGATAAATATGATTGAAATTAAAATTATAACAAAAGGTAAATGAATCTTTCAAATGAATTGAAGGATACACTAATGAAAATAATAACAATTGGACAAATAGTTATTGTATCTAAACAAGACTTTTAAAAAAGAAAAGATTTAAATATGTCATTGACTAATTAAGAATGTCTCATTTATATTATTCGTTAAAAATGACCTCGCGTATATTATTATCGTTATAACAATAGTTGATTCGTGGTACTATATTTTAACTGAGAAACATATCCAATTTGCAAAATCATTTATGCCACACAACCTTGGTATTACTTTTTATAAATTTAAGAAATAGAAATACATATATATTTAAAACAAATTTGAGAATTGATTTTTCAATTTTATTCATTCCCATTCCTGGGAAACCAAAATCTCCTTCACCACTTTCACTGACCTTGTTCGCTGTCAAGCAACACTGTAGTAAGTATCTCTAATAGTTTGGGTCACTCTTGTTTTTTAATAACTATGGTGATCTGGCCAGCTTTCGGGTACACGTAATAATGTTTCTACTTCTTTTTTCTTCTTATTCGAACTCCAAGATTGTTAAGATATTTGCTTTCTAGAATCATTGGGCTGAAAAGGGGCAAACCCCTCTTTATTATTTTGTGAATTGTTTCATATCTTCAAAACCTGCGTGAAGTTGTGCCATTTAGATTTTCTACTTAGAAATTTTAATCTTTAATCTTCACCTGATTATGGTTCTTTTTTCTTGCTTATTCAAACCCCAAATTGTGAAATCCACCATTTATTTGCTTTCTACAATCCTTGAGTTGAAAGGGGCAAACCCCTTTTATTATTTTGTGAATTGTTTCATATCTTAACTGCCTGAGTGAAGTTGCAGGGATTCATAATGGCAAGTGTTTTTTTTTTTTGGGGGGGGGGGGGGGTAAGAAGGGTGTTGGAAAAAATTGGGTGATAGGAATAACTAAAGAAGCAAATAATTATCAAAGTTGTTGTGAAAAATTCACGAGGGGGTGTTTTATTTTGTATACGGGGCGTTTCAAGATTCTAAAGGAGTAGATTATAGTTTCCTTTAGTGTGAAGATTTATCGTTGCTGCACTATCTTTGTTTTGTTATGTATCGGCTGCAATTGATGTGTTTTCTTTTGTTCCCTTACAATTTCCTGATTCTTTGTTGTTAGAGATGGAAAGAATTCCTGACTTTCGTGGACAGAAGTGCCTGGTATTGTTGCTAGTTGGAGGTTGCACGTATCCTGTGGAATTAGTTGGCCCGGAACCCACCATGGTTATCAAAAAATAATAATAATTAGGATATTGGTTCTAATTGTTCTTCTTTACTTCTTTTCCTTATAATGGTTAGTTATAAGACCACCCTTATTCGAGCATTGTTCTGTCCCTAACTCGCATAAGAGAGGGCTACAGCACGTACATAACCAGTGTGAAAATAGTTTAATTATGATGAATCCTTTGAATACTGTTCTCGTCAGAACGTGTCCACCTGAGCCTAAAACAGTGTAATGGGGTGCAGAGGATTCATATAGCCAACTAGTTTGGGATTGAGGCATAGTTGATTGATATAATTATTTATTTTATCTCTTATTCTATGGCTTCTGGAATCTTACAGATTTAATGGCTAGCATTTACTTCTTAATATTTTATGAAGCACTGGGTATACAAGTGGATTTTTGCATTAGTGTGCTAGATGGTTGTATTTTGTGAATTTTCCTCATACTGTCATACTTCAGGGCAAAGGGATTGAGTAGAGATAAAAGGTTTAGACCAAAAATGAATAATGACGTGTGTGTTGGGAGTTCACGGTGAACATCTTGTGAGCTTGAAGTAGGTTTCAACTTAAATTGATTCCTTGAAGAGACTTAAAATCGATGCTTCAGATCTGTGCCATGTATTGTGTTTCAAAAAATAAACTAGAGTCTGTGTAGGAGTAGGCATAGGATATTAGCATCAGATCATAGACTTTGTTTCTGCAGTGGACCAATTCATGAGTATATAGGCTGCGTTGATAGTTAAGTCTATGGAAATACACCTAACCACTGTGACTTCCAACCAGTGTTATGAAAAGCGACTGCTTCACCGCTTTAAGTGAAGCGCAGACCTATTGCTTCACTGGGAATATACTGGGTATGTTGTTGTTGTTGTATTAATCATATTACCATTTCAGTTTTTTTTCCCCTCTTAGTGACTAAAAAAACAACTATTTTTTCTTGTGGGTTGATCAAAAAAGACAAATCTTTGAACTTTTTTAGATACCCTTTTGAGTTGGTATTGAAGTAGTGGTGTTATTATTTTGTTGGAATCAAGATGGGTACAAAGAGTAAATATCAAATGAAAATGGTGACCGGAGATTATGGCTACGTACTTGAAGATGTTCCTCACTTGACTGATTACATTCCTGATCTTCCTATACTTCTATTTCTCCTCTTTTTTTACACTCTAAACTAATCATATGTTATGTGCATTTAATTTATTTGCATCTTTGAGTCTTGAATTCCATGATTATGTCATTTTTCTTATGTTAAACGGCTGTTTTGCATGTCTTTCTGCTGTGAGTTGTCCTGGAAACGTTGATTTGTAGAATTATTTCATTTCCTTGTTACTGTTTTTGCTATGCTTGATTCATTTATTATTGCAAACTTCCTAATAAAACCATACTGAGATGAAAAAGACTGCACTTTTGCCTACATTACACCACCTTCATCCTACGTGAACACTATCTTTCATAGACGGGGCTGCCCTTTTCTTGTGCACTTCATTTTCCTACCTCTGGGATAAATGTCATGACATTGATCTATGGTGGTTGATGGAATCAAGTGCATAAAGAAAACAAAATTTAAAGGCTGATTTTGATATCCATAATACTTTAATGTCTTTTCCTCTCAGAAGCTCGCAACCAAAATAAGTTTCATGAGGTAGATATGCACTCTTGAGAGTTTCCTGAGCTCGGTCATTCTGGGTACTGCTTTTTAAATTTTTTTGAAAGGAAAACTACGTTGAGCCTATATGTAAAATATGCAGAGAAAACTTATCTCCCGAATTAGAAGAGGTAAACTTAAATAAAATGAAGGTGAAAATCAAGATATCAGTTTCCATATGGTTTGGGGATAAGTTCTAAATCAAGGCGTTACTGGAAATCCTAAGTTTAAATAAGAAAGCCTTTAATTTTACTTTCAAATACTTTGTCGTGAAAGGCTAACATTGGATGGTTTTAGGCGGGGTAGGGTAGGCCGAAGAAGTATTGGAGAGAGGTAATTAGACGTGACATGGAGCAGTTATAGCTTGCCGAGAACATGACCCTAGATAGGAAGGTGTAGAGGACGTGAATAAGGATAGAAGGCTAGTGCATGTGGGGGGTGCCTTTGGTACGTTAGTGTAGGTTATTAATGTGTGGGTGTCTTATCTTTGTTGTACCATCTTGTTTCATGCTTTTATTATGAATTCGTTTATTATTCTTTGTCTTGAGCTGGGGGTCTATCGGAAACAGCCTTGCTACCTCTCCGGAGGTAGTGGTATGGACTGCGTACATTTTACCCTCCCCAGACCCCACTGTGTGGGAATACACTTGGTTTGTTGTTGTTGTTGTTGTTGTAATGACTCGAGGCAGAAGGACGAAGTGGTGGTGAGGTTGGACTCCCAGGATATTTGTAAGAGGGATAGTTTTAAGTATCTTGGGTCTACGATTCAAGGGAATGGTGAGATTGATAAGGATGTCTCTAAACGTATTGGAGCAGGTTGGTTGAAGTGGAAGCTCGCCTCAGGAGTGTTGTGTGATAAGAAGGTGCCCCTTAAGCTTAAAGACAAATTCTATAGAGTGGCAGTGCGTCCGGCCATGGTGTGTGGAGCGGAGTGTTGGCCAGTCAAGCAATCCCACATCCAAAAATTAAAGGTGGCGGAAATGAGAATGTTACGTTGGATGTGTGGGCTTACTAGAGGGGACAGAGTTAGGAATGAGATTATCCGGGAGAAGGTGGGAGTGGCTTCGGTGGAGGACAAGATGCGGGAAAGAAGGCTGAGATGGTTTGGGCATGTGATGAGGAGGGGCGCGGATGCCTCAGTTCGTAGGTGTGAGAGGCTAGCTCTGGATGGTTTTAGGAGGAGTAGAGGTAGGCCGAAGAAATGGTGAAGGGAGGTGATTAGACATGACATGGAGCAACTTCAGCTTACTGAGGACAGGACCCTAAATAGGAAGGTGTGGAGGTCGCGGATAAGGGTAGAAGGCTAGTGTGAATGTGTGGGTTGTAGCAGGCAATCAGTCAAGAGAGATCTTGTGTAGCCGGGTTCGTAATCCTACGACTGTGTACTTAGGTGTCTTTGGTATGTGAGGGTATGTTACCACCAGGTGGGGGTCCTATTTCTTATTTCTTAGTTCCTATTTTCTTATTTAGTGTTGCCCTTATTTCTCATATTTCGTATTTTCTCTGGTTTCTATTCTATTATTTCTTATTCCTGATTTTCTGTTGTGTCATCCATCCCCTTGTTTACTATTCTTTATCTTGAGCTGGGGGTCTATCGGAAACAACCTCTCTACCTCTTTGGAGAGCGGTATGGACTGCGTACATCTTACCCTCCCCAGACCCCACTTTGTGGGAATACACTGGGTTTGTTGATGTTGTTGTTGTTGCATCTAGTATACAGTGCATTAGGCAGCCCCAAGTATAAATTTATGATTTTTTTGGTCTTTTTCGAATTATGCTTCACTTCAATGAAGCGAGCACTTCACTTCATGCTTCGCTTAAAGCATGGAGCAGGGTCTTGTCGCTTTTTCCTGCTTCACGCTTCCAAAAGCACTGCTTCCAATCAACAAGTACACTGGATTATTTATGACAGCTACAGTACTATCAGACTCCGGGCACTCAGGCTATTGGGAATGCAAGGAAAATATTGTGCTTATGTTCGCCTATGAAGCATTAACCCCAGATTTAGGGCAGTGTAGTTGGTCAAGGTTCACGCATCTGACATATTCTGGATGTGTGTTGATATTTTTCTCTATTTTGTGGACAACAAATGACACTTGTTAGGCCAAGTTAAACTTTAGAAGAAAATTAGTTGCTCAAGCAAGAAAAGAACACTTTGATGAAAGTTGAAACAACCGTGAGATCCCAGAATCTCTATTCGAAGTAGTGTAGAATCTGGTCCATAAGAATTAGAAGTAGACAAGCTGCTTCTCTCCTTTGATCTCAGCCACTGTTCACTGCTTGTTTCTTCAGTTCTTTGTTCTTCTGCTTTTCAGTTTTTTATTTCTTCATTACTGCGCTGCTGTCTGCTAGATTAACCTTTCCTCCTTCCCTGGTTTGCCTTCGGCTGCTCTGCTGCTATTTAATTATATTGTAGACATGCATGTTACCTTTTTGCTGGGTGAATGATTTATATTATGTGATATTGCAGAAACATGTTTATTCGAAAATCCCATAAAAATTATGGGATTAATGATATTGCAGAATTTCCCTTTTTTTTGTGTTCTGCGTTTGATGTATATGACTTTCATAGGTCAATTTGCTGTGAGTATTGTTCATTTCATTGAGAATGTCTTCATATTTTCCAGGCAAAGAAAAGCTTTTCTTGGTTGTGGTCTAGAACCCATTGCGGAGTAACTTATCGGGCATTTACTTTTTAATTAACCTGGTATGATTTCCTTCTCTTCTTTTTTGGGTAGAACCCTGTTTCAAAATTGCTCTAATATGGTGCAGTTACGATTGATTTGATGATTAGGTGGTTTAAAATGACAATGAGTTTGGAAGAGGCATCAAAGAAAACTTCACGTCCTCAATTGGTTGTGTTGAACAAGGCATTCAAATTGGTGAGGTTCCTTTCTTAAACTAATGTCCCTTTGAACTTTTTGGAGTCTTTCAAGTGTAGGCACTAAAGATAGGAAGTTCCGTTCTGTACCGTGCTGATCTATTTAGTATGCTATTTAAAAAAAGAGAGGTGGCTGGGTGGGGGGAGTCCCCTCCCCCCCTCCAAAAAAAAAAACTAACTGCAAACTTGACAAATTTTCCCCCTCTATTTCTTTTACGGACATTGATGCTTTCATATGCTCAAGCTAATTAGGTACTCCACTATGCAGATCTGTTCCTCTTTAAACCATAAGTATTGAATTTTCTCATAAATTTTCTTGTTGATGAAGCAAGATGTTGTTTTAAAAGGCATCAAGAAGATCAAGAAAATTACAAAGAAAATAGGTGATGATTCCAGAATTGCGAAAAAAAAAAACGAACGAGATATGGGGATTAAAACCTATAGCAAAACTCAAATCCGTTAAGCTAATGAGAGGGAGATAATGAAGTTTACACTGGTAATCACATTACTTACAGGGGAATAATTGCTCCAGCTAAAATTCATAAGACTTTTAGAATCCGAAGAGCAGTTAGGAGTCGAAGTCCCATTGAACATCTGTTGTTTCTCTCTATCTATATACACCAAAATATACAAGCTGGTATCATTTTGCCAGATTCTCTTGATGGATCTATTCACTTTCCATAAGCTCCAACTTTCAACTGCTTCTTTCAGGGTGGATGGTGTTGACCAGCTGATGCCAAATACTGCAAGATACATGGACCAAATGCCTGCTGCCACAGGGCAGTGTAAAAACAACTGGTCCACTGTCTCTTCTTTAAGATGGCACATGAGGCATCTGTCCACTATCTGAAAGCCCTTTTTTCATCAATTTTGTTTGCTTATGACTGACTGGTATTCATATCCTTGGTACTTTTTCCTAAGATATCTTTTCTTTTCCCTATGTAAATCCTAGAGCTATATCCTTGAAGTTGTCTGCGTACTTTGACTGATTGTTAGTGTTATGCATAACTAGTGAATGTATAACATTTTTTATTGGTTGAATATGTTGATTCATTTGCAGGCTGAGCAATGGGTTAACAGTATGGGGGGCTCTTCAGATGATGTGAAACCAAAAGAGGCTGTTCTAGAGAGTCGACCACCCAGGTAAAAATCTTCTTCGACATGGCTATGATTATGTCGTAGTTCCTGAGGTTAATTTCTTAGGTCCTTGTCGACCACCCAGGTAAAAATCTTCTTCGACATGGCTATGATTATGTCGTAGTTCCTGAGGTTAATTTCTTAGGTCCTTGTAGGCTTGGAATTGGTGCTGCAGTTCCACGTCAATCACAAACTGTACTCTCAAATGACCCCGCTGAAAGAAGATTACGTGCTAAATTGGATGCTGAGAAAAGAAGAAAATTGAAGAGCTCTGATTCATCAACAATTTCCGCCCAAGATGGGAAAGTTGATGAAGAAAGCGACGAGGAGGAATCAGAAAGCAAAACAAAAGCGTTTTCCAAGAAGAGACCCACTGCGGCTTTGCCCTCGACTCTGCAGGCAAAAAAGAAGAAGTAACTTCGCATCATCTGGCAATGAATACTTCAAGATGTACTAGAGTTCTCCATTTGTATATTCTTGTGGCCATTTTGCAAGGTGCAGCTCGTTTGAGGTCTCAGTTTCCAGTTCCTAGAAATGTTTTAAACTGAAAGAAAAAAGAACTTTATTTAGTTTTTAAAGTAAGAGTAACAAACTTTGCCCGTGATGTTTATTTCTCAACAATGTTCTCCCCCAACTCTCCTCATCTTGTCCGTGTCTTTGGTGCCAAATGCTTTTTAGAACATGTCATGTCATCCTAAGAGTTTTGTGGGAACTCACTTGGTATATGTTGTTGTTGCTGCATGTCATCCTCAGTTCTGTTCGCAGTGTTGATTGAGGTTAATGGTAAAGGATATCTTTTGTCTGTGACTATACTCAAACATACAGAGGATATATCATATTTGGTATTTTGAATTTTCCTTTGAAGTTTATTCCAATGAGCATAAAAAACAGGCAGAGTGATGATTAGTCCATTTACTGCTTTAATGTTGTGTCACTTTTTCTGTGTTGCTTTAATCTCCTGCTTGTTGCAAATGCAGGACTCTATGAAATTCATTTTTCTCATTTCAAGTGCTACATTACCCATATAATCTTGAAAAATGTCAGATCGCAAATTTCATCAAATTTTTTATTTTAAAAGAAATCCAAAAGAATGTGGTGTTCACCATCTGCTGGTGTAATGGAAGTCCAACTACCACCATTTACCAGGTACTATCAAAGTAGCAGAGCTCCTCTACTCTTTTACAAAGAGAAGCTTTTTGGAAATTTTTACCAAGATATGACTTCTTCGACTAAATTGGAAAAAAATGACAAACAGATTAAGAGATACATAAGCTACCATAGAGTGATACAAACAACCATGTCAAGATATTATTTCTTTCTTTTCTACTTTGATGTAATTTTCAGTTACAACTCTCTACTTACAAGAGAAAAGCTATCCAAAAGGACCAAAAAAGGATGACCAATCAATCTGCCACGCGAAAAGAAAAAGAAAATCTAAATATGTAGGTAAAACACACATTAACAAACCACACCAAACCACATTCTACATGTCATGAGGTTTCCCCCCAGGAGGAACTAGCACCTTCTGATTTCTTAAAAAGCAATAGAATCAATGAGGGAGTTCTTGGATCCCCTGGTGTGTCACACATTATACTTTATTGGCTTAGCTTTTGCATGGAAGTCTGTTATGCTATTGTCATAAAAGTAAGTACTGTTGCTAGGAGAAGAAATGAAACACTCCAGGCAAGAAAGCTAGATGAGAGGTGAAATGATTAGTTGAGATTGAGATTTCATGCCATTTTTCATTCACAAGAGCTGCATGATCTACTTTGTTATCTAGAGTCTAGGGAAGCCTTCTCTTAGTGTCTACAAAGAGACAGATCTGGCTACTGGTTCATGGTCGACGCTACTCTCAATTTCACTCTTGTCTGGGAAGAGAACATCTTCTGCATACTCCAAAGTATCACCAGAAATGCTCAAAATTGTGTCATCCACCAACTCTTCCAGAATAATCTCCCCCATCTCAACGCCGATATGTCCAAGATCCAATCGGAGATTCATCCATGTCCCTGATCTTTCCATGTCTTTTTTGACAAGCTGGTCCAAAGAATGAGGAGCTGAATATTGGAGAATATACCATTCTACTCCCTCCCATACTTCATTTATCAGGTCCATTCCTTTTGGAACAGGTCGAATGTTATGTTTACAGAGTGACACTCTGGGATAGCAGCCAAAATAGCGCTCGCATACTGCCTCAAGAACATCATTTGCACAACCAAAAAGGAGCTTTTGATCATGACTAGAACGACTTGAAAATAACTCTACCTCGTCAAATAATGATGGGTCAAGAATTTGGTCAGAAGAAAGCCACCTCTTGAGAAACTCATCCCAACTTAATCCTGAACCTAGAAGAACTGCTTCTACATATTCAAACGCAGATTCTTCATTTTCAAAACAAACTGCCGGACAATCTTGTTCACTGATGGAAGACACTGGTTCTTCAAAATGGATTTTCCGTGGTTGAATTTCTGGATCGACTGTATGCAATTCAACAATTATATTTCAGGTTCGTGAGCATATAAACAAATGATAGATCCTGGTTTAAGAAAATCTTGGTAAAACAAGTTTAACCTGGTCGGCATATGGTGCTTGCAGGACTGACATCCTCCTCAGAGAATAATGGCTCAAGTACTGATATGGGACTAGGCCGCTCCTTTCTATCAACTGCACTGTCAGGATCTTCAACTTTCTTGGGGCTTGAAGAGTCTGCAGGTGAGGTGGGTGGAGAAGATAGAGTTTTTTGATCCTTCCCAGATTGATGCTGAAATAAAGCAGCTCAAGCTTTTAGATATTGTAGCACCAAAGAACAAGGTACATTCATTCATTATTTTTCAAGGGGGAGGGGCGAAGGGATTCTTCACGAGCCTCCTTTATATGGTGTTTTAGTTCACATCTCATATCAGTGGGACTTGATAAGTAGAAGTTGGTTTAGCATGACACAGTTCTAGTCTTCAAAATAATGAACACCGCCACAAGAAGACATAGATCTTACCTTAAGACAAATTAATTTTGACCTATATATAGAAAGGAATTACTGTAAAAAATCACAGATAAGAGCACAACAAGAGCGTTCACTCTCTTTTTAGAATCTTAGTTGTGACCATAAATTGCTATCATATAAAGAAATATGATGATACTGGCTGGAAAAAAGAGGGTAATCATGAAAAATACAATTAGATGTTATAACCTTTTCATTTCAAAAATGATGAGAATGTAATAGAAAATTAGGAGGTGAAGAAAACAAAACTTTATGATAAGAAAACTATAACAAGTCATTTTCTTCTGTGATATTCCAGTGAGTAACTTATTTAAATATTATATACCTAATACTTCATTAAAATTGAACGAAAAATTAATAATGTTACACTTTCAGTTACTACAATGGGCAATGCATATGCATGCACATTAGCAATACCAAAAAGTAGGCAACAAAAGTACTAGGAAGCACTACTTACTTCTTTTTTGCAGTCAAATGACAATTCAAACACATGAAAAGAGCTTCCATCATCCAGTGCATTGGTAACATCACCCTCAACTTGGATTTCTCTGTCAATTGGAGCACTCAAGATTTCACCTTCTTCCTCGCTTCTGGTTTTGATTGCTTCTTCAGTTAGATCTACTGCAATAATTTAGATACTGGTTACACGATAATGGATTTTATTTGGCGAACAGTGAATTGCAAATGAAATTTCCCTAGATTCAAGAGATGATCAAGAGATGAATACCTTCAGGACTTGTATGGCCAGTTGAAGACACATTTTCATCGAGTGTGTCCCCATTTTCACATGGAACCTCTAGATTTGTGCAGGCAGACTTAGTGCACTCATTAGGATAAGCATCAGAACAGCTAGATTCTATCTCTATGTCTTGGCTGGATGGACTTGCACCCGTAACATGGTCTTCTTGTACATGCTGGAGTCTGTCATCATTCTCTCCCAGTATAGGGTCAGTAAGAGGCTCCTTCATTTGGGAAGGTAGCATGCTATCCTTGCTGTTTTTTCTCGGGCTGCAGCCAGGCGGACTGTTGTACTCAGGAAACGAAAGTATCCTACCCAAGGATTTAGGCAACTGCCCACTACTCACCTCTGCAGTCTCATCTTCGTTGTCCAGCATCTCCACAAGGTGCTTCTTTGCCTCAACGTAGATGTTGGACATACCTGGCCTGGGAAAGTCAGGTGCCTCAGTCTGTGTGGCTGCTTCAATACCTTTTGACTTGACTATCTTATCCCCTCTCTTCATTCCAAGAGGAGATTTAGCAAATCTTTCAGTATAAAAATGGTCTCTATTAGGAGAACTCCATCCTAAATTTTCCCCAGAGATCCCTCTGTCACTGTTACTCCGCTTCAGCTGCTCAGAGGGAAGTCGGCGGATGGTTCCTTCAGAAGAGATCACATGACGATCCTTTCCCATTGCATGCTTGAGTTTTCTTTTAATTTCTGTAAATGAGAACTGGGATGTGTTTCTCTCATTCTGTATAGTTCGTTTCTCTGTGTATTGCGAGCGCATTGGAGTGTTAACATTGATTTGAGCACTGGGTGATTGCAAGCCTGCTGGTCCAGGCTTCAAAATAACAATTTTACTTGAAGGTTGGGGTGTCTCATCTCCCATTGGAGGGTAAATTTCTTGAGACCTGCTCCTCCTCCTGAAAAATTTGCGTTGTTTGTGGTTTATGACATCATCTGTTTTTGCATCCACTCGGTTTTCCTCTGATCTATTGGATTCTGAAATCAAGTTACGTCTCTGCTTTTCGTCAAACTGAGCATCCTCCAAACTTCCAATTTGCTTTACCAGCCTTGAGTTTGGATCTTGCAGGAGTTTCAAGATAAAGTCCTTATTTGAACTTAGAGTCTGCAGAGCATCCATGAACTCTTTTGATTGGAGGGTCTTATTATCTTCTCCCAACTGTTTATTGTTTTTTGATCTCTGATTGATAAACACCTCAATCGCTGCATTTACCTTTTCTTCAACAACTGGTTGAGTCTGATCTGACCGCTTGTTATGATCATTATGTAAACCTTGGTGGAGCTTCACAAACTTACGATCTTTCTGAATCTGGCGAAGTTCTTCCATTACAATGTCTAGATCATCGAGTGCCATCCCTCCTGAATCTTGATGACAAGGTGCTTCAGACCTCAAATTTCCCGCATCACCCAAATCAAGAGAGTGTGTATTACTCGGTCTGGGGGAAGCTCTGCGTGTTCGCCTGCTGTTCTTTCTTGCACGCCATGATTTTTCTGAATTAAACTCTCCTACGTCTATTTCAGAACCATTGCACTGATCTTTCAGGCTTTGCTCATGGACCATTTCTTCTTCCATGAGCTCCTTTACACTTGTTCTAGGATCAGGTACAGCAACCTCACTTTCTTCATCATCCTAAATTCATAAATGCCATAAATTTTATCATGCTAGCACATGGATACACATCAGTCGAAATGCTTAAGCATCTCGTGTTTTTTCCCTTCAAAGCTTTTTGTTCCAAAAAGAATCATATTTCAATATACAGCATTAAGTACCCTGATAACATACCTCAATATTCAGTCTATTATCACTGGGATTCGGTAATTCGTGCATAGAGCTCGAAGAAGCAGAACCTGCCGAAGACAAAATAATGTGATCTAATTGGACATGGGGAGGGGATTGGAGAATTGACACTGGGATATTAAAAAGCTGCAAGCAAAGAACAGAGACGGATCATCCGTAAAGAGCGAGGAACACTTAGATTTCTTACCAAGAACTGATTTGCTTCCTGGCTTTCTATCTGAGAGTAACTTTCTAGTGGTTCGACCATGACGGAAATCAAAGATGCTAATCAAACCCCAAATGCAACCTGCTCGATCCCTCTCATATCTCAGAGCGTGGCGCTGTGATCTCTTTGCCATATTCGTGAACTTATTAACTTCAGTGCAATGCACTCTATTCAATTGCTGATACTACAATAGCCTATCTGCTCAAGAGAGAAAAAATACTTAGATTAAGGACATATCCCCTAAGCTTCTGAATCCAAGAAATGGTTATTGAAACACCAGACAGTCTATACTTCAAGCAAATGAATGAAGCTAAAGAGACAATAAAGATCCTAGTTAGAAACATCAAATAGTTATTTGCAATGTACTGAGATCTCTTCCTTTGAAAGCAATAAACACTTTGTACCAAACAGTATGGAAGGATCATGGAATTCTACTAAATTACAAAGTGGAGTTTCATTAAGGCTAACCAAGATGCTTCCTAACAGTTTCAGTAGTGAAAAGGGCTGGTAAGGAAAACAATGGAAGACTTTTACCAAAATTTTGGAACACATAGAAGAAGACATAAAATATACAACAAAGTGTACTTACAAGAAAACCAATTTCCCTATTCAACTCCTCAAGTTTCCCAACAGAGTAAAGTAAAAGAAACTGTAGACTTACCTAGTTGGTAACGAATCAAAAATTAGCTTTTCTTTTTCCCTTTTCAAGAACAATCTTTAACACTACTTCCAATAAGAACACTGCAATTCTCCCCAAAACACACTACATAGAAAGCAAGCAATTTGGCTCCAATAAGCCTAAGGATATCTCCAAATTCTTCAAAGGCATCAACTTTTTCAACCTTGCTTTTCACAAACCAAAATCTCCAATACTGTCTCTTCTATAACATAAGAGCAACAACTTCCAACTTTTCTCTCCAATGACCCTTCAAATATTGGAAAAATTGTTCGATACAAAAATGTAGCATCAGCAAGTCATAAAGACAACAAACATAACATCATCCTTGTAACTTCTTTTGTCGGCAGAAACTTAAAATAAACCCAAAATCACCTTTTTTTATCAATAAAAAAGACATCTTTTTTTCATCAATTAAGAGACAGACACCCAACTTTCTTGTCACATGAATCATGCAAATCAATAAGCAAACTCAACTCTTCCCCTTTGGCACGTTTGAACACAATAAAAAAAAAAAAAAAAATCTTTTTTCCCCTTCTAATAACATAAAAAAAAGGTGGGGGGCATTTTATCAAAGCATCTAACAATAATTCAATACCAAGAATTCTTCTTCTTTTTTTACTTTTCTTCTTTTGGGGCTATAATAAAGACTAAAAGAGAGAACCCCAGATGAAAAAAAACACCGACCCACGTATTTTACACAAAGAAAAATTAGCTGTGGCTTTGGTGGGACAACCATTAAAGACCAAGCCACAAGGAAGGTAGAAAAATTAATAAAAATAATAAAAAAAGCAATCTTGATTCTTCAACACTGAAAAGTAAAGATGCTACTGTGTGTCTGTGTGTGAGAGAAAGAAGGGTGATGGACAATTGAGCTGATGAAGATGTAGAGGAAGAAGAGTTGTTGACACCTGGGATTCTAATGGTGGGACCAATTAACCATAACACAAATGGAGCTTTTTCCCACTAAGGAAGGAAAAAGAAAAGTTTTCTGATTCTTGAATTTCTTTTCCTAAAATTAAAAAATCAGATTTTGTAATCCACGTTCATCAACTTACACATTTCATCATCACTATCACCATGACACCACAAGCTAAAAATAAATAAAAAATAATAGTATATTAATAAAATGGAACGATAGAGAGTAATTTTTTCGAAATTTTTTGATAATGAGACAAAAACGTAAGAGCATAGGATTTCATACGCGTTGAGAAAGAGAAAGAGGAGATTTTAAGGCTTTATTTTGGGTAGAAATTGACTTGTAGTTCAGTATTTTTGTTAGTAGTAGTAGCTGTAGGTGATAGGGATAGCCACAATATAGCTCTCTTTTTAGTTTGAAAAAATACTTTGAAATTTTTTACTCGAATTTTTATTACTTATCTGATAAAATTTCATGGGGACCAAAATGGATAGCACAGTGTGAGCACCGAGCGGCAAATACTTATATATTCCCTCCGTTTACCTACTTTTTTTTTTTTTTAATCTGTTTAAAAAAAAAATAATTTTTTTTCTTTTTTTGTAATATTTTAATTTCAACCTTTCATATGGCATATTTAGGATCTCAAGATTCAAAAATCTTTTTTATTTTTTTAAATTTTGTGTCAAGTCAAAATTGATCGATTTTTTTTTAAAACAGAGGGAGTACTATTTTCCTTTTTAAGCTGACAACAAAAATCTGATCCAAGTTTTTATCAATTTAACTAAGGAAAAGTTATAAATTTGACTGTTCAATAAATTCATGGACAAATAGCTATTTAAGTAGTAATTTTTGTCTTTGACAACAGAGAGAGAGTTACTCGAATGATAAGTATCTTTGGGATTGTGAGTTCGAGTCACGAAAGAAACGAAAAGGGTGAAAAGTCTTAGAAAGCGGCGAAGAAAAATATTCGCCCTTTAATTATTTGGACTCCAATGAAGTCGAAAAAATAAAGAAAAGAGAATTAAATTGAAAAAATGAATGTGATGAAGTAACTGTGATTTTCTTTACATGGTTACGTAACAAAAAAAATGATATGAATTTTTTGTACTCTTGTTATTACGTACTGTTTTTTCGATTTTATGGTTTTACATAAACACCCTTAGCAATTGTTAGAACTGGATTTTATGAATTCCAATAAATTAGTTACAGCATATTTTTCCTAATTCTATAATTGACATTTAGTAATTTGCCTAGTATTATTACTGTCTTTATATATCATTAAATTTAGTAGGGAAATCTACCAAACTCATAAAAGACCTATATGACAAGTTGGTAAAAGTATTGATTGATATTTTTTAAAAAAGAAATTAAAGATTTCACTTTGCATTATAAGGAAGGGAAGTAGGAAACGTAATTAGGAAAAGAAATTTTCATTAAATAAAGATAATTAAGAATGATATTTAATTTTCAATAAATAATGATAGTACTTAATTTTCAACCTTTTCTTATCATTTTGTTAGGAAAAGTGGAGGAAAAAGTAGTTATATAAAGTTGATTTATGAGATTGCCATGATGATAATGATAATTACGTTGAATGAGTAACTTAGAATTCAAACTGATTTACCTCACTAAGTGGAGGTAATTAACAAATTCTTAGATAGTAAACAGTAATATATTTAGAAATTCTTTTTATTTGTTCAGATAAATATGGTAAAAAAAAAGTACTCGTACGGAGTATTGTTATGTTACCTTAATAAATTTTTTATATAGTTGGGTGAAAAAAAAAATCTTTTATGTCTAAAAATGTATGAATAGAAAAATAAAAAATTGTTTTACTTTTAAATGGTCAAAGTACAAAGCTAGAAATGTTAAAATGATTTAAGATGCTTGTTCAATGGATGGATCATTAGTTAAGAGTATATTTAGGGAATATTAGTTGGAGTATATTTAGGGATGCGAGTAAATTAAAAGAAAAAAAGTACTCCCTCCATCCCATTTTATGTGTCGCCATTTGACCGGGCATGGAATTTAAGAAATAAGGGAAGACTTGGTAAAATTTATCAAATTATCCTTTATCAAAAAATGTGTCAATATCTTTTTTTTTTTTTTTTTAGTTAAGTAAGACCAATAAGGGTAAAAGGATAATTGTGCCTTTAAAAAGTTGTCAAATAAGGAAAGACGACACTTATTTTGGGATGAATTAAAAAGAAAATGATGACATATAATTTGAGACGGAGGGAGTAATAAAAGAATTATATTGATAAGGGAGAAGGGTCAAATATGATCCTAAACTTTTCAAAAATATCCAGATATATTTTTCGTTAAAAGTTTAACTCACCAATGCTCTTGCCGTCAAAGTCTTGGGCCATATATACTCCTGTTACTAAGTTTTGGGTCATATATACTCTTGTTGTCAAGTTTAGGGTCATATATACCCCTGTTGCCGTTAATTGCTTCGATAAAAATTTTCAACCCTTTTTTTCCTTTTTTTTAGAAATCATATTTTTCACATCACTTTTTATTTGTCACATCACATATAATTAAATCCACTCCTTTTTTCTACACATTAACCAAACCTCACAATCTCTTTGAATTTTCTTTAATTTGCTAAAATTTCTTTATTGTGTTTTTCGATTCTTGCATAACCCCAAAAATCATCAAATAAAAAAAAAAAGTCAAGAATACCCCATAAAAACTCAATGCACAATTGCAATGAAAATTAAGAATTAAAATTCTTACCAACTGCAAATTATTTTAGTATTATATAAACTGATTCCATCTTTCGCACCACCATCAATTCTAACATCAAGAATAAGAAGAATAAGGAAAAGCCAAGTGAAAAATTGGGATGTAGAAGTGTAAAAGAGGCAATCTATATAGAGAGAGCAAAAGCAAGTTGTCAATTAAGAAGATATCTTATATAGGTACGTATGTTTGTATGTATGTATGTATGAGAGGAACGATTACGTAAGAATTTGAAAATACAACAAAAGGATTTCGGTAAATTAGAGAAAAATCCAAAGAAATTGTGAGATAGATGGGAGCATTTAATTGTCATTTAATGCGTAAAAAAAGGTGTGAATTTAATTATATGTGATGTGACAAATATAATTTCATAAGGAAACAAAAAGGAAAAGGGGTTGAAAAATTTCAGCAAAGCAATTAACGGCAACAGGGGTATATATGATCCAAAACTTGGACGGCAGGATCATTAGTGAGCTAAACTTTTAACAAAGGATGTATCTGAACATTTTCACAAAGTTTAAGGGCATATTTAATCCTTTTCCCTATTGATAAAATTCAGACCAATTTTTATTAAAATTACAATACTACTCCACAAAATTGTAACACTATGTATGAAAATTGTATCGATTTAATCTTGAATTATCAAAATGAGTCGAATAGAGTTTTTTTTTTTTTTAAAAAAAAAAACAAAACAAAGTAATTGTAACTAAGAAGGGACAAACAATTTGCAAACGTAGACAATTCAAAGTATATTATGACGCCTATACATGGACCACAATTTTTAAAATTATAAATTATAAAGAAAAGTGATCAATAAGAAAATCACACCACCAAATGCTGTGATGAATTGGTAAATATTTCTTCATTCTCAACAAAAGATTTCAGGTTCGAATCTTAGATATAAAATTATCTTTGGTAGAGAGAGCTTTGCTCCTAAAGCAAAAATTTTTGACGCAAATTTAAATTAATCAGACTCTAATGTGAATATCAAACATTAATCATGAAAAAAAAATACATTAATGATTAAACACAACATATATTTGAAGTCTGCATAGTCAATCTCATTAATTTGAGTAGAAATGTGTCTTCAATACATCTTTGTGATCTCCAATTCAGCAAAGTAATATAAGGTGGAAAAAATGAATAATAAAGATAGTATGAATACAGTATATTACTTTAATAATAAAGATAGTACTCATTTTGATTATCTAGGGAGTTCTCCGGAAAAATAGCTCGACGGCAGAATGATAAAAAGTTTAACACCTCTCATTCTTATTCAATACGAAAATGGACAAAAAAATATTTAACGAAATAAGGGAATGAAAGGTCGCTTTACGTTGGATGTTCTTTAACCTCCCCACAATGATGGCTCTTCCTGAATGCTCTATAGAAATTCATCTCTATTCCTTTCCTCCACCGATAAAAGTTCATTGATTTCATAAAAAATTAAATTAAATTAATATAATTATTTTTAAAAAGATGATTAATTATTTTAAAATGGTGAAGTATATATCTAAAAATAAAATAGTGGAGTAGCAATAATAAGTGTTATTCCTAAGTGACATCACTATTTTTATTCAATAAAAATAATAATGGAATATGACTTGTATTTTAATATGCATTTTTGAACTACACAAGATAACTCTATTTAGTGCACCGAGATAAGTAGAAGTATCCTATAAAATTATTTTATTATTATTGTCTCATTTTAAATATGAGATAAAGTTAATTCAAATATTTTATCCCATTTTTTTTTTTTTTAAAATCTAGTGTAGCACACAACCCCTCAATGTATAATAATTTTGTATGCATTCATATTCAAATTTTACTTAGCAGGATTAATTGAAATTCGTGTGTGATAATTTGACTAACGACAAAAGGAAAAAATTCTCAATATTTCAAAATTCAAATCCTGTCATATTAATTATGAAAGAAAATATATGATGGTCCTAACTCCTAATTAACATATGTCAAAATAGTGAAAAACCAGTTTTAGTCATATTCAAAAGTGATGTTAAGATCATCAATATGGATTGCGGTGCAGTGGATGGGTTGTTTCATCCTTAACCAAAGGTCAAGGGTTCGACCTTGGGTGCAGAGAAAACTCTGTTGAGAGCGCTGCCACCTTAATGGGCCCTGTAACGCACAATCCGAATTAGTCAGGTTCCAATTCGGACACCAAACACCAGATGGAAAAAAAAAAGGGATGTTAGGTGTAAAAGGATTGAATATTGCAAAAGTGCCCCCACAAAACATTAAATTGAACAGTTGGACCCCAAAACATTATTTTTCCTACTTCCAATTTATATGGTGATGTAAATTGTAGTATTGTCTAATCTTAAAGGCCCATATGAGACAAACACCTTATCTCTCCCCCCCCACCCCACCCCACCACTACCCCTTTTTGTAGTTCACTTTTTTTTTGATTGGATATTTCTGAATTGTACTTTGTAGTATAATATTTGGGTAAATAAATTAATTAAAAGATCATAACTTATAATGGTGGTAATAATTATGATTGTTCCCCTCATGCTGGATGTTCAAAAAAAATAGACTGTTAGAGATTTGAATCTAGATGCTTAATTAATACTTAGTTGTTATTACAACTTTGATTTAAATTTTCTTAATAAATAGAATCGTATAGCGCTATTCATAATTATTATCGTTGTAATGAGATGTTTTGAAAATGTAAAATTCATGTATTAATATATTAAAATCACTCATTTCTCCTTTCTCAATCTTTTATTTTTATCGCGATAATTTTTATTTCTTGGCAAATAGTAACGAAAAAAATACTCAAGGAACTACTAATAATGTTACAATGCTATGTATTTTATTATCTTAACCATTAATAAAAAAGAATAACATATGTTCATATTACTATATGATTTATCAATAACATCCACATCACAACTTCTAATTCCAGTTAATTTCCCTCTTAATTACCATTCCATCCGTTTGAAATTATCCGTCCCAAATTTTCTAATTTAATTTCTCATTTTACTTGTCTTTTTTCATTAATCAAGAAGAGACCAAACAAATTTTCATGTTTTACCCTTTGCATTAATTACCTTTTCTTCAAATTAATATAAATATTATTTAATAGGAATACTATAGTAAACTAATCATGTTATTAATTATGTTTCTTAATCAATGTGACACTTTAATTTGGGACGAAGGAAATACTTACATGCTAAGGATATATAAAAAATAAATAAATGTGGTTCAGTTGTCTTAATTAAGCTTAGGGATTAGTAGTTTAAAGTTTAAAAAAATTAGCTAATAAATCCATGTCGTACACCAAAGAGGGACCATAGACAAAGTCCAATGTAGACATCTTAGGTTAAATTAAATACAATCAATGAGTATTAAATAGCAAACTTGTAATTGTAGGGGACTAGATAATAGTGATGGCCTAATGTTTTCAATTATTATTATATTCCATCTCTTTCCTCTTTTTGACTTAATTGTCACATCTCTATTATAGCCAAAGATAAGAAATTTCAATTTTCAAATGGTTGCTTGTGCATTTATCTAACCTTAATAAATTTATTTATAAAATAGAAATAGAAAGTGTGAAATCAAGCCTCAGTATGAACTAGGATAAAGATAGTATTAATTAGAGATGGTAAAATTATTTTATGAAAATATAATTTGCTTAGCTTGTCTAAGTTTGGATGGATTGTTGACCCGTTTATTTATCAACTTAGCCATTAAAAATTTAGTTGATATGTAATCTAAATTGATCGTGAGAAATCATGCCAAAATATTTTTAAATAGACACGTTTTATTTGATATGCTATATATAACTATAATAAAGAAAAAGTTAGTTTTATTAGATACTAAATTTTTTTTATAAAAGAACAAATAAAACAATTAAAACTTAATAAAAGTTGGACGAATTGAGTTGTGAACCATATTTTATTCATTTTAACCTAAGTAACTTTTGGGTGAAACTAGTCCGTTTATCAACTCAGTTTATTTTGAGCGACTAGAAATTCAATCCGACACACTCATTTGACACCTCTCGTATTAATTAGCTTAAAGTCTTGCTAATTCATGGTTGTACTTAAATAGATGCAATGAATTTTGAGATTATTAATTTATGTATAGAAATGTGAAAAGGGGCATTAAGGAGTTAAAATAAGTCCAAGTTTATGTATCCTTGGGGGTTAAAGTTAATTATGATAAGTTGGAAGACAATTAATTGATGAAACTCAGATTGAACCAATCAAAATTTGAGCTAATAGATACACACAAAAGTTGTTGTCATGTGATCAGAAGATCACGAGTTCAAGCCTTAGAAATAGCCTCTTGCAGAAATGCAAGGTAATGTAAGTACAATACATCTTTGTGGTGGAGCCCTTCCTGAACACCGCGCATAGCAATAGCTTTAGTGTACCGAACTGTCTTTTTTTTTTTTTTTTAATTACTTAAACATGGTTACTGTTAAAGAAAAAGGTAATTTCCAATGAACGTCCAATAAAAGGATATATTAAAATTTAACTCATGATTTTTTTTGCAAATATATTTTTCAATAATTATTTTTAGTATGTATGTCCTATGTCTTCATTTTATTCGTTATTTGACACATCAGTTGCGACTGTAATACACACACATTATACATTTGGCTGACCTATCCAAAAAGTATCAAAATTACACAGCATGACCTTACACGAGACGTCTAAAATGAATAATGTCTAGTTAAAATGTCAAAATGAAAATTTGTGTGAAATTTAGAGGACCACCGATGCGTTTACTCAATGAGATATGTGTGTTGCTTGGCCTAGAAGAGACTCAAATCCACATAATTAAAGTGAGAAATTGATATGCAAAATGGTGGTGCACCACAACAAAACCTACTCATTACTATTCACTTACCAATTGCACAATTCAATCACTCCACACCTACTTTTTCATCTACAAGTAACATAACACACATGTTCAGCATTTTACGTGAAGGTGTTGCACTCCGAAGAATAAAACTATTTAATTTTTTTTTTTTAAAAAAAAACAAATTATTAGTAATGTTGAGTTATAGTACCTTCTCGTCCAGTTTCTAATATGTACCTCTGAATTTATAGTTAAAATGAAATATTTTGATCCTTAATATTTTAAATTCCTTCACATAAACTGAAATCGAGAAAGTATAAACATATATGTTGATCCATATATAGCTTGTTAATCCAAAAACATGTCATTATGACTATCAAGGTTGAACTAATATGAGACATTCTTTCATATCTAATCAATAATTTGTTAAGACAAATGATTAATTTGGTGCAACTTCATTAAGTTTACCTAATCGGCATCTAACAAGCCACTTTCAGTTGGTTAAATTGTTTAGTTCAAGATTGGTATTAATCTAGGTTTCAATTGGTTTCATATATTCATTCCTTATTAATGTTCCATTTTTTCAATTGAAATACAAGCCATAGGTCAACGATATTGTAGTTCTTTATCAAATTGTAAAAAAAAAAAAAACAGTAAAATAAGTTCTTCTTTTAACAACTTTTGGAGAAGCAATTTTAAGGAGTTTACATTTTAAGAATGACTTGCATATGAATTTTTCGGTCATAAAAATAACTAGAAATATTTTTACTTTAAGTCGATTTAATTCTGATAGAATTGAACTTTTGATCGATCCGGGTACTTGGGATCCTATGGACGAAGACATGGTCTCTCTGGACCCCATTGAATTTCATTCGGAAGACGAGCTTGCCTTATAAAGATCATATTGATTCTTATCAAAGAAAGACAGGATTAACCGAGGCTGTTCAAACAGGCATAGGCCAACTAAACGGCATTCCCGTAGCAATTGGGGTTATGAATTTTCAGTTTTTGGGTAGTATGGGATCCGTAGTCGGAGAAAAAATCACCTGTTCGTTCACAGAGTTTCTTATATGATTAAAACAAGTAGGGTAGATATAAAACAATAATAAATCCGGATAGTTTGGAGCTTAATTACTAAAAATTTTGACATTTTGCGTAATTACTAAAAAATTCAATTCTGGGCCTGTCGAAATACATAATTTGCTCTTGATATATCCAACAAAGATATATTTTTTTCTTTGTAAAGATACATAATTAGCTTCAGATACATTTTTTCTGTCGCAATATATAATTAGCTCCCGAAACATCCAAGAAAGATACATAATTAATTGAAAGGAATTGTATAATTATGGTAAGTTAAGGTGTATGTTTTATGTTATTTTTCCTTAATTATTTAGTGTTGTGGATATCCGTAATAGACAAATGCAAACAAATAGATAAACAGTAATTGATGGCTAAATTGTCCTGTGGCTTACTAGATTAGGTGAAATAATTAACTTAATATACAGAAATCAATTGAATAAGAGAGGTGTGCATTGTCAAGATATGCAATTCCCTTTTGGTTAGTTTCATGTTTTTGACCTTATTATGATATTATAATTTAATTATGCAACCTAATTATTTATTTGAAACTTTTATTTAATATATAATGCAGCATCAGATTCTTCGTTGGGAAGCTGTTGAAATGAAGTTATCAAGAATTGGTTGGTACTGTTATTTCTCAACCAATTTTTTTATATGGTTTTCCACGAAAAGAAATCATAATTTATGTTGTGGGAAACTATCGTAAATAACATTATGACAAAACCAAACAAAGTTAAGTATTATTTATTTGCTTTTATTAGTATTTAACTTGTCTTGACTTGTAGGTGGGTGGGTGGGTGGATGGCTAATTCTTCCAAAGATAAATATATATATGTATATATATATATATATACTTTTTTTTTGGATATTCTCATTTAGTCGATTTTCTTAAGGTATAGGCATTATCTGATGATATATTATCATTATACCATCAATTTTTGGACTTTTTCTATAAATACTTTTGAGGTGGGGTTTGTTCCATGCCAATTGCCTTGGAAAACATCAGTAATTCCAAACTATTCACAAATATTCCAGTATTTGTCATTAATTTATTCTATTTAAAGTTTTGAATAGTTATTCTTTGAGTGGGCGTTAGGTATTTTTAAAATTTAAGTTTGATAATTTGATAATTGATATTTGAGAATTTACACTTGATTTGATAATTTAATAATTGATAAATTAAATTTTTATTCAATACGATATTTGATAACTAGAGGTGCATGATCTGTGTCAGATGAGCCCAATACTATAGACATCTTTTAGCACCAATATTCGATATTGATGAGATATAAATATAAATGTATATTGATTTAAAACGATAATTTTTTAAATAATAACTATTCGACAGTATTCGCTAAGAAGTGAAGTTTTATAAGATAGTTTTTTTCCACATGATAAAAACGTGTGATGTGTCGTGTAGTCGGGTTATTTTAATTGTTTGATGATAAAATTGAGACCTGTTAAAAAATATAGAAAAGATTTAGAACTAATATTCACAGGATTATCTCATATAAAAACTGGAACAAAAGATACTTCAATTAACAATAAAATCTTGGATCATCTTCTCATGATTATGGTTGAAGCAGCTGCAACAAACATGTCATAAACGCATATTTTTTTGTTTTAATTAAATACTATTAATTTTCTAATACATAAATGACTTATAATAATTAATTAGGACTGATATAGTTAAATCACGGTGCATCTGTTGAAGCACCATGTCGAAACCAATGTTTTAATTAAATATTATGAATTTTTAATACATAAATGACTTATAGTAATTAATTAGGGGTGATACAGTAAAATCACAGTTGAAGGAGGTCAACTTAATTTAATACATCAAGAGTTAATTTATCATTTTATATCTATTTTATTTTTTTAAAATATATTAAATTTTTAACACTTAGATGACTCATAATAATTAATTATAAGCGATATTTAGCAAAATTATGGTTGAAGAAGCTACAGCAAACATGTCATCTATTTTTTAATTAAATATTATTAATTTTTAATACATAAATGACTTATAATAATTAATTAGGGATAATATAGTAAAATTACGGTTAAAGTAGCTGAAACAAACGTCATAAATATCTATTTTGTTAATTAAATAATATTAATTATAATATATAAATGACTTATAATAATTAATTAGGAATAATATAATAAAAAATATTATTAATTCTAATATATAAATGACTTATAATAATTAATTAGGGGTAATATAGTAAATCACGGAGCAATTAGGGGTAATATAGTAAGTGACGAAGCAACTGATTTTTTTAATTAAATATTATTAATTTTTTAATACATAAATGACTTATAATAATTAATCAGGGATGATATAGTAAAATCACGGTTAAAGCAGCTGAAACAAACGTCATAAATATCTATTTTTTTAAATTAAATATTATTAATTCGTATATATAAATGACTTATAATAATTAATTAGGGTAATATAGTAAAAAATATTATTAATTCTAATATATAAATAACTTATAATAATTAATTAGAGGTGATATAATAAATCACGGAACAATTAGGGGTAATATAGGCAAACATGCCATCTATTTTTTAATTAAATATTATTAATTTTTTAATATATAAATGACTTATAATAATTAATTGGGGATGATATAGTAAAATTACGGTTAAAGCAACATAAACAAACGTCATAAATATCTAATTTTTAATTAAATATTATTAATCCTAATATATAAATGACTTATAATAATTAATTAAGGGCAATATAATAAAAATATATTATTAATTCTAATATATAAATGAATTATAATCATTAATTAGGGGTAATGTAGTAAATCATGGAATAATTAGAGGTAGTATAGTAATTGATGAAGCACGGGTCAAAACCAGTGCTTCTATTATATAGAAATATCATATTAAAGTTGGAGATTTGCAAACAAAGTTCAAACTTCAAAGAGTATATGTAATAGAAATCCTATTTAGTATTATTTTTTGTACTTTTTACGAATATATTATCAAGGTCTAAGAGATTCTTTAGGAGGACTAATACTATTGTTTATTAGAATATATATATATATAAAATCTAATTTCAAATACTGAAATAATTCGATTTTCATTGTTTTATGCGCAGCGCTAGTTATTCGCATCTTTGATAGCTTAATATCCGTGAATAAGTATTGAGATTTAGAACATTAAGAGATGAATTATATATTTAATATCAAAATAAAATATCTTAATTTCGACTTTATCTATCCGGGCGAATTAGAATTTATATAATACTATGTTTTAATTACCTTAGAATTGAGAAATAATTAATTGATTATTAATTTAGAAGTCTTTTAGTTGCAAGATTGTAAAGTTCTTTGATTTAAAACAATAATATTCTTAGAAGAAAAAAAAACTCAATCCTACAGCAATTGAGACATGTGCCTACAAGAACAGTTAAATTGGATATAATGAGTATAGGAATTTAAAGTGTAATCTTGATCAAAATAGTTTATTAGATATTATGAGTTGGAAGTATAAAGATGCAATGGAATGATGATTTCTTTTAAAATAAATCAACTTTCCCTAACAACTGCCACCCATAAAAGTGTGCCCTCATGTCCATTCTATTAAAAATTACAGTGATGAAGTTAGCTAATTTTACGAGATAATTGTTATTTTCTATTATTATAGATGTTTTTATATCATTCTTGTGGCTCGACCTTTGATTTCCGTCTAAAGAAGAGAGGCAATATAAGTATAAAATGTTCTTTTATTGTTAAGATTTGTATGTATACATTTTAAAACAAATTAAATCAACTTACAAATACATATTCCTAAGCAAAGAATCCAAGGTTAAAGTAGTGATCAAATCAAAGTGACAGATGGAAAAGGACACAAGACAAAGGAACGTAATTAAACAATCAACAAAGAAACCTCATTTTTTTTCTTTATCTATATATAGGGCTCGATGATAATGATATTGACAAATCAATTTGTTATTACTATATGATATATCAAAAAAAATTAAAAAATACAAGTTCATGACCAAGTGTGTGCTTAATAGGACAGGGTGGTTGTGATTCGATGGAATTAAAGAAAATACAAATATCAAATTCTTCTAATGTAATCAGATCATTCGTTTGTATTTTTCCATTGATTAATGATTACACTATCTATTTAGATTTATAAATACTCGAACTATGGCATCTTTTTGAAAGAAAAAAGAAAAATCAAGCATCTAAAACATGGAGTAACTTTTCAGAGTGATCTTTCTCGATTTCGGAACGGAAAGGCTTGGTTGAAGGCAAAATTCGGTGTAATTCGCCATTTTTTCAGAAAAGAAAAGCACAGAGGAAGAGAACGAACTTCATATATCCCTTTTCTACACGGATAAAAAAAATAGTAGTTCAAGAATTTTCTCTCTTTACATGACCTAATACGATAACTTGGGGAGCTAAGTTACTCGAATTCTTTAAAAATATTGTGACATTCGTATTGAATCCTTTAAAAATATATTACTTTTGGGGAGTATCCAACATGTATTCGTCCACATTTTGAAAAATCCCACCAACATAGTGTGGACTGCCCTTTATCTCTCTTTCAACATTTCACTTTATTAATGCAACAAAGATAAATTTTAAAAAGAAAAAGAAAAGTAAATAATTTCTTATATTTAGAATGTCAAATATTTTATTGAGGTAAGCTTACTTAACAAAAACTATTAAATACTTGAAACGAGGAGGATCTTTTTATATAATTATGATATTCAGATCAACCTGTACACACCTCGCTTGATTTCACAAATTATCTACTACCTCTTGTCAGCATAGGTAGTGACGGAGCTAGCTTTCACTAAGAAAATTTAAGATATAAAAAAGTAAAAACACACGAAACAATTAGGAGGATCCAAGATCTAGTAACTACATAATTATATATACATAAAAAAAAAAATCGGATATATATAATGTAATTTTTGGACGATGTAGATTCCGTTAAGCCTTTCAAATAACTCTATTTATGATGCTTGCACGAAACGGGACGGAGTAGACTGAAATGAGACACTAAATAACTCATCATTATGAAGACAAAATAGGACAAACACAGGAACCCCTCCACTCACCAACCCTACATATAGTTATGGTGGCCATACATATCCCAAGGCCAAAGCCAACAAAGTTATTCTTTTACACTTTCCAAAGTGGTAAAAAAAAATCAGCGTAATTATCAAAAAGGTTAGGCTTTTATCTAAGAAAAAAATGAAGATTAAAAAGTGACTAATTTAGACAAATCATTTCACCAAGCTGAAAAATGTTACACATGGGGAGCAAAGCATGTGCAGATTTTTTTTTGTACATGCCCAAGTGCATAATGCAGTAGAACAGATAAGCATTCAATTCTTTAGAAAAAGTGAAAGGATCAATACTTCTGGACCTAAGCCTTTCTTTTGTAAAGGTGATTCTTTTCTCCTTTTTTTTTTTTTTTTTTCTTTTTCTCACAATGTTATTACTAAAACTGGATGGCATGGAGGTCCATCTTGAGTTCTAGTACTCAAAAAATATCTCATTTCTTCTACTTTTCCTCCCTCAATTATTCAAGTTTTTACTGGTCCTAAAAGAAGTTTGGAGTAACAATGTAAAAAGTATGTAAGTATACATTTTATGAAAAGGTTTTTGCAGCGAATTGTTTTAACAATGTCATAGTGCATTATGATATCAAAAATTGTCATCTCTTTTACTTTCCTTTCTGTCTACGCCACAAGGAAACCATTGTTTTTTTTTTTTTTTTAAAAGATAAAAAGTTTGGTTTTAATGCGTAACAAATGTCAAAGACTAGCAAATCCTAATCACATTATTCAAGTGGAAATGAATTGGATAGGGAAAAATGAAAAGTTGGCAAGAACCTTGACTACCTAGGTATGTATAATGGGCTGCCTAACGAGGGAAGAATTTGAGCAAGATGATTGAAAAGTCCAACTTAAATAGTTGCAAAGCCTACGCCTTTCATGAATAAGATATTCTTATTCAACAAGGAAAGTGATCTAACGTAAAGTCCGCTGTTTGTCTACGTCACATCACAAGTTTGATAAATGCAAACAGTAGAAAAAAGTAAAATAAACGAAGTAAGAAATCCTTCCATTCCGGTTTATGTGACATAGTATCCCCGAAAAAGAACACAAATTTATATTTGAATGCAATTACGCTTCTCATTTTATTCTTAATAAAAGCTTTAATAGTCATATAAATATCATGACATGTTTAAAGCTACAAGTACCAAAAGAATTACAGTTGCGCAAATGTTATGCATGATATGATATTTTTATACCACCAACATAATTTACAAATTGACTAATTGAACTTAAGGAGTTCCACAACTATGTATGGGAAGCATGGGAAGGGAAATTTCATGTGACAGCCAACTAAGGTTTGTTCGGATTATTGGATGATATTCAAAAGGAGAGGAAACCCACCAGCCCACGCATTCATCCTTTCTAGAGGGATTTGTCCTGAAGAGTGAGCATGCTTCTTAAGTTATTAGGATCATACAATATACACACCACGAGAGCAATGCGGTGTGGCTAGTAATTGCCTGCTATTCTATTAAGCCATTTTGTTTAAGGCTAAACTTCTACTAAGTCAATAAGGAACTTAACACCCCAAAAGCAACAGGCAAGAAACACGACAGATGATGTATGGATTTCTTATGAGCAAACAAGCACAAAATCCACACAATATTTATGCTCTAAAGAAAGTTATGTAAATAGATTCACCAGGGGACAATGGCTCTTGGTAAAAGAGGAGCATAAGATGAAGCTGAAAAAGATAGTGATTATCCAAATCAAAGAATTAGTAAAGACTCTTCAATGTTCCATTTTCTCCCTGTTTGATATGCTTTTATTCTCTCATCAAAGTGATACAAGTTGGTGTTTCTAAGCTATCTTCCACCCATTGAAAAGGATCCTTTTTATCATATTATATACTTCTATCATTATATCATATGGTTTTAGTATCACATGCTGAAAATTTACAACATATAACATTGTACGCAAAAGATGCAATGAACTAATAACTAGCCAAATTTATGCAATTCAAAAAATAAAACATCACTCATATTGCTTGTAATTATTTACTAATCTGGTATTTTACTTATTATTATGGGCATTGGAAAGATATACAATCACTCAAGACTGCGCATTGCAGCAACAGCATAGATTATGCTTGCTATGTAATGACCAGTGGGGGATTTTCTAATAATAATGGAGCACAGAATTACAAACAACATGTCCTGTATCGGCTAAGGAAAGACGGATGAAAAAATAATACATTTTTTACTGCTTATCAAATCACAGAACCTTGAGCGGATTATAAATTGTCGTTGAGTACCTTCAATCTATAATGATAGTGTTAAAATGCTTTCTCTTTCGCCTCCTTGCTTTCCTTAATATGCGTGCACTCTCTTCCTTTGCATCATCTAGTGGACAAATCCCTGTGTCGTTAAGGGAAAGACAGTTTAAGCACTCCAATCTATAGCAAACGACCAAAAAAAAATATGAATGTTTGTTTCAGTCTGTGGAAAAAAGACACTTGTTGCTGCAGTTTTGATACTCAAAAATTCCCATTTCAGGACACACTCGAAATGTGATTATTTCAGAGAAAAAGACCCCTGGGGACACTAAACCTGAGAACCAGTTCAAATTCCCTTCCATACGCCGACTGACAAAGGGAGGAGAGGGCTATCAGTTTGTCTTTGCTTTGAGAAAAACTTATATGGAGTGTAACAAAGATGCTTCAGGCTTTTAGACATGTTCTGACTTTTTTTCCTTTATTTATTATTTTGTTTCATATTATAAATCTAAGTCGTCATTCTTGTCAGAGGTGAGTCTTGAGATATAGGACATAATTTGATATACATCTAAATAGATCTATCTAAATCCATTAGATAAGTTCAACATACATGGTTCAATAAGCACATTCATCAATTACAGGATGTAGAAATCACTCTGCTTATCATTAAATCCTCAAATATGAATGATGCGGGCAAGTAATGCAAATTACCTTTTCCATTTTCTTCAAGCAAGCAGGAAAAGGCTGCACCAATATCCTCATCAGATTCAATGGTAATTCTACATTCCCTTCCCTGAAATGGATAGCCAGTTGTCTGCTCTGAGAATACGGGTGACGCGGTTTCAAGTTATCAAAAATGTGGTGTGCTGAACAAAGTAGTTTTTGTTACTTCAACGTGAAGGACTCAGAAATGGTGGACTAAAACATATCATATGTACAACATCTAAAACCCCATTGTTTCTTTTATGGATGTTTGCATGCCACAAAGGAAGCAATTGTTGCACATAATTCAACATTTGTTTGCATAAGGAGAACGAGGGAGTTACCTGTTGAAATGCTTCTTTCTGTTTGTGACTTCTGATGGGAATTTTCTGCTTCATACAAATTTGGTTACTTTTTAATGTAGTCCAGCTCCCATTTCATACAAAGGAAGCAACTGGTGCTTATAACTCAATAAACATTTGTTCACGTAAGGACAATGAGAGAGTTACCTGTTGAAATGTTTCATTCTGTTTGCGACTTCTGTCGGGAATTGCTTGCTTCATACAAGTTTGGTTATTTTTTACTGTAGTCCAGCCTCCCATTTCAATCTTCGGCAGCATAGTCGTTTTCTGATCTCTGAGATTCATAGTTGAACCAGAAGTGAAAAGAAATGCTTGGAGACGTGCAATTGCACAGCAATTAAGCATTAGGTTGTTCAATGTTAAAAAGATCAGCAAAACTTTGTAAACAAAATATCTTTAAGATTTCTGTTGAAGCTATAGCAAAGTTCTTAGAATTTTTCTTATTTCATTTGGTTTATCATGAAGGCTAACTTGCATTAAAGCTTTTGAGGTATAACGAGAGTTCTTTCCTGTGTTTACCATTTCTTCCTTCATACAGCTAATGTAAGAAATGGGGATACTCACTTTCTGGTTATGATGATATGGATCAAAAGACACTACGCTGTGAATCTTCACATCTGTTTGCCACCTAAGTAGTTCCTGTGGACAGAGAGTGTCTCCCAGTTGCGTGTCAATACACACATCTCTAGGGGCATTGCGAAATGATTGGTGCTTATGCATATTGCACACAAATGATGCAGCAAATAGTAAGAGAACCATCAAGTGCTTATGAACTTTGCATAGTGGAGAGCTATGGTTAATCATTGCTACTTAAACATTTCAAAAATGGGGCAGCAGCGATGGCGATGAGAAGGATGAAATGGACGGAAGTTTGAGAACTTACTTATTTAGAAACTTCACTTCACGTGGAGGGTTACAATCATTGATGCCCTACAAATGTTCAAATGCACTAAGATTTCTGATCATGTTCTTCATTATACTCAATACTCATAAAAATCTTATGGAATTCGGAGAAAAGAGTTCTTGAAAACATTACTTTTGGTGGATCGACTGGAGCAGTTTCATGTTTTTGTCCATGACAATCTGGACGGAGGGCAATTATCTGCAAGCAATAGGAATAGACAAGAAGCAGCATTAACCGAACCATAGAGGGTAGCCTACCTTTAGGGGCTGTGAAGACAGACCAGTTCCAGGCCATCTTTTAGAAAAAAAAAAATGGTAACGTACTTTTGGTGGATCGACTGGAGCACTATCATGTTTTTGTCCATGACAATCTGGGTGGGTGGCAATTATCTGCAAGCAATGGGAATATAGAAGAAGAAGCATTAACCCATAGCCTAAATGTGATCTAAAAAAGTCAGTTTCAAAATGCAACATGCCTGAATCTCTTTAGCCAAGGTCTTGCTCAAATCAGTTTGAAGTCGCAAAATGCACATCTCAAGTTTGTTGGGAATAGCTCTAACCAGTGATAAAAGATCCCTGATGTCCTCTTGATATGTATTCTCCCTCAGCTCTTCAAACATGGATTTGATGGTCCCCTCCAGGCTAGCTTTCAGATCTTCCATCCCCTTGTTCTGGATATTGTATGTCACATGGATTAGGAAATATGATAAAACAAACAGGCACTTAATTTCTGGACGTACGCAGAGCAGCTAAGCTATAGTTACCATCAATTGCAATAGTTCATCATGAGAAACTATCTTTGGCCGTAAGCTTTCCACTGAAAAGAATTTCAGAAGAAACCAAATGTGTTAGATTTTGTTGCCATTTATTGTCTGTCTAATCCACCAGAAATATTTGCAAGTAAAGATTTTACTTGGACCAGCAGGCATCTAAAGACAAAATTCTATAATCGTCAACTAATGATAGCACTCTTTGGAGTTCATAATTATTTAGCCACATCACGTAAATTAAAATGGCAATGAATACTCACTCTCCATCAGTATCTCTTTTGTTCCCCGATTAACTTGCATTATATCACTCTGAATAGAATCTAAGATCATTCCCTGCCTGCTTAATGAAGTCTCTACCATTCCAATTTTGTGGTCAAGTTCTTCAGTGATCTGGTCTGTCCAGCAAAATTAGAATTCATGAACATGTTTATTCCAATGATTCCAGCAGCAAATTAGTCTGCCGAACTGGAATACATTTTCCTTAGATATTAATCAGAAGTAGAGAGATTTCTGGTGGTGGACTGTGGCTTACATTTGTTTTCAGGAACTGACCATTTGCGTATATAATTGGCCGAAGGTTTTGATAACTGCAGTTGATTCTCTTCTCGTGTGTAGTTGATATGAGGCAAAGAGCTCAGCCTTTTTGCTGAATTTTCTCTTTCTTGAGAACCTAATCTCTGCATTAAAATTATTAACAGTTACAGCATTTGTTTGCTTTAAGATGTAAAATTCTCATAAGAGCATTTTGTTTGCTATGAGATGAGCTAAATTTCAAATGTATAAAGTGGGGAAGTTTTAGGGAACTTGAGCCCTGGGCACTGGGCAGAGTTGAAACAATAAGGCGTCTACTCAATTTAAAATTCAAGATTCCATCAGATAACCAGTTGTATATGAACTCTGAGAAGCTCTACAACCTGCTGACAACCACTTCAAAGTGCACTGTGGCAATCCCCTGTTTTGTCATATAGCAATAAGAAAAATTCTGATAGACACGGGAACAGAAATTTATGATTCACTTTCCAATACAGTGGAGATGATAACTAGTATCTACTTCTCCCTCCATCCCAATTTGTATGACACTCATTCCGTCTAAGGACCTTGCAAAATTTTGACATCACTCATCTTTTATGCAATTTTCAGACTGTTCAAATATAAAACTTTCACTTTAATATCTTTTCAACCACCACTAATATAATACTTAAACAAATATCTCATATAAAGTGAGTGTTGCGTATTGACACAGCATTTAACAAAGTAAATCATAGTTTGAAGCAAAATTCATCTATTTCAAGAATCATAAAGCAATACTAATGCAAAATTACACTCAAAAGTAACCTAACCTAGGGAACAATTATCAAAGATCTAACAGATTCAAGTTTTGCAAAGCATCAAAATACATTTTAGACAATCTAAAGCAATCTTGAGAAGTTGCTAACCAAAATGACCTTTAGAAATCAATCATTATCATTTCCGCACCAAATGAATGAGTTCCTTTGCATATTACTGTTAGTTAGCAGTTGAAATATACCAAAATGACATTTCATTAACAACTATAATTCGAATGACTGAGAAACAGGAGTGAGAAAGAGGAATTACATGTTCATGTGTGACAAATTCATCCAGAGAGCTCTGAGATGGCTGAGAGTAGGTCATTTGCTGAGATGAAAATCCCTGTGAGAAGGATTGTTGTGATTGCTGCTGTGACCGAACCTGTGACGCTTGGCCTTTCCCAAATACAGAAGACTCTGCTGCACTTGGTACCACACTAGGCCTCCTTCAAATATCATCAATAAGCTCAATATTATGGTAAATCTCTCTCACTGTCTCTCTCCATACATGCATAGATAGGTATGTGAAGTTTGTGTATATTGGACAAAAAAGAAGATCGAAATAGCTGTAATGTATAAAAAAAACGCAGAGAGCGGCTCCGTACTTGGCGTTCTTCTCACATCATCGCACAAAGAAAAGCTCAAAGTTACAGAAATTTTTCTACCTCTCTCTTATTCATTCAAACATGCATCTAGCATGCATACATATGCATGAGTTATGTGTATTGTATAGCACACAACAACATCGAAATAGCTGCAATATATGAGAAAAAAATGCACAGAGCGGCTCCGCACTTGGCGTTCTTCTCACATCATCATACAGAAAACCTCAAAATTACAGCAAATTTTCTACCTTACTCTCTTACTCACACAAACAGTACACGTAACATGCATCGAAACATCTGTAACGTATTAGAGTAAAAAAGCAAAACAGAGAAGTTGGCGCTTTATTCCTCCTTAAATCTTCACAAAAAATCTCAAAATTACAGTAACATTCTCTCTACTCTCTCAGAAAACGCAGGAACACAGATATACAGGCAATTTCAGGGTAGACAAAATGCAAAGAGATGAAATGAATAAAATTGAGATAGAACTGAACCTTGCATGAGGAGGAAGAACGGATATAGAACTGAGATCCGATGCTTTATTGATCTTCAGCTTCATTTTCCGATTACTGGAAAATTCGAAATCTTCGAGAATCTAAACCTCCAATTTGGCACAATTACGGAACCCTAGATTATGAGTATATCGATCAAAATTGTTAACACATTTGAATATTCACAGATCTTTGAGGTTACTTTACTGTGATTTTGCTCCGGCGAATCCAACGGTTGGAACTTGCAAGTGTGATTTGCATTGATATTCCGGCGGGAGAGTGTGGGGGTTTATATATGGGAGTTTCAAATCTTTCGGGTATAACGGTATAAATGGGCTGTGATGGACCTGTACTGAATAATTAAGGCCCATTCATTTCATCTGATCATTAGGCCCGCCTAGTTCACACAATTTGAAAGTGTCTCATCACTCTGTTATTCATAATTCTGAGTTCGGTCATTGTGATATATGACTTAGCATATCTAATTTTTAATTAATTAAAACTTATTTTATATTTTAATGACTTAGCACATCTAATTTTTTATTAATTAAAATTTATTTTATTTTTGGAATTATATTGCCTTCAAATGTGGAGTAACAACAGTAGAAACTTAATAATAATACAGAGATTAATTAATAATGACAACAACATACCTAATGAAGAGAAAGAATGCATGCATGAATATATTTTGTTTATTGAAGGTTCGAAAATTGTCATTCCTACTCCTATTTGCATGTACCAATTTACCCTTTTATTTTGAAAAATTAGCTAAATATATCATTCGTCGTACTTTTAGGTCAAATTTTCCTCGCTATCACACTTTAGGATCAAATCAATGTTAAATGCTTCATTTTCTAAAAAGAAAACACACGTTCATCTAATCCGTCCCACCTGACCCGACTTACAAAAAAGACACAAACAAATCTGCTCCTGTTCCAAGTGGAATATAGAGACATATTTGTTTGTGTCATTTTTGTGAGTCGGGTCGGATGGACGCGGATTAGATTTTTTTTTTTTTGTGTGTGTTTAAAGAAAAGGGGGCATTTATTGTTGATTTGAATTTTTCTGTTAAAAGAAGAATAAAATTGAAAATTTTCTTAATATCGAGAGTAAATTTGGACTAAGAGTATGACAACGAAGGTAAATTGGATTCCAAAATATGACAAAGTGTATATTCAACCAATTTCTCAAAGTAGAGAGATAAATTTAACCTTTTCCCTAAATTTAATCCTAGTAATTAAAAACTCTATCAGTTAAAATTCATGTGATACTTTTTGCTTATTGAAAGTCAACTCGATTATTTTTAAAATTAAATGAATTAAATCAACTTAATATTTTAAAGTTAAAATTTAGATATGCAAAAATTATGTTAAAAGTGCTATGAGTTTCAATCCTTTTAGTTTCAATATGATTAGAAAAAATACATTTTAAAATATTGACAAGTATCTATATAGTTTGAATTTCGAAAAAAAAAAAAAATATCATATAAAACTAAGAACATAGAGAGTAACGTGATAATAGATTACTTAGCTGTTATTGAAGTTTGAAATGTATAAAAAATATATAAATATACTATTCATTGATGTAAACATGAAGTGTAAAATGTTCATTTTAACTAGTCAATCAAACGTCACAATATCAATCAATTCACATCATTATATATACAAAGGACACGTTGATAAGGTTATTAGCGTTTAGTATTGAATTTTATGCTACCATTGATGAAACACGTTATAATAAATTCTACTACTACTACTATAAAATCTCGTGGAATATTCCTTCTATATCACCTCACTTGGTCCTACAATCTCAAGTTTTATACCCTTCGTTTCATAATAAATAAATTGTTGGACTTTGACACTATGATTAAGAAAAAAAATTAAAGACATAAATTTAACATAATTTTTCATTTTTACCCTTGTTCAAAGTACATAATCATTTTTTTTTTTTTCAGTTGATGGCCCCTTGGTTGTCAAATCCTTAAGGGTAAATTTGAAAAAAAATTTCTATGATTCACTTATTTTGAAACACCAAAAATACTCCAACAATGCATTTATTATGAAACGGAGGGAGTAGTATAATTTTCTTTTACGTCTTTTAAGGCATAGTTGAGAACGAAAATGGATTTTTTTGATCAGAGACGGAGTCAGAATTTTAACTAACAGATTCAATATTTGAAGAAAAATTATTTAAATGGGAACCAACACCTACTATATGTATATAAAAAATAACTTAGTTACATGTTATTAGTATTTTTGTTTACGTCGAAGGGAATTCGGATGAACCCTTAACAGAAGGCTGACTCCGCCTCTGTCTTCAACATATATTTAGAACGTAAAATAAAAAGCCAACGCAACGAAGTTGATTAATTTAGGCTGATATTATTAGATAGGTAAGAGTGTTTAAATATTATCATATCAAATAGTATTATTTTTCTTAAAGTTATAGCACATATAATAATACTTTCAACACATAACATAAAATTCTGAATCTGTATTACATATATGGACATTTTTTTATTTTCAAGAAAAATGAAATATCTATTATTACTTGCGAATAAAATTGGAACTTTGTAATTCTTTTTAGTTAATTTAACATGCACTTAAGTATCATTTTGAACAAAAAAACTTCACGTTTACCTTCATATTTTCAGTCTTTTTCTTATATTGTCCTTTATTATTGCAACCTCAGCTCATAAAAGTCAATAATTGCTAACTAGTTGCCTTGAAATTGCTAGGAATTTGGGGTATAATTTTGTAGAATTATTTTTCTTATTGTATATTCGACATTCTCAGCCATTTTCTCACATGAAAAGAAAAAAAAGGGAACTGTTGGTTCCTTGATTTGAGGCTATAATTTTAATTATACGTATAAATGATTGGTATTTAATTTATATGAAACTATTAATTTCCAAAATATAAAATACGGGAGAATCCCATTATTTTATGTTGTATTATTTTTAAGTATTGGAAGGGGATTATAAGATTACGTATTTAATATTATTATCATTAGATAGTAGTATAATTTTTCTTCTCCTTTTAAATGTTCTTGTCTTTTTCATAAGCATTTTCAAATTGATACAACTATGCTATCAAGAGTGACCTTTCTTTTTTTTTTTTTTTAAAAAAAAGGATTGTGATAAGATGGAAAACTGTGGTAAATATTTTAACACAAATTAATACTTGGTCAATTTCTTTTTGGTTTACTTTTAAAAAAAAAAATCCAAATTGTAAATTGTAGTAAGCCATGCCAATGAATTCTTGTTTTGTTGCTCGAAAATAAAATTATACTGTAAATTAATGAATTAGTTAGTACTCCACTAGGCTTATTTTGGTCAGGAGAAAATTAACAATATCTTCCTAATCAATAATACTGAGGATAATGTGTGTTAATTTGATTTAATCTCAAAATGGATAGGGTCATCTATTTGTTGTCTTAAAATCAAATTAACATTAACTCACAATCTACCTTGGTCCAATTTACATATCTCTTAAAAGACAATAAATAAAATTATAATTTTGTTATATCACTCTTTGAACATAATAAATCCAGTATTTTGAGCATGCATCAGAAAATGATTAAAGTTAATAATAAAGGATAAATTAAAAGCTAAATGCTAATTATCTCTAAATTTTTCAAGCTTGACAAATAAAAATAGATATTTATTTATTTTTAGTATAACGGACAAGTAAAATATAACAAAAGGGAGTATTATTTTGGGCTAAAAAGGGTTAATTTGATGGTCCATGGTATCTAGATTTTGACCTTGTAAAAACAAATACCTTCATCAAAATAGAACTCAAACCAAATATATTGAATGAAAAACAAATGCAAAAAGGTGTAATCCAAAAGCCAAGTTTGTCATTTTCATTTTACAAGTTTTGTTTAGCTATCTTAGAATTTTAAATTAGGAGATAATTCTAATAAATTAAGCACTAAAAATTGTCATGGACCATGGTAAACTTCTTGGTACTACGTTTCAAAGTTTAGCAATGCCATTTACGTGTATTTGCAAAACAAAAATGATAATAAGAACAAGTATTATTATTGCATGACAGAGTGATGGGTGTCACCATCAAAAGTAATGGGGAGAAAAAAATAATATGATAGGTGTGACTAAAGTTTGATTAAATTGTACTCACATGGCTGTAAAATATTTAATCAAACGTTGGTTAAATTTTAATCGTATGTTATTATTAAGCAATGACATATTATATATATATATATAATGCATGAATCAATTTGAGTATTTGACTCTTTGATCTTGATATTGTAATTGAACCTTCAATATTAAAATGAATTAAAATTAGATTACGGAAATTCATACTAACATCCCTTCTTGGCATTAAGTTGTAATTAGATCATGGTCTATATATGGAGATCCATACAAATATTTTATCTCATATTATAATATTAGACATTTAGTCTGGATTCCTTTCTTTTCATTTTGTGCGGTTGGAGTTGATTTTTGGGAAATTAAAAGAAAAATATTCCAGTGAAATATATTAAATAGGTATTTCATAAATTTGGACATATAATTTTTAAGATTAGAAGACATGAAAAGAGCATCAAGATATAATATTATATTCATACGAAATCCAAATATTTATACGTATATATATTAATATTCATTAAGCATATTACAACCCATAACTATATATCTTATGGCATTTTGATAGCTAAGTTCAACTCGTTCAATACAAATATCATCTAATATAAGTTTTTCAAATTTTTTCCTTTATCCACCAATAATTTAGGAGTGTTGGGTCTCACTATAAATAGTAGAGAAAGATACAAAGAGGCCAGTAGAAAAAAAAACTCTGGTTAAATTGTAGGTATATATTTGTGTAAAACATACTCATTAGGTTGATGAATTTTTAATAATTACTAAAAATTACACAAATACATAATTTATGTTTCCAATATTACAAAAAATCTCAACTCCCTAAACATATTACAAAAATCCCAACATATACACAGAATGTTATGTATATGTCGGTTATATTATGTATATTAATAGGGAGAGAAAGTAAAGTAATTAAAAAAATGGGAGAGAGTGTAATTACTTCTAAAAGGATTGGTATTTATGTTATTTATACTTTAATTTATATCATAAGTGTGTGTATATTGTCGTGATAAGTATACGAAGAGAGAACTATTGCGAAAGGTGAGAATGAGTTATTTTATAAAATTATGAGCAGACTAATTGTCTTATTGAATTCATGAATAGATACTTAAATCCCGATATTTTTATTGAATTCATTAGAATTGGATTGTAACTAGATTATAGGAATCAACACTAATTTTCATTCCTAAAACATCAAATTAATTTGTAACTAGATTATGGAGATCCATACGAATATTTTGTTTCGTCATTATATAGGAGTATTAGACTCCTTCCATCGTGTTTTTTTTTTTTTTTTTTTGTATGATTCAAGTTGATTTTTGAGAAATTAAGGAATTTTTGTTTGAGTGAATTATATTAAATGGTATCTTACAAACTTGGACACATAATTTGTTGAATTGGAAGACATGAAAAGAAGGTAAAAATTGGTGTATACACCAAACTAATGTTCTTTATTTGATTAAGTAATTAAATTAAGTAAATTACTTGCTAATTAATTATGGCTAAGTAACATGAACTTTAAATTTAAATACATGTCATGCATGTATTGACTTAGTGTATACATCGAATGCGTGTAAGTTTAAACCCGAAAAGAGTATCATTTTTTTCTTCATGTAATTGGAATATAAAAGAAGACTTCAAAAGTCTTATTTTAATGCCAATAAAAAAGTTAAAAAAAAATAAAAAATAAACTTCTTATTTTTCTATTGGGTAGGGAAAGGAAAAAAAAAAAAAAGGAACTAGAATGTGTTGAAAAAATGTTGAGTTTTATTTCAGAAGAAGTGATTAATCACATAAAATAGAATATCAATCCTAATCTAATTGAATGTTCAGATAGATCCGTTAGCCTTCGTAAACCTTCGATCGCCGCCAAACAAATATAAGAAACCTAGAGTTCAACAGCTTAGAGAGAGAAATATTATTGATGAGAATGAATGAAAAAGATCTAATCCCGATGTTTCTAGAATAGTGTGGAGTATATATTCAATACAAATAAATGTGGAAAGAAAATATAAAATACAAATATCAGCATGGGCTCAGGTCATGTGGTGGACTGGGCCTCTTGGTTTGGCCTATGTCAACACCCCCTTTTAAGCTGGAGGGTGTCAAAACGCCCAGCTTGCATAGACAAGAGAGATGAGATGGGCCAGGCAAAGGCTTGGTCATAATATCAGCAATTTGATCAGCAGAGGAAACATGATGTAAGGAAACAGTCGATCTCGATATGTTTCGTCCACTCATGAAAAACTAGATTCCGGGCAATATGTAGGACAGCCTAGCTATCACAAAACACAGGAACAGGAGAAGAAACAACTAAACCCATGTCAGCAAATAAACGGGTAAGCCAAACAACCTTTACAACTACCTTTCTCAAGGTGCGGTACTCAACTTCAGATGAAGAAAGAGCAATAGTGGCCTATTTTTTACTCTTTCAAGAAATAGGGCAACCCCCAAAGAAAATATAGTATCCAGTAACAGACCGACGGGACAAAGGGCAAACAACCAAGTCAGTTTCAGCATAAGCACAAAGCTCAACAGAAGGAGAAGAAGGCAAAAAATGCCCTGAGCAGGAGCATTCAAAAGATTCCGCAAAACATGCAAACCAGCAAGCATGTGTGGAGCACAAGGGTGATGCAAAAATTGACTCAGATGCTAAACAACAAATGAGATATCAGGTCTGGTATGTTGAAAAAAATTCAACTTCCCAACCAGACTCCTGAAAGAGGATGGATCAGGTAAAGGATCACCCATGTCGGAGGTCAATTTGACAGAAGGATCTGAATGAGAAGAGATCGGGGTACAATGTGAACAATTGAACTCAGCCAATAGGTCAGTAGTATACTTACACTGATTAATCAAATACCCAGAAGTATGAGCAGTAACCTCTAATCCCAAAAAATAGTGAACTGAACCCAAGTCTTTAATCTTAAAAGAGTGATCAAGAATAGACTTAAGGGCAGTCATTTCAGAGACATCAGAACCAGCAAGCAAGATATCATCCACATAAACCACAAGAACCACCAAGGAACTACCAAAAGACTTGGTAAACAGAGAGTAATCATTCTTACTGACAATGTAGCCTCGAGATAACAAAGCATCAGACACTTTGGAAAACCACTGTCTGGAAGCTTGTTTGAAGCCATAAAGAGACTTCTTGAGCTTGCAAACCAGAGAGGTGGAAGAAGAAGAGGGAGAAGTGACCTGAAAGCCAAGTGAGATCTTTATAAACACATCCTCATGAAGGTCCCTAGGGAGAAAAGCATTGTTCATATCCAATTGGAACACGGTCCAATGATTTTTTGCAGTAAGAGACAATAAACACTTCATATTGGTCAATTTGACCACATGAGAGAATGTCTCATGATAATCCACACCCTCCTTCCTAGTGTCACCTCTAATAACTAATATGGCCTTGTATCTTTCAATTGTACTATTAGACCTTTGTTTGATCTTGTACACCCACAAGGAATAACCTTCTTATGAGGAGGAAGAGGCACAATATCTCAAGTATGGTTTGACTCAAGAGCTCTAAATTCCTGTAGCATAGCCTCTTGCTAAGCAGGATTAAAAGCAGCCTGCTGGTAAAATTGAGGCTCATGCAAATGCAAATCAACACTGGACACCTTGGAATTAACTTAAAGAGGAGCTTGAGCAGTGAAGTAGATGTAATCATGTAAGCGAGAAGGAGGATGGACAATTCTGAAGCTCCTTTTGGGAAGGACAAAAGGACCAGAAGTAGAGAGAGGAGTGGTCTCAGGTAGAATATTAGAAACATCATTGACCATATGAGGGGAAAAAACTGAAGAAGAATAAGAAATAGAAGGATCATCATACACAGGAGGAGAGGAAGGAAAAGTGTAGGAAGTGGGGGAGAAAGGATATGGAAAAATATGTTCATGAAATTGAACATCCTTAGAATAAAAGATGGAAAGAGAAGAAAGAGTAAGCAATTTGTAACCCTTAATACCATAGGGATACCCTAACAAGATGCCAGGAATGGATGTTGGTTGAAACTTATCCTTACCTGGCTTAAGGGAAACAACATAGGATAAGCAAGCAAAACTCCTCAAATGAACATAAGATGGTGGAGAGCCATGTAATTTCTCAGAAGGAGAAATATTGTGAAGAACAACAGAGGGGAACCTATTGATAAGGTAAGTAGCTGTTAAGACACAATCACCCCAAAATTTAAGAGGGAGATGAGACTGAAAAAGTAAAGCCTTGGAGACTTCAAGCAGGTGTTTGTGTTTCCTTTTCACAACCCTATTTTGTTGAGGGCTGTGAGGAATAGTGGTCTGATGAAGAATATCATTGGCAGAAAAAAGTTATTGGAGGTCAGCACAATTACCTAGTTTAAAAGCATTGTCAGATCTGAAATGTTGAACAGGTAACTGGAAATGAACTCTAACCATGGACATAAAAGATTTAATAATAAAGCCTGCACTACCCTTCGAAGCTAAAGATGAGTCCAAGTAACTCTAGTAAAATCATCAACTAATGTTAAGAAATATTTAAAATCATTATTTGTGGAAGTATGGTAGGGACCCCAGATATCAATGTATACAAGTTGAAAAGAAGAAGAAGAATGAGTATAACTAAGGGGAAAAGGTAGTCTATGATGCCTAGCCTTGGGGCATATATCACAGTGAAAACTCTGAGAATTAGAGATTTTATCAAACAAATATGGAATAGATTTCATTTTGTAAAAAGAAAGATGACCCAACCTTTGATGCCAAAACAAATCAGTTTTATTTATAGTACAAGATTGATTACATTGAGAAACAACAGTAGGAAAAGAAATGTTACAAGTAACAGAAAGATAAGAAGGAACAACAAGAGTAGAAGCATCCACATTAAAATAGTACAACCCATTCTCAGCTCTACTAATTTTCAACTATCTCTTATGAGAAAGGCCTTGCAATACATATTTTATTTTAGTGAAAAATGCATCACAGTTAAGTTGAGTAATAAGTTTGTGGATGGATATGAGGTTAAAATAGAAAGATGGAACCAGAAGGACATCATGTAAGATTATGTCTGACCTGAGCTGTAATGACCCAGTAGACATTACCTTAACCTTGTATCCATTTAGTTGTGAAATGAAAAGAGAAGTAGTGAGAAGAGTGAGGTTATGAAGAAGGTGTTTGTGGGGTGTCATATGGTTAGTAGCCCTAGAGTCAAGTATTGAAGGATTTGTACCTACTGAAGACACTGTACATTCCTGAAAAGCAGTAAAAGTAACAATAGGGTATTGATACACACCTACAAAATGAGCATAACCAAAATCTGTAGAAGCAGAAGCTACAGAACTATCAGGCACAGGGGTACCATGATGTAACTTCTGAAGAGGAAGATAATGTTGAAACTGATCTTTGGACAACTTGTAGTCACCCTTATTAAGTGAAAGGGAAGATGCAGTGGATCAGCTAGATGAATATCATTTTACACACAGGCAACGGATTTCTTCCCTTTGGTAAACTTGAAATCTGAGGGTTTCCATGAAGTTTATAGTATTTATCAATGGTGTGCCCTGACTTTTTGCACTACTGGCAAGATAAGTAAGTTAAAGGGCTGGATATAGATGTAGGGAACCTCTTAGCATCAGACTGATAAGAACTTGAGAGAGGAGGTGGGTATCCTCTTTTAGGATCAGAGAATTGGGAGAGATTGAAACCTTTCCTGACATCATTGTGGACTTTTTGAGAATAACCCATCCATGGGATGAGTTATATGTTGAAGCGTTAAAAGAGACTGAATCACCAAAGAAACTAGGAGGAGTAGTAGAAGATTGATTTTGGTTCTTAACATGCTGGAGCATGGAGTATGAATTACTAAGGAGGGGGGGAGGGAAGATATCATAAGGATATTACTTTTGGATATGGAATACTCTTCATTAAGTCCACTCAGAAATTGAAACAGTTTTTGCTGTTCTATAAACTTTCCTAAGGCACCAAAAGTACATACTGGACCCACATATGAGGTATATAATTCATCCCATAAGCTACGCATACGTGTGAAATAAGAAGCAATGCTTGAAGATCCCTGAACAATGGAGTTTATCTCCTTTTGGATTTATATGTATGGTCCCATTAGATTGACCGAATCGTTCATTGATGTCATTCCAGATGTCCTTTGCAATGTCAAAACACATGACACTGGTGGTCAATTCATGAGAGAGGGAGTTGGTAATCCATGCAATAACTATGTCATTGCACCTCTCGTAAAAAGAAAAATAGGGGGAATTTTTCATTAATACAGGGACAGTTCAGGTGACTATCCCCAACTTGTTCTTAGCAGACAAGGAAGTAAGCATGTTCTTACGCCAAACTATAAAACCAGAATCATCAACAGGAGGCGACACTAAACGTGAACCCCGATTATCCGAAGGATGAAAATAAAAAAGGTGAGTCAGGAAAATCATAAACTCATCAAACCCTTGACTAGTGGTACTATTTTCAGTGGACATATTTATAGTACGCTATAATATCAAAAAAGATAACGAGATAATAACCAATAGCAACAAAATGGAGTCTTCCAGGACCAATTAAACAATTAAAATATAAAGAAATTCGTAATTCAACAAGAAATACCGTCCTTCTTTATAGCCTGAAAAAAATGAATCCTTGAACATAAGTAGGAGACAAATGACCACCGAAAATAGTCGGAAAACTCCACAAAACCACCGAGAACATGAACAGTAGCAGGAAAATTATCCGGTGAAACCCTTCACGGATAATATCGAAAAATAGATCAGGACGTGAGGATCTTAGATCCCTGCTCTGATACCATGTTATCCTTCGTAAACCTTAGATCGCCGCCAAACAAAGATAAGAAACCCTAGAGTTCAATAGCTTAGAGAGAGAAATATTATTGATGAGAATGAATGAAAAATATCTAACTCCGATGTTTTTAGAATAGTGTGGAGTATATATTCAATATAAATAAATGTGGAAAGAAAATATAAAATACAAATATCAGCATGGGCCCGGGTCATGTGGTGGACTGGGCCTCTTGGTTGGGCCTATGTCAACAAGATCATAGTGGATGGGCATAATAAGTAGCAAGTTTACTGTGAAATATGTCTGGAAAATACTCAGAAGCAGAAAAGAGGAACAAGAAAATTATTTTTAACAGAGCAACTTGTACTTGTTTTCAAAATGAAATTTTATTTCTACTTTGTTACTTTTAACATCAAGAAAAGAGGAAATGAAATTTCATGTTTTAGCTTTAGCACTAATTGTTTATTTTTTAAATTATTTTAGGATAGAAGGTTAGTCTGAGTTTATAATATTGTATCTTTTGGTGTGTTACTTGGAGTATTTGTTTATGGTATTATAGGATATGTTAATTTCTATTGTATCTTGTTCTTTTACTAGTCCTTATTTATATTGTTTATTTTGAGCCGAGGATCTATCGGAAACAACCTTTCTATCTCACATTTGAGGTAAAGATATGAACTGCGTATTGTGTACGTTGTTGTTGTACCTCTTCCCTCTCATATACCTGGCATTTTTGTCAAAAAAAAAGTCTCAAAATAATTGACATATTTAAAGAATCAAGAGATAATTAGATATCTTTTTTTCAATTTTACCCTTAATAATTTAATGAAGTAATGAATTCCAATAGATAATGATAATATTTAGTGTCAATTTAATGGGGACATGTAGTCAATTTGAAGTACTATAGTAAAATAATCAAATTAATAATTATTTTAGGTCAAATATATCGACAAACCCCTCAACTTGACATGATTTTTGACTTTGACTCCTAAAGTGAAAGTTATATCATTTTGACACCTTTGTTGACATGACAAAGTGACATCCTATTTTCTTCCACCATTTTTTTAAGCTCAAACTCTTTTAATAGTACTTCCAAACTCCCTCTATCTCTTAGACAATAATTTATTTGAATGTTTTTTTCATATCACTTCTAACAATATTTGTCTAAAAATATGTGCATGAGAAAATAAAAAAACTAATAAAATTGAGTTTCTAATTCACAAAAGAAGAGTAAAATATTATATTAATATGATAATTAACTCTTAAAGAATTTTATTAAAATATAATTTGATCTGCAGAGATTTACTTTCAAGAGCTCGTCCTGTAAAGTATTTATGTTTTCTTCCGAGCAACTTTCAATGACATTTATGTTTTCTTTCTTTAATTAATTTTCTAATTGAACATTGACCTCCTCTTTCTTCATATTTTTTTAATCGTATGTATCTGAATTATGAAGCTATTCTAATCTATCATCCTTAGAGAATGAGGATGACGTTGTAGGAAAACACTGGCGAATTTATCATTCTTGAAAAATTTAACCTCTATTAATGGAGATTAAGCTCAAAGAAGGTTGGATGAGGAAGATGTTGTGGAGGCTTTTTTGTAGGTATATGATTAAAAAATTTACGTGTTATTAATTTATCGTGTTAAATTGTGAGACTACAATAAACAAACATAATGGAACAGAGTTGCAAAATGCAAAGAATGTATTCCTCTCTAAAGGTAGAAGAGGAAAATTGGTTACTGAAAAAAAACTTCTACATCTTAATCCTCTATTTATAGTCGAGGACTTAACTCATTTACTAACTACTAACTTCCTCACTAATTTAACTAATTAAGTAAAACTAACTGATAACTGTACATTCCTGAGCTAATTAGTGGACAACTGTACTGCTCAACATTTTCCCTCAAGCTAGACGTATGAAAAACATTTTTCATTCTTAGCTTGGAAAGCAAGTAGACATGCTGGATACGAGTGATACCTTTAGTAAGCAAGTCTGCAGGTTGTTCTGTTGTATTTAAGTACTCTGGATGAACCAATCCTTATTGAACCTTTTCTCGGATAAAGTGACAATCAATATCTATGTGTTTGATGGGTTCATGAAATACTGGATTCGCAGCAATCTGAATAGCCGATTTGTTGTCACTATATATAGGCACAGGTAGACTTATATCCATTCCTAGCTCCTTAAAAAGACTAACCAGCCATACAATTTCGGCAACAGTGGAGGCTAGGTTCCTGTACTCAGCCTCTGCTGAGCTCCTTGAAATGGTGCTTTACTTTTTAGACTTTCATGAAATCAAAGCATTCCCATAAGTTACTAGGTATCCAGTGATAGACTTCTTGCTATTTGGACATGAAGCCCAGTTAGCATTACAGTATGCAGTTAACTGATTTGTAGTTGTAGATGTCATGAACAAACCTAGTCCTGGTGCTTTCCTGACATACTTAACCACTCTCATTGCAGCATCCATATGAGATGTCTTGGGATTATGCATGAATTGACTTAAAATTTGGACTGCAAAGGCAATGTCTGGCCTAGTTATAGTCAGATAAAGTAATCTTCCTATAAGTTTTTCATACACACCAGAATTATTCAGTTGTTTATCAACGCTGTCAGTAGGAGGAAATTGTAGATCAAATTCTGTTGTTGTGAGTTTCTGGTTTAACTCAATGGGAGCCCCAATAGGCTTTGAACCAGATAATCCCATGTCTGAAATTAATTCCAGATAGTATTTTCTTTGATGCATGATTATTCCTGAATCATTTCTCGCAAATTCCATTCCCAGAAAGTATCTTAATTCACCTAAGTCCTTAATCTTGAAATTATCTTTAAGAATCTTCTTAGTATCCAAAATCAACTTAGGATCATTTCTTGTTATCAACAAATCATCAATATAAATCAGTATCACTACCAAGTTGTCACCTTGATGTTTTGTGAATAGAGAATAGTCAAAAAGACTCTGTCGAAAACCAGAATTGATCAAGCCTGTAGTTAATTTTATGTTCCACTGCCTGCTGGCCTGCTTGAGATCATAAAGTGATTTAATGAGCTTTTATATTGTCCCCTTCCCACTTTGATGGGCAAAACCTTGAGGTAACTCCATATAAACATCCTCATTTAAATCACCTTGAAGAAATGTATTAAAAATATCCATCTAGTGAAGCTCCCAGTGGTGTGCAACAGCTAAAAAGATACATACCCTAACTGTAACTATTTTCACAACTGGGAAAAAAGTTTCTTGATAGTTCAAGCCTTCCTTTTAGTTGTATTCCTTGGCTGCCAACCTAGCTTTGAACGTATCAACCTCCTCATCAGCCTTGTACTTTATTTTATATACCCATTTGCACCCTGTTGCCCTCTTATCCTTAGGCAATTGAGTGATTTACCAGGTGTGATTGTATTCTAGGGCTTTGATCTCACTTTTTGTAGCTTTAGTCCACCTGGAAGATGTAGATTCCCTTTCATGAGAAAATTTAGTAACAAAATTTCTGTAGGCTGGCGGCAGGCTGTGATAATCTAATACATCTGTGATGGAATACAAGCAGTTTTCAACAGTTTTCCTCTTGGGAGTAACATAATCTGTATGCCATATGAGAGGCTTGACAGACCTATTAGACTTTCTTGTAGAAACAGGTGATCTGGTTGTACTATGCTGAGGAGGAATATTAGCCGGTGATGTAGTATCAGTGATAACAGGATCATGATGTTCTTGAGCATTTGTTGCATCTCCAGTAATATCAAGATCATGATGAGCTTGTTGAACATGTGTATGTGCATTGTTTAAGTAGGGTGAGGATTCATCAACCATGTTATATACAATAGAATCCATAAGCTCTGCCGTCCCAGGCTTGCTACTAACTAGTGGTTCAGATATAAAGCATGAAGCAGACACAACTTATCTCCAAGGCTATGAGACTGAAAAGGGAATGCATCTTCATGGAAGACGACATCTCTACTAACAAATATAGTTTTGAATTCAATATCTAACAATTTGTACCTCTTTTGGCTAGCTGCATATCCAAGCAACACAACTTGTCTAGCCTTTGGTGCAAACTTATCCCCTTTTAATAGATTAATGGCAAATGCAAGACAACCAACCAATCACCTTAAGGTGTGATAAATAAGCTCGTTTGTTGTAAAGTACCTCATAAGATGACTTATTTCCCAAAACAGACAAAGGAATTCTATTTATTATGTATGTTGCAGCTACTATACACTCTCCCCAATACTTGCTTGGCAAATATCCTTTAAATTTGATGGCTCTTGCTGTCTTTAATAGATATCTATGCTTTCTTTCCACTACTCAATTTTGTTATAGAGTATATGGACATTTACTCTGATGAATTACACCATACATCATAAATAAATCATGACAAGTAGAATTAAAGAATTCACCTTCATTGTCAGATCTAAACACCTTAGCTCATTTACCAAATTGATTCATGATCATTAACAAGAATTATTCAAGACTACAATTATATCAGACTTTAGAGCAATCAAGTAAGTCCATGTCCATCTAAGCTTATCATCAACTAAAGTGAGAAAATACCTCATACCATGATGTGTAGCTATTTTATATGGTCCCCAAACATCCATGTAGACTAAGTCAAAATCACCATCTAATGTAGTATAACTAATAGGAAAGGGGGCTCTAGTTTGTCTAGTTGAGGACAAATGTTACGTTGGTGAATAGTAAAGCTGTTGCAGTTATTAAACTCTTTTATTTTTCTAATAACTCCCATGGGAATATGCCCTAGCCTCTTATGCCATAGTGCATCAGTTGTACTAATTACAGTCAGTGTTCTGATCTGTTGCTTTATTTTCTGCAATAACTTCCAGTTTAACACATACAGACCACCTTCAACATCACCAATCCCCTTTACCTTCTGTAACACCCCGTATTCAAGTACGTGTATTGGTCTTATTTATATGGAATCAATTTTTTATTTTATTTATACCGGAATTTGCCCGTCGATGATTACATGCGAAGGTTATTGAATAAGCTTTCCAACGATATAAAGATTTCCAAAAACGGATAGGATTCGGATATAATCGAGCACGTTCAAAACTATAAAATGGTGACCGAGATATTTGGGAATAGTAAATTTGCAGGAAAATTTTCTGCACACAAACTACTGAGGACAGCTAAATTTTTGGGTCAACTTCGAATGATCATAACTCCCTTAATATAATGAACTGGGAGAGCTGCGACCTATGAAAAGAAAGATCTTTGAGTCTTCTTTCCAATGCAATTCGTTTAATCCAAATCCAACATCTAAGTAAGGAGTTATACTCGTTTTACTTCAGCCTATCAAAATAGATTTTTAGGGTCAACTTCAAATGACCATAACTCCTTATACAGGATGAACTGGGTAGCCTACTTTATATGAAATGAAAGCTCTTTGAATTATCCTTCCAATGATACCAATTTCACCCAAATACGATATCAGAGCAAAGAGTTATGGTAGATCTACTTTAGCTTATCAAAATAGTCTACCAAAGGACAGATTTGACATTATTTAAATTTTAAAGGCATTTTGGTCATTTCCTATTATATTATGGAAGGGAATATGTGTATATATACATGTATATGAGTTCAAAAACTCATTTTCATCATCAATCATTGAGAAAGAACAAACCCTAGCCAAATTTGACCTTTAAATTACTTTTGATTCAATCGTAGAAATTCCAAAGTAATTCGATAACTGTGTTTGTCATCTCGAGAGCTTCGAACGACACCTATTATTTGTGCAAATAGGATTGCATAATCAAGAGGTGAATTCTAAGGTATGAATATTGTTTGCCTTTGTTCTTTTCCATATGTATATGTGTGATAGAGGATTATATGTATTGGTTGTTATTGAAAGGTGATGAAAATAGGGTTATGGACTATTTTGCATGGTTTGGTTGTATTGAATTGTGGAAGGTGGATATGGTAATTGAGTTATGGAAGATGGATATGGTGATATATTATTGAATTGATGATTATTTTTGTCTATGGCTCAATTTGGTTTAATGGATTGGTTGGAAGGATAAATGAATCCAAACTTGATATTGGAGGATGTTGTATGAATATGCATGGCATGTGAATGTAATTAGAGCATAAGAGGGTTAAAGTGACACCCTTTATGGTGTAATTAAGGTTTACTACTTAACCACTAGTTTGGTGAATTCAAATAATTGAATTATGACGTTTGGTTGCTAATACTAGATTGCTATATATGTTTATTGTAGATAAGTAATCCGAAAAGGTGGGAAGTCCATTTGGGACTAGTATTGAAGGTTGACAGTCAGGTATGTAAAACATACTCTATACCATATCTTTGGCATGAAAGTGAACAATTGTTCTATTAAGAAAGCTTCCAAAGTTATTCAATAACATGTGATCCATAATGATTTTATATAATGTCCTACGTTACCAATGAACTTGTTTCCACCCTACAAGATGTCAAGACATTCCAATACTTACTTGTTTTCCAAATCTTACATGTTTATTGCACTAATGAATGTCAGAAGGTATCCGGTTACTCAAACAAGATCCATGTGCTATTAATGACTCCAAAACGTTTCATTGATATACCAATAAGTTCCTACTTCATTGTTATGGCATTGATGACTCCAAAACACTTCATTGATGTGCCAATGAGTTCTTACTTCATTGTTATTGCATTGATGGTCTATTTATATGTCTCTTATTGATGTATCATTGTTTCAAAGTATCAAAAATGCGGTGGCGACTGAAATAACAATCTCAAAGATTAATTGAACTAAGTGATGAAAGTTCTCTCTTATCGGGTGGTATCCCAGAGGCATAAGCCTATCATGGGTCGATCCCTATTTATGTGTGTATGGGTGGTATCCTAGGGGCATAAGCCTATCATGGGTCGATCCCAATTGATATGTACTGGAGGCAGCCTAATGGTCACAGTACAGTACAGTAATGATTACAAAGATGATAAGAACAAAGGTAAAGTGATTGAATAAATACAATGTACAGGTTGTCACAAGTTCTAGTAAGTGTGGTCCACTCTTATTACGATTTATTCACTTATTTTTGATTTCTATTGAGCTCCTATATCATATGTGATTATCTACAGCTTTACATACTCAGTACATATTTCGCACTGACGTCCCCCACGGAGGACTTGCATTTCATGCTGCAGGCACAGGTACCTCAGCTCATACACCGCACAAGTAGGAGCCAGGATATCCAGCTACTTTTGGTGAGCTACAGTTTGCTTTGGGGCTTTCCGTGTCATATCCAGTCACTTTTGGTATTGTATAGAAGTTAGTTATATGGCGGGGTGTGTCCCAACCTTAGTTAAACTTTGTGTATTGTCTAGAGGCTTTGTAGACCTAATGTACAGTCAAGGTGGTGTTTTGTTAATAGACGTGATGGCTCCAACGGCCAAGTATTGTATATACATATATATGTGTGCTCGAGCTTATACAGGTGATTATTTCCTTTTATATGCGACATGATGCTGTCCGAATTTCAGGTTGTCATAGAGGTATGCATGGGAAGTATAAGGTTATGAGCTGGTTCTCCCGGGCCTCCTCGGTTACGGGTGCCGGTCCGCCCCAATAGGATTTGAGGCATGACACCTTCCCAGACAAGAGGTCCTGGAAAACATAGCATGTAGGGAAAAAAAATACAATATTTTAATTCTTTTGTTAGCTTATTCACAGACAAAAGATTAAACTTAAAAGCTGGTACACATAATACATCATGGATCACTACACCTTCATTCAGCTGAAAACTCCCAACATGAGAAACTGTGGTTGAAGCACCTGTGGGAAGTTGCATTTTTTCTACATTTCCGACTACATTCTCATGTAACAAATAACAACAACAACAAACTTAGTGTATTCCCACAAAGGCTGTTTTCGATAGATATAACAGATGATTTGAGTTATTGATCATATAATCTATTTCTCTGGAATCTATAATCCATTTTAGATTTTTAATAGTAGAATTACCTACCACATTTGCACTGCTTGAGCATCTCCAATGCTCTTGTTCGTTGTGATCATATTGAGAATCTGCTATAACTATTCTGGTGAAGACTTGTTAACCAGCTGCATTAAGTGCTCTTATGAGATCTAATCATTATACATCTGTTCTTCCATAGTTGCAATTGTATTAGCCCAGGCAGGAGTCAGAGTATCTCTTGTTACTACTTAACCTTCTTCTTCCCTTTGAAATTTTCAGGGTAACCAATCAATAGGAAGCAGTCTTCCCTCACATGACTAGTAGCTTGACATTGGTTACATTTTTTCAGTTTTTTATAATCTGTACGAGCATGCCCTCTCATATGACAAAAATCACTGTAGAGTAGGTTAGAATTCTTCCTCTGAAACTGATTAGGCTTAAAGTTGGTCTGGTATTGTCTCCTAGCAATATACAAAGCTACAGACTCCATTCCTTCACGAATTGTGCCAGCAATACCTTTTTTACTCTCATCTTGAATCACCAGTGCATAAGCTTGATTGACAGCAGGTAAGGTGTGCATTATCAGAATCTGACCTCTTGCTTGCGAGTAACTGTCATCCAAGCCCATCAGGAATTGCAACAAACGTTAATGTTGCATCTGCTCAACAAAACCCCTAGCCTTATGACAATCACAACTAGGTGGGGGTAAAATGGAATCATATTCATCCCATAGATTTTTCAATTGTGTGTAGTAAGTAGAAACAATCGATAACCCCTGCGTGAGGGTAAATATACTTCGATGAAATTGATACAACCTAGAACCATTTATCTTATCAGATCGCTCCTTGAGATCCAACCATACCTGGTGTGCAGTTATAGAATACAAAATATCACTGAGTAATTCCTTAATGACACTGCATGTAAGCCAAGAGATAACAATCGCATTGCAACAATCCCAGATTTTCTTCAAATCACCATTATAATGAACAGATCCACTAACAATCCCAACTTGTTTCGTCCTAGTAATGCAATCTCCATAGCTCGACTCCACAAAGTATAGTTTTTCATTCCTGTTAATTGAATCCCAACAGATAATGCATCGGGCAAGTCCGAGGAACTCAAGTACAACGGATGATTCTGATCAATCACTACTAAACTCCCATTGACAGGCTTTCCAGATCTGGTGCTCGAGCCACCCAACGATGCATCCTCAACCGCCATTGGAGCTCAATTCTAGCAAAATCTCTCAAGTAACCGTCGAAAAGTATGCGATAAATCCCTAGATTTGCTCTCCTAGCTTTGATACAATGTTAAATTGTGAGATTACAATGAAGAAACATAATGGAACAGAGTTGCAAAATGCAGAGAATGTATTCTTCTCTAAAGGTAGAAGAGGAAAATTGGTTACTGAAAAAAAACTTCTACATCTTAATCCTCTATTTATACCTGAGGACTTCACTCATTTACTAACTACTAACTTCCTCACTAATTTAATTAATTAAGTAAAACTAACCGACAGTTGTACATTCCTGATCTGATTAGTGGACAGCTGTGCATTTAACTAACTGTGCTCAAGATATTGGATACCTTGTCATGTGTTTTGGTCTTTTTTTTAAAAAATAAAAATTGTGGGCATATAGTGATATGTCGATTTAAAATAAGTTGGCACACAACAATTGATTGTTTAATCCATGTTAGAAGCGAGTGCAATTTATGTTCATTTTAGATATCAAAGTGAAAGATCGTGTAAGTTGATGGGTCTAAATGTGTTTGGTTATTATTTTATTAATAAATGTCAAGTCAGAAAGTAATAAATAACTTTTAAAGTAAAAAAAAAATTGTTGAACAAAATGCATATTAGTTGGTAACGCCTCTCAGCTTAAGGAAGAAGAAAGTTTCGGTAGAAAAACAAGCAGAGAGCGAGAGAGAGAAAAGTTGACCAAAAATGCAGGATTGGGAAATCCATTCTTTATTAGCTTCTCAGAAATTCATTCAAATGTATATTAAATTTTTTACTAATAATCACAACTATACGACTCTAGCTAGTTGGTTGTAAAAATCATATGATTAATTAATTATTGTCTTCATTATTAACACAGCACCATCATATAGTATATATATATATACTACTGCAATTTAGTCGGGACAAGCAACCTCTTTTTTCAGTATAATCAGAAAATCCGTGGACTTTTTTTCCTTCAGCATTTGCTTACTCTCCTCGATTTCATCACTTGTTCGTCAAATGACCAATCAAACTCCAAGGGTCTTTTCATTCCATCACATAAACCCAAGCCCCTTTTTTGTTGTGCCTGTAATTGTGAGAGAATTTGGTTGTTTTACTCCAAAGAATTCGATGGTTTTTTCATTCATGAACTGAACGAAAAACCCTTTTGTTTTGTGAGTGTGGATACAAAGAGAATTTGGTTGTTGAACTCCAAAAGATTCAATGGGTTTTTCATTCATGAACTGAACTCAAAACCCTTTTGTTTTGTGACTGTAGTTGTGTCTATACAAAGAGAATTTGATTGTTTTATCCCAAAGAAATTAATGGTTTTTTCATTCATGGACTGAATTCAAAACCCTTTTGTTTTGTGTGTGTAGCTGTGTGTATAAACAGAGAATTAGGTAGGTTGTTATATACAGTTGAAAATGGCTATGGAAACTCCATCACCCAGAGTCCGACGGAGTCCGGTAAGGTACCCGGAAGTTGATTTGTCGCTTCTGAATCTGACTGAGCAAATTGTGCAAGAAGGAAGTAGTCCATTAACGCCGGTGAGAGTGGTTGATGATGTGATGTATGTTGCCGTCGGGAAAGATTTGAAGGAGACTGAACCAACTCTGACTTGGGCTTTGCACAAGTCTGGTGGAAGGAAAATTTGCATTCTTCATGTTCATACTCCTGCTCAGAAGATACCCATGAGTAATTCACTTTTAATTTTTTTTTGCACTTATTTTTATTTTTTCGAAATTTATTATGATTTTGGTGATCAAGTTTTGATTTTTTTAATGGATTGGAAAGGTGTTGTGGAAAAGGTGGTTTGTTGAGTTAGTTTGATTTGTTGATCTGTCTTGCTTTTTCCAATCATTTTATTCTAGCTAGAATTCTAGAACCTTTTTCCCACTGATTTCTGATGTTCGGTTAGACCTGTAATTCTTGAGCCGAGGGTATATTGGAAACAGCCTCTCTACCTCTGAGGTAGGGGTAAGATCCTCGTACGCTCCACCCTCGCCAGATCCCACTTCGTGGGGCTACACTGAGTATGTTGTTGTTGTTGTTGTTTAGACCTGTAAAGTCAAATGATGGTATGTTTGTTGTTTGATGCGTTAGGACTTAGAGAAATTGGTATTTAACTGATAGTTCAGGCGTAACGTAATTGGACTCGTACACTTGATTGGCCTATGGCAGAAATGCAACGTAAGGCTGCCACCTTCCCCAGACCCTGCGCATAGCAGGGGCTTTAGTGCACCGGGCTGCCCATACTTGATTAGCATCAGTTGCTAGATATGCTAGAGAATGTTGGTTCTAATTCTCTGGTTGAGTTTTATAATGGGTATGATTTCATTCTTTTGTGAACATTCCTACCTAATCAACTACTTTTGAATATTTCTTATGCCCAAAATTCTGGTAAGAAAAAGTCAGTTATTAATTTACAATTCTATCGAGCTTTGAAACTTGAGGATGCTACAATTTCATTTGCAATTGTTGCTGGAATTAAGCTTATCATCCCTTCAATTTCCCTGATATGAGGCTCAAGACTGATGTCTGGTGTTGAATAATCTCATTGGCAGATTTTTTTATTTTTATTTTTGTGCTTGCTAATCTAAAGAGGAATAAAGGGAAAAGGGGATATTTGGCCACAACTGATCAAATTTTTTATTCCTCTCGGAAGTCGATGCACTTTCACTTATAGCTACGTCAAACCCAATGCCCATGCGACCTCTCAAAGAAAATAGGATAGAACAAAACAAATTTTTCGTGAACTTTTCTCACTCATTCATTATGAAATTTTGAAAGTGTTGTCAGTGTTGTGTTTTAAGACAGATTGTTCTTGGGTGATAATTAATCTTAACTACAAGATGTTTTTTCGTCATCTGCAACGATTTCCAGAATCTAAGTACCGGCACCCCATTTTCCGGACAAAAGAATTAGAAGGAAAAATGGTCTTCACTGTGCTGCTTGAGATTTTCTCTGTAACTTATCTAACTTCTTTGTAAATAGTAGAATGATGGTTACTTGGTCAATTCTCAAAAAAAAAAAAAAAAGATTAGTGTCATTGTAATTGTTGTTTACAAGTTTTGTGTATTTTCTCATGATTTGCAGTGGGTACAAAGTTTAACATAGATCAATTGGATGTGCACCAAGTCAGGACGTACCATGAGAAGGAAAGGCAAGAAATGCACAAGATCCTGGAAAAATATGTTCTGATCTGTGGACGAGCCGGGGTATGGTCTTTTGTCTTTGGCATCAATAATTCACTTCATTTTCAATTAGACCTTATTCAGAAAATTGATGTTGGTGAATATTGCAAGCTGAATACTTTTTATTTGCCTGTAACTGGAGAACGTTATTGAAAGAGTAGTGAATATTAGTTTCTTTGCTGACAACTGTTATTTTGGTTCTCCCTTAACCCATGTTCTCCAATTTGTGCTTGAAGTATTAAGTAAAAGTTATAAACCAGATTTCCTTTTTTCAGATATTTGATAAAAGCAACAGCTATACAGTTCACAGCTTCATTTTGCACACCGTTAATTATCATAAGAAAGTTTACACGTCCATATTCCTTTATTACACTCTTGATTGAACTGATGCTTTGTATTTCCTCTAATCTGTCTGATTCTTATTTCAGGTTCGAGCTGATAAACTTGTCCTTGAAATGGATTCAATTGAGAATGGCATAGTCGAGCTTATATCACAACATGGTATAGGGAAGCTTGTTATGGGAGCTGCGGCAAACAAGTGCTACTCAAAGTAAAATAAGATATTCTTTTTCTGTTACTTGAATGTCATTAATGATAAATATAGAGCGAATATCTTGGTACTCTTGTCTAGGTTAAGAACTCAATCAACAGAACAATCAAGAAATGATTTGAAAGTTCCCATCTCCCATCTCCTCCCCTCATCCATCATGTGTAGACATGTCATAAATTTCACTTCAAATACAGAAATACTGGTATAATAAAGTTGAAGTCATTAGTGGCAGATGTGGCCTTTTGGCTACAGTTCATCTGAACCCATAACCTTCAACGCGGAGTATAGATACAACAACAACAACCACCCAGTGTAATCCAACAAGTGAGGTCTGGGAGAGTAGTGTGTACGCAGACCTTACCCTACCTTGGGAAGGTAGAGAGGTCGACGCAGAGTATACTGTATAGATATATATGTAAAACCCTACTAAAATCTCAACGACTATTGGACGTAAACCCATAATTTTAATAGTACAATGAGTTCAGTGCTAAGAACCTTAAAGGTTGAACCATTAAATTTAAATTTGGATCCGCCTGTGGAAATACGTAGAATATTTGGACAAAAAACCACTTAAGTTGCTCACGTTAAAAATGCTGATCTCTTTCTTTTGATAAACTTCATTTGATGGATGTAATATCTAAGAAAGATCTGTGAGCCGTGAAGCTAGCGTACTTGGAGGTCAACCTAAGGTTTCGTTAGCTCTGTGTGTTTAAGTGTCTTAGTGCGTGGGAGTTAATGGACCGTTAGAATGATTAATGCAAGTTGCTAGTCAACGTGCTATAATGCAGCCCCCTTCTGCAAGAGTGTGATGGTCTATGGTGCCTTAGTTCATTTAATTTGTTTGCCCCCTTATCTTTTGGTTTTTCCCTTCACATTTTTTCAATCCTATCCTATTCTTGATTAACGACAGATTAAATTGACTATCATTCATTTCTTGGCCCATCCCTATTTAAGTCAGTCTTCCTTTGTGCATCTAAATATTTATTAGCACTGCTGTTTTCAGGAGAAATAAGATAATGTCAATCAGCCCCGTTCCCTTCCACCCTTATCATCCAATGACAAAAATCCCAAAGGAAAACGGAAATTTAAAACCTTGGAGTCAAGGAAAATAAATTTCTAGCAGCACAACTACCTGTTTTTACCTTAAGAAAGTCTGAGAATTTATTGCCTCTTTCCTTTTTTGGAGTGGGAGGTGGGGGGACGGATAAATCTATGACAATTTGTTGCGTAACACACCAAGTTGGGAATTGAGCTTTTATAATTAAATTTCAGGAAAATGACTGACCTAAGATCGAAGAAAGCCATCTATGTGCGGTTACAAGCACCCGCATTCTGTTGTATCTGGTTTGTATGCAAAGGAAACCTCATTTATACAAGGTACGCGATCTTTCATTCCCGACTCTATCTCGAAACTTTGTTTTGCATGATATTTGGGTGGACAACTGGGATAACTTCGTTACAAATTCTGTATTGTTTTATAAATATCCTCTTGCTACAGATTTCTGTTTCTGTCGTTTCTCCCCTGAGATTGACTTCCCTTGGGACTGGGATGCATGAGCCGTGGGCGTAGGGTGGGGTTCACTTAGAAAACATGGGGAGCTCTAAATGGTAACTACATTATGTGATGCAGAGAAAGCAAGTCAGAGAGGCTTTTTGCAGAGAGTGTTTCATCGTCAATTCCAGCAAGTCCAGTTAATGATATTGTTCTGAGATCAAGTTCTGTTACAGAAGGTTACAACGAACAAGTACAGCTCAGGGGCCCTTGTACAGACTATCACAGAGTTGCTTCTGATAATCAGAGGATAATCTTCTCTGGATTTTCCTCTGGTGGGACTTTACAGGCTAATTTTCCAAGCATGAGTTCAGATAGAAGTGCTGATAGCTGGGATGGCATACCACCAATAAGTCCCTCAGTGGCTTCACGTTTGTCATTGAGTTCATCTGTAGAAATGGCTAATGATTCCCTTGCAAGGACTGAAGGGAATGAGACTGCATTTGATTCATCGGCACTGCACTATTTCAATTTTGGTCCTCGTCAGTCATCTCCTCCAAGTATAGTAAGTAAATCATGTTATTTCTTTTCTCTCTTAAATTACTAAATCACAAGCAGTACCTTCATTTCTTGCTTCCTAATGAAATGCGCTGTTTCGGTTTGAAGAATTAGTTTTAGTATGTTTTCTAATTTTGGATGATTCCGGGGATACAGGCTGAGAGGGTGAATGATGAGCTAGCTGGAAGCATGAACGATGAACTCTATGATAAATTTGAGCAGTATGTTGCAGAGGCAGAAACCGCAAGGCGGGAAGCTTTTGAAGAATCAATCAAGCGTAGGAAAGCGGAAAAGGATGCAATTGAGGCTAGACGAAGGGTAATTTATTCATTAATATTTTATGTCAAATCTTTTAACTGAATGTTATGGTCCTACAATTTGGTTTTATCTTGGTTGTTTGCAACTATTACCCATTCGCACCAAGTTTCTATCCGTTGCTAGATTTATGAAAAGCTTAAATTTGATTGGGATATAAGACGGTATGACCTAGGTTACCATTTTTTGAAGGAGATTATTCTTTCAAGTATGTGCTCTCCTACGAAGCTGGAATGGCGGAGGATCTGAGATTCTTATTCTGTTAGTTTTGTTTCAGGCAAAAGCATCAGAAACAGTCTATGCTGATGAGTTGAGACGGAGGAGAGAACTAGAGGAAGCACTTGCAAAAGATAAGGAAAAAGCTGATCAGATGAAATCACAGCTAAACAAACTTAGGGAAGATCTGCAGGCAGCTCAAGCACAGACATCTTCGCTGGAGGGTCAACTTTTAAATTCTGACACTCAAGTGCAAGAGTTGGAACAGAAAATATTCTCTGCTGTCGACCTTTTGCAGAAATACAGGAAGGAGAGAGATGAATTGCAGGTGGAGCGTGATGATGCACTCAAATTAGCAGAGGCACTGAGGGAAAAGAACTCAGACGGGTCTTCATTTAAATCTACATCTGTACTATTTGCTGAATTTTATTTTCATGAAATTGAAGAGGCAACTCGGAATTTCGACCCAGCCTTGAAGATTGGAGAAGGTGGTTATGGAAGCATTTATAGAGGCCTCCTCCGCCACACTCAAGTGGCAATAAAGATGCTGCACCCTCATAGCTTGCAAGGGCCCTCGGAGTTCCAACAGGAGGTCAGATTCGTTATGTTTTGCTAATTTCTGTATATGTGCATAGAAGATAAAATGTCTCATCTCCTGAGTAGCTGTGTGTACGCTTGGCTGGAAAAACCAGCCAATGTATTTCTATTTCTTTTGGGTCTTGGTGTTTGCCCTCTCAATTGTATACCTTGTTTTGTCCATATTCTATTTCATATCTCTGTTTTGGGAGGTAAAATAACTACAGACAGGAATACTCAATTTGGTGCGATATCTATTGATGGTGGTACGGCAAAGGGGTGTAGTTGAAAGCAAGCGCACTTTCGTGTGTATTTGTATTCAGCATATTTTAGCTACTCTTAGATCATCGCCATTTCCCACGCACCAGATGAGAACAATCCTCTGAAGAGTCTCTCCCACAATCTCCTCTAAGATGGTAGATTATCTGCTTAAAAAGGCTTTATATTGTTTGGGCCAATAAGTTTGTCTTAGAAGGGAAACTTTTAGTGATCTCATCTTGAGATAATTCTGCATATTGAAATATTTAAATACTAGTTATCTTGTCTGTTTGCTAGAATGTATTACCTTGTAAGATTTGGTTAACTCATAAACCTCGAGTAGTATCAGTACACCTGATATCATCCATGCTCACTGGTAAACACACCGATTCAATTTGATGCATACTAGTGTTTTTTTTCTGTCAGTTTTCTGATCACCTACCTTCATATATTTGCTTTGTATACTATGCTTCGTTCTTAATCATATGAAACGTAAAGTTTGCCACAGATATCTTTCTGGCAATTCACGAAATCATTTGTTGGTATGATGTAGGTCAATATTTTAAGCAAGTTGAGGCATCCAAACATTGTCACTCTTATAGGAGCGTGTCCGGAAGCATGGACTCTTGTATATGAGTATCTTCCCAACGGAAGCCTTGAAGATCGTCTTACCTGCAAAGACAACACACCTCCACTGTCGTGGCAAACTAGAATTCGTGTAGCCACAGAGCTTTGTTGTGCTCTCATCTTCCTCCATTCCTGCACTGCTCGGGGCATAATTCATGGTGATCTAAAACCAGCAAATATTTTGCTTGATGCGAACTTTGTGAGCAAGCTTAGTGACTTTGGAATTTGTCGAGTTCTATCAGAGGATGACTTTTCAGAAAATAGTACTACACTTTGTTACAGAACTGACCCAAAAGGCACATTTGCATACATGGACCCAGAATTCCTCGAAACAGGAGAGCTTACTCCAAAGTCCGATGTTTATTCATTTGGGATTATATTACTTAGGTTGTTGACTGGAAGGCCTGCATTGGGGATAAAAAATGAAATCCAATATGCACTGGATAAAGGAACTTTGAAAAATCTGCTGGATCCAACTGCTGGAGACTGGCCATTTGTGCAAGCCAAACAGTTGGCTCACTTAGCTATGAGTTGTTGTGAGAAGAACAGGAGGTGCCGGCCTGACCTTCCTTCAGAGGTGTGGAAGGTTCTTGAACCAATGAGAGCTTCATGTGGGGCATCATCTTTAAAAATGGGTTCCGATGAGCCTTGTGACATTCCGTCCTATTTTATTTGTCCAATATTTCAGGTTAGTATATTGCTTGGTTTAAATCTATTAGTCAATCAGCCATCATACATCATTACAAGTCCCATACATTTTGGACTGAGAAATCATCATACATGA
>NC_061118.1:145310283-145318699 GCF_002878395.1 Capsicum annuum
AGCATCCCTTACTGTCATTTCTCAGTTCTGCAACATTATATAACCCATGCAAGTTTGTGTTATGGTTCTCCATTCAATGAGTTTGTTATCCAACTCAATAGTCTCTGTTTTTCGTTGTTCTTCTTTTAGAAAACACAAAGAGTTCCTGTTTAATCATTTCTTGATGGTCATGTGTTTCACTACAACAGGAAGTCATGCAAGATCCTGTAGTAGCAGCGGATGGCTTCACATATGAAGCAGAAGCATTAAGAGGATGGTTGGACAGCGGGCATGAGACCTCGCCCATGACAAACCTTACGCTTTCCCATAAGAACCTTGTTCCTAATCATGCCCTCCGTTCTGCAATTCAGGAGTGGCTGCAACAGAGTTGACAGTCGGCAGCTTTCGAGCGAAATTGTCTATAGTCTATGCTATAGTTATATTGTAAAACAATACTCCCCAATACATATTTGAATATAGGTTTCTTGTACATGTATAGATAAATATGGCTAACATTATTTCGTTATTGTTGTTGGCCTTATTTTTGAATTTCTTTTTTCAATCTGCTTGGATTTGCTTTATTTTAAGCTAAGGAGTCTACCACAAACCTTTCTATATCTACGAGGTAAAGATAAGGTGTGCGTACACTCTATTCTCCCCGACTTCATTTGTGGGATTAGACTGGTATGTTATATATAAAAATGACATAAACCGGAAGTTTACTGAAATCTGAACATGAACAAAGTGGTTTATGCCTAAAATTTTACTCTACATCTCCATGTTTTCTTGTACTAATAATCTAATCACAAGTTTACGTAGATTGTAACTTATTTCATTTTCCTTTCAAAGAATTACATACTAGTATTCAAATGCTATAAAGTTTATAATAAATGTTGCGTACGTGCCACATGAGAAATGATTAGAGGTGTCTCAATAAATTAGTAACCTAAAGTTAAGTTTTAATTAGAAGTATTATATATGTAAACATACATACAAAATTACTATTATAATTTAGAGTTGTCTTGTTTGTTCTTGCATAATAGTTGTTTTGGTGTAATATTTTTAAAAGACATATACCCTTTAACTTCACTGATTAATATAACTATTAATAAAAGTAAGGACTAATTCTAGTTAATAAAATATTAGTCATTTGTTTGCAATGCATTAACTTGGATGTTGTTGTTAAAATTTTATTTACTAATATAAAGATTGAGTTGTTTAGTTCAAAGTTCTAAAGTATTTCTTGTAAAAATGAGATAACTTTTTCTCTTTTTTTTTTTTAGATAATTTTTTAAAATGTATTTTATAATCTTCATTATTATTTCAAGTGAAGTTGAAATCATATAATTTACTATTAAAATTTTTGAGGTCTCAAAATTTTAGGGGTCTAAAACAAAGATTTTACTAGCTTAACCCTTTGAGTCACCCTAGAAATGACAACACCTAAATGATTCCAATTTCAAGTTATTTAGAAAGATGTTAATAAACTTCCTAATTGAATGTACTAAAGTTTCAAGCTAATGGATAATATTGAAGAAAAAAAAGTATAATAAAATAGCTTGATAAGATAATTAACATGTCCTATTCAAATTCTGTTTATACTTGACAAATTAGAAAAATTGGAACTTTACTTATATATATTTTACGGAAAAGGTTTAAAAATACCTTTAACTATTTAAAATAGCTTAAAAATATTCCTCGTTAGATTTTTGGCTGAAAAATACTCCTACGTTAAATATTTGGCTCAAAAATACCCCTCCCTCTAACGGAATTCAAAAAAGAATAAAAAAATACCCCTAAATTATCTGAAATGGCTAAAAAATATTCATCTGTTAAATATGTGGCTCAAAAATATCCCTCCATTTAATAAAATTCCACCAAGCATGCCACCTAGATAAAAAAAAATAACACATGACTATGTCACATTACTATCTACATGTAAAATGTTAGTATTTTTTAATTATATAACATTCCTTTCTTCTTTATTTTTTTTTCAAAGCAGTGAAACGGAAAAACCAACAAACTAATATTTTGCTAATTACTCCATTAGTGTTTTAAAAGTTCTAAATTTCACCTTTTCATTAGTGTTTTAAAAATTCTAAATTTCAGCTTTTCATTAGTGTTTTAAAAGTTCTAAATTTCATCTTGTTATTGTCGTTTGGGATAAGGGACATCTTGATCTTGATCTGATGTTGACTCGGAGGAGGAGCCAGAATTTTAACTTTTAAGCTAGCAAATGTTGATGCACTAATAATTGAGTTGAATTTACTACATGCAAATTCGTTTTCAAAATAAATGAATTCCTTTTAACACTTGTTTAATCATTCGAAATGAATTCATTTTTCTAAATTCAGTTTTGATGAATAATCTTATTATTTTTAGAACAAGTTTGAAAAGAAGTAAAATGATACTTAATATTAATAAATTATTCTTTAATTATGTCATTCATTAACTTTTTGAAGATGTGTGCCACATTCAAAGATTCATTAATTCTAGATTCATTAATTTTAGATTAGAGGAGTTATTTATTAAATCATTTTAACATAAACATTTTGAGTAAAAGCTAACAAAGCCAAACACATCTTTTGAGTAACTAATTTGAAGTTTAGTTTGAAATTTGTTACATTTACGAGTAAATCTAACTTTTAACTTTTATACTGGCCTAATAATTAATGGATTTATCAGTTTAATATGACTCTTTTGTTGGGTTTTACACTTTTAAACCTATTAATAGGAAAAAACATGTTTTTTAGATGATCAAAGGAATTTGATAATAGCGATGTTACATTTAATAATTTTTTTCAAAAAAAATATTATGTAATCACTGTTTATCTACTTTGATTAAAAATAAAAAAGTCGTATAAGTTTTGTCTGTTTCACTGACGTTTTTAAATAAAAATAAAAAAGAAAGGAATGTCATATAATTAAAAAATACAAAAATTTTACATGTGGATGGTAATGTGGCATAGTCACATAATTTTTTTTTATCTAAGTGGCATACTTGGTGGAATTTCGTTAAGAGGAGGGGTATTTTTGAGCCAAATATTTAACAGATGGGTATTTTTGAGTCATTTTAGATAGTTCAAGGGTATTTTTGATCCTTTCTCGAATTTCGTTAGAGGGAGGGGTATTTTTGAGCCAAATATTTAACGGAGGAGTATTTTTGAGCCAAAAATCTAACGAGGGACATTTTTGAGCTATTTCAGATAGTTCAGGAGTATTTTTGAGCCTTTTTCGTATATTTTATTACCATGTAGAAGCATGAAGCGAGCATAGGTAATCCGAGTGGACAGCATATTGAGCAAACATTGTTCAATTTCAAGTTGAACATGAAAAGCCATGTTTTTTTAATTAATATATGTTTTAAATTATTAATAATTAAAAAAAAAATTAAGAAGAAATACATGAAATTTTGAGGTTTATTAATGCAACGACAGAACTAGAATTTTCTTTGAGAGGTTTAGAAGTGCACATACAAATTAATCGAAGAGGTTTAATATCTAGTTATATATACATAAAAATTGATTTTAACCTTATAATTAGACCATTCTACTAACGGGAAAACTTTATAATCTCATTTGTAATAATCGAAGGGCATTTTGGGAACAAAAGCCAAAATAAGTTCATTTTTGTTGTATTTGCAAAGTTGATGGGGCAATGTTTGGCCTTGTAAATTCTCTGTTAAACCCTATTAGGGTTTAAGAAAGGGTTATTGCTGCCCCCAAAATTCGCATACAAACGATTATAAAGTCCTATTATTAGAACTGTATACAATGAGAAAGTTTTTGGGAAGGCAATTTTTGTCGGTTGAAGAAAAATGGTGGATTTTCTATACAGCTCCACGGTTGAAGAGAAAAATGAGAAAGAAAACGAGCCTGAATTTGATGAATATTCTTTGTCTTTTGCTGATTCGTTGCTTGATTATGATTCCCTCAGAGATTTCATATTGGATACAGATGATGATGATGATGATGTGGGCACTCGTGGAATTCTTGTGAATAAAGAAGAGACCCAAATTGGGGTTCATGAGAATCGTTTCAAAGTTGAGTTGCCAATGCCCATGGGGGTAGTTGAGGAGGAGATGGGGAAAGTTAGTATAAGTGGGATACAGAATGAAAGAGGGGTTGATCAAGCTGGTAATAATAGTATCAGCATTGATGAAGCTGGCGTTAGCAAGAATGAGGAGAGTGATAAAGTTGATGTCGCTACTAGTAGGGCTGAGGAAAGAATTCTGAGTAACAGCGATGCGGAGACTGAAAGTGAAAGTTCATCCAATGCTGAGGAAGAAGATGCGCGTAGTAGCTCAAATGAGGAAGCAGAATGGGAGGAGGAGGATATAGAAGAAGGCGAGATTCTACCATCTGATTCCGATGAGGACACTGGTGTTAGGGGACCTATCAGGTCCAAGAATGAAGTTCAGGTAATAAGTAAATGCTAATGCATCTGAATTACTACTAATTGTTGCAGTAATGCTTCTGCACTATATGGAATGCAATGGAAAAATGTTTAAATGTCCAGCTAAATAGCAAGAAAAACACCCTTTTTAGGCTCTTACAAGAGATGATAATCTAATAGATGTCTGTTAAGCATGAATATTAGTATGCAGATATACAATGTTTACGTGGAGAGCTTTCATGTCTATGAAAGATAAACAGGATTTCGAGTAAAGAATGACTGGCCTGAGTGTAGTCATCATTGTAGTATAATTGAACCAGAGTCATTATGTATGTTTACGTCTAGATGTTGCAAATTTGTTTGCATTCAATTGATAACGTAATGTTCTTTGTTATTTAGTTTGAGTAGTCTAAAGATGTAATATGGAACTTTGTGTAAAGTTTTTTTTTCTGCACCTTGCATGGATGATTAGCACATGACGGTTATGTTTTGGATTTGCTTTTCTTGTTTTATGTCAACACGTGAAGTATTCAATCATCTTGGTAATTGCAGGTTCTACCCCCAGTTCCAGAAGTGACTGCGACCTTACAACCACATCACCAGATGCAGCCTGTAGGAGTTGTGTCATCGGTAAGACTAAAAAGCTGAAAGGCAGACAATGCAATGTGATTGTTCTTTTATTTTAAGCAGCAAAAAATGATTTTGTAAATGGTGCTTGCTTATATTTTATTCAAATTTGCTTATATTTAATTCAACTTTGTTATTGAAAGGACTTATTTCATCTATTGCGACAGATTATTGGGGCCCAAGTTGTAGTAGAAGGGGTGGAAAAGCATACTCCTCTTAATGATGGTTCGATTCTCTGGATAACAGAAAGCAGATCTCCACTTGGTATAGTAGATGAGATTTTTGGGCCTGTCAGGAACCCGTACTACATTGTAAGATACAATTCTAACCACGAGGTTCCCCCTGGAGTCCACCCAGGCACCTTGATCTCTTTCGTCCCTGAATTTTCAAATCATATTTTAAATGACAACAGTCTTTACAAGAAAGGGTATGATGCATCTGGTGAAAATGATGAAGAGGTGTCTGAGGATGAATTTTCAGATGATGAAAAGGAGGCTGAATACAAGAGAATGCTGAAAATGAAAAAGAGGGGCATCATAAATGACCAGAAAACAGGATATAAGAAGAAGGACAAAAAGAACCGCAAAAGTCGATCACAGAACTGGAAACACGATCAAGGTGCGGCTACAGATGTGCAACGTGAAAATGGTAAGCCATCAATCGACCAAAGTCAACGTTTTATCCCTGCTGCTGCTTCTGCTCCACTGGATCCAGGCATTCATCCAAGCGCCTCTCTTCAAGGACCTGGACTGAGCATTAGGCCTTCATCAGTCCCTTCATTCCTGCATATACAAAATTCCCCTGGCTTAGCAGCACAGTCGACTGGAGTTTGGACTAATGGAATCCCATATCAGCAGCCCCAGAAAATCGGCTTTCCCAACACACTGCCAAATGTTGATATGACATGGCCCCAACAACGTCATCCGGCACAAATCTTTCAAATGCCTTTGCCAAATGCATTACCTTTTGAGCAGCAAATAAATCCAGCTCTTCTGTCTCGCTTTATGTTCTCAGGTGGACTACCAAATTTTGGTCCAGGGCCTTCATTTGCGGCTTGGCCTGCCTTAGGACAAAGTGTTTTTAGTCAATCACCTATGGCAATGGGCTTACCAGGCCAATTTACTCCTACACCCATGAATTTGGGAGGTCAGATACCTGCGAATGGACCACAATCAGGACAGAACAATAATTCACAACCACATGCTGTGGTTCCTGGCTCAAGCTTCAATCAAGGTGCTCATTCTAGTGGTGGTTGGAGAGAGAATCACAGGGGTGGTGGCCGTTTTGGTGGTAGGATAGGCAGGTCACAATATCACTGAAGGTGAAAACCTTTACTTTGTAACTTCCATTACAGAAGTAGTATAGTAGATTTATGGTATTATTTCCCCTTCAGGGATCTAGTGTGTGCAGGACTATCCTCCTTTTTATGGCTTCATCAAACGTAATACATTTTGTCCCAAATTCAAAATAAATGTTTACTTTCCACCTGTGCTCTCCTCCATACTGCTCACAATGCCAAAACCAATGATTTTGGAATCATTCTCATTTTTTGCCTTGAATAATCCTGGAGTGTGATGGAGTCAGGTACTCGATACAACAGATAGACTGGGTTCCCCCTTTTTTGGTTTTCCACTAGGTTTTTGGTACTTCCTTTGGGGCTTGATTAATCCCGGTTTACTCCGGGAGGTCTCACTTTGGAGGTAAAGCACTCTCTACCTAAGGCGACCTCATTTTCAAGACTTGAACCCAAGTCGTCTGAGTTGGTGGCAACAGACTTGTACTGCCAAATCACTTGATTTTCTGATTCCTTCTTCATTTTTTCCCTTTCTTTAAAGGTTTTCTTGTGTCCAAATGTAGTTGACCTCATTATTTAGATGACAAGTTATTGATATTTGTATGGTTATAAATCATCTAATTAAGAGTAAATGAGACATCTAAAATTTAATTATTTTCCAAGCTTTATTTTAGAATTGAGAGTTTCCCATAGCTGCATTTAGTGTCATCTCAGTAAGTAGTGGGGAAAATGTAGCAACAATAGTATAGATAAGGGCATATTGATGACAGCACCTCTAAATATGAGCTTAGTTTTCTCAATCATGTTGTCAATACAGTTGTATTATTAACCTGCCATACAAGAAAAATGTTACCAAGACATGTATATTTTGGATTCAATCTGTCTTTGACAAGCCCAACATAATGTTAATTTGACTTAAGGGATGTGATAATTCTTTCATTTTAGTCTGAGCTATGTATATTTCCAAACGAACTTCTCTTTGTGCTTCTTGTCCTCTTCATTTTTCCAAGCAAGTAAACTGAAATTAACTTTGTGACTTCATAATTTGTATTGCAGCAGGTCATGAAAAGTTTTGAGGTTTCAAATGGGTGATTGCAGATGGGCAGAGGAGGGACTTGCATAAACTTTAGAATGTGTATTTAGTTTTCAAACTTTTTTAGTGTAGTTATGAGTTATGACTAAGGTGGATGGTACATAAAATAACTTTTATATATGAACCTACGACATAGTGATAGACCTAAATATATACAACAACAACAACAAACCCAGTGTATTCCCACATAGTGAGGTCTGGGGAGGGTAAGATGTACGCAGTCCATACCTCTACCTCTAAAGAAGTAGAAAGGCTGTTTCCGATAGACCCCCGGCTCAAGATAAAGAATAGTAGACAAGGTCGTAATGAAACGTGAAACGGGATGGATGACATAACAGAAATAAGAAATAAGACACTCATACAGTAGTACCATACACTCACAGATCAAAGGCGCCCACCACGTCCAAACTCTCATAACTAGTTGCTCCTACCTATGGACACAGTCCTAGGATTACTAATTCGGCTACACAAAAGCTCTCCTAACTACTTGCTACGACTCATCCACACACAATAGCCTTCTACCCTTATCCGTGATTTTCATACTTTTCTATCTAGGGTCATGTCCTCGATAAGCTGCCTCTGAATATTTTGAAGATTAATAATTGATGTCGTACACATTTTGACTTACCTTCACCTACCACATATATAAATGTTGACCTACTCGAAATGATTTTTGTATAATTATCTTTTCTTCTTGTTGATATTTTCTCTACTTATTTACGTTAATTAGTATTCTCTTCGTACATTTTTATTTATTCAAAATTAATTTGGTATACTTTTAAAAAGCAATGTTGAATAGATTGACAATTTGATTATATCGCCTTTAAATGTATCGAGAGATGATATAGTTAATAATAAGGATAATTCAGCAATTAAATAATAGATTATCTCTTAATTTTTTACATTGAACAAGTAAAAGTGAATACTTCCTCCGTCTGATTTTACTCGTCCCAATTTGACATTGTACATTGATTAAGAAAAATAATTAATGACATGGCTACTTTACCATAGTACCCCTATTAAATGAT
>NC_061118.1:145321699-145323745 GCF_002878395.1 Capsicum annuum
ATAAATTAGCCATGTTATTAATTGTTTTCTTAATTAATGTATCATCTCACATTTGGAATGGGTAATTTGAGACGGAGGAAGTATGAAACAAGTAAAAGAGTATTGAGAAAATACCAAGATTGTTAAGAAAGGTTAATTAATGTGCATGCAGAACTTAAGTTACTTAACGAAATTTAAATAAAAATGTTTCAAAATAGTTGACATGTTTAAAAGATTGAGAAATAATTAACCATTTTTTTTCAACTCTACCCTTAGGAATACTTATTTTAGAATTAAGGGATACATAAATAGATGAAGATTAAAGACTTAATAAGGAATATATTAGTCAAATCATACTCCTAATTAATTTTTATTCAAAATTGTGCAAAAATCTATATATGCCAACTATTTTAAAACGGAAAAAGTAACTACCAAACTCAATTAAACATAATAAAATCGAAATGTATTTATCTTCTAATTAATTACTTTCATTGTAAGAAACATAACATGTTTCTTCACGTAACGTTCTCTTTTCATTTTTGTTTTATTACTTTCATATCAACAACAACCTATAAAAGCTAAAACCACAAAAAAGAAATAAAGATTGAAGTGGAAAATAAAGAGTTTAGCTTAATTATTTTAATAAAGAAACAACTTTCATGGTATTTGCAAGTAATAGCAAAAAGAAGTAACTTACCAACATGGGTTGTGGTGCAGTGGATGGGGCTGCTTCACCCTTAATCAGAGGTCGAGGGTTCGATCCTGGATACGGAGAAAATTTCATTAGGGAGCGCTTCCCCCCAATTGGGGCCCTACACGGCGCGAATTTGAATTATTCGGGCTCCAATGCGGGTACCGAACATCGAATGAAAAATAAAAAAAAATAAAAAAAAGGAAGTAACTTAAACGAAACAAATTTATCATTTAGTACGTCATTACTTAGCAATAATATTTTGATTTATCATCGAATATTATGATAAAATGAATATGATACATTCAGGGGCGGACCCCCACTAAATTCGACGTAGATTAGGTATAATTATATAAGAAATACAAAATAAATAGTATAATTTATTAAAAAGCCCCCAGAGAACAAACATATGGTTGGGTGCAGTGGCTTGAGGATGTGACTCTCATGTCCAGTTTTTCAGATTCGAATCCCTACCGCTACATACTATTTTTTATAAAAAATTTTGAGCACCCACAACCTTGAATTCCTGGGTCCGCCACTGGATATATTTATCATTAATTAGCTCGGAGCCTCGGACTAATGTTTTAAGAATTAAAATAATTCGGACATGAAGTGTTTTTCTTTTTTAAATAAATTTTGTGCAACACAAATTCAAATTAATGCAACTAGTAAATTTCAAATATCAAATAATTATATAAAAACATAGTATTTTGATTTAATTACTCAACCCCCACCCCCACCCACCCACACAAACATACTTGATTTGGCCATTTAAGTTACGTGACATAGAAGTAGTTTATGAGTTGTTAAAGGGTAATGGAAGTAGTTTATGAGTTGTTAAAGGGTAATGGAAATTTTCACTCCGTATGTGTCTGGATATGATGATTTTAAATTAGGTTAATTTGATGTTGAAATTTTATTTTGATATCTAATTTTAATTTTAAAAGTCATATATTTTTTTAAACATAAAAAAATAAAATTTTCTTAATTTTTATAATTTTACCAAACGAGCAAACACATCAAAATATCATATGATCAATAGTAATAAATCGCATACTTTCATGTTAATGCATGCGATTACATGTTATAGCAAACTTTGAAATACACATAATTTAAAAAAGATTTACCAGTCCAATAAAATAAAGTAACCAATTGTTCTTTAATATTATCATTCACATAGTATAAGGAACAACCTCTTTACATGGAGCAAACATTTCTTTTTTCTATAAAATTTAAAATTATACATTCATCTTTTGCAAATATAAACTTAAAGAATCAAGTTTTTAATTGATTTTTCTTACTTCATAGTCACAAACTTAGAATTGAAAGTCTACCTTTTGAAATTCAAAATTAAAAATTCAAATTGAAGTTTTGCT
>NC_061118.1:145323845-145434843 GCF_002878395.1 Capsicum annuum
TTTTTTTCTCCAATTATTATTTAATTATATAGATAATTTTGAATCCTAGAATATATGAGTTAGGATTTTAAAATATGATAGTGGATTAGGACTTTAAAATATGGTAAGTTTCTTTTCTTAAATTAGGACTAGGTTTGATTTTGAACATATTTTTATATTAATATATATTGTCCCGTCCCACGCTTGTATTTTGTGTTTTCTTCAACCATTACAATTGTCATCCGCTAGGTTAGTATGTTATTCTTTCTCTTTTTTGAGTTGTTTTTCCTTTTCTATTGGTTGTCGTGACTTATTGTTTTTTTTTTAGCTTAAAGAGTGATTTTAAATTTAACACACCATACATTATTATATCTGGTTTGTTCGTGAATTTTGATTTCTAGGTTTGATATTCTCGTATGTTCGAATCTAACAATGTAATTATTTTTCTCATATATATATGTGCTTACGATAAAATATCTGTTTTAAACTTTTTGTACTTCATTAAAAACCTCATGATAGATAAAATCATTTAATTTTAAATAATCAAACGTTCGCACGTGCAACTAAACTAGTTTGCATATAAATATATATATAACCAATTTTAGTATTTTAATTTAGTCAAGTCCTAAAAAGATAAAAAAGGAAAATGATTGAGTAGTTAGATTGAAGATTGAGTATCCACATAGATAATGGACCAATAAGGTGTAAGGAATTAGAGTGGACACGTGAGGTTGATTACAGGTGATTATGACCCTCTACCATTTTACAATTATGGCTCGTACGGCTTCTTATACGGACTTCTCTGTTTACCGGTCCCATCCGTTGCCGGTAATAACAACCTCCACTTTTCACCCACGCGCTTTCCACATTTTGTACGACACCTCCATCACCTATCCATAATTTCACCCGTCTACGTCAATTTATATGAGGTTGTTTGACTCGGTGTGGAGAAGGGGCGGAACCATCTTTCATCTAGGGATTCATTCGAACATTCTTCGATGAAAAAAATTATGCTATTTTTATATTATTAAAAGTATTTTTTTATGTATATACAGTAGATGTTGAACCTTCTTCGGCTAGTTTGTATATTTACTTCTGAACTTTTTCAATGAAAATTCTAACTCCGTCGGATCAATTTTTAAAATTTGTGGGTTAAAGTAAGTCTAAAATATGTGTGTAGCTATAAATTGTTTTGTTATGGGTGGAATGAACATTTTAAGACTAAAATGTTGCTAAAGGTAGATTTTTATTTTATTTTATTTTATTTTATTTTATTGTTACTGCCTAAAAAAAAAGTAAGTCATATATATTGAGATGGAGGAAATAATAAGTTTTTTATTTAATTGTCAAATTTATGTGAGTCGAGAATTTATTAGAAATAGTCTTTCGACCTTTTTAAGATATGGATTATTTTAGGTAAGGGGTTATTTGATGCACACTATTTATTGAAATATTTACGTGGTGTATAAAAGTTAAATGTTAGTAGTTATTATGTGTGTAGATTTTATTTTTCATATTTTTAACACAATTAAGAAGAAAATTCATTCTTCGCTCACTTTCTGGCTTCGCCACTACTTCAAGATAGGGGTAAAAGACTACATATGTGCCGCCCTATTTAGACCTCACAAGATTATGCACATAGTTATTTTTATTTTAATTTGTGTGTCTTTCTTTTTTTTGCCATCTGTTTAAAAAAGAGTGCTTTATTTTTTGATAATTCTCTAATTTTAATTTTTCAAATTTCATGTTTAATACCATACAATTTAAAAATAAGATAAAATAATTAAAACGGAGGGAATAGAATTATTGCCGAATTTTCAGTTCGAAATAAGAGAAAAAAAAGTACGTTTAATTCTGCTGAAAAGCTAAATTTGCCGCGAGAAAAAAGTGATGATGACCTTTGTCTAATTTCTTGTGTACGTGTAATTGAACCATTGAATTTTAAAAAGTTAGTAAGTACTAAACTAGCATTGAAACTAAAATAATTGATTAAGTAAGTTTTCACAAATTATTTGTTCATTTAAGAGCAATTTCTTAAAGCTCCCATTCAAGTGTATATTCAACTTTTTGTATATTTTCTTGCGAATGAAATCGACCTTAGAAGGTTAATTTTTTTACAAAATATTTTTAAAAGATAGTTATTTATATATTAATTGAGTATAAACATAATTTTTTTTTTTTCATAGATCATGTGCGTGTTCTCACTTGATTGGCTCCACTAATTGCTCAAAAATTGGGAATTAAAATAGTGTAGATTATTTCTTAGGTCAACTTGGAGTCTTGGTCTATGAAACCCACACTTTTCATGACATTTTTTTCTTGTTTTAACAAACATAGTTTAGATAATATACTTTGAATATTTCTTTCAGGCAATATATGAGATGAAATAATCTGCTTCCCAAAAAGCTTTTATTAATAAAAATTTTAGAACAAAAAAATACTAAAACATTCACACAAAAAAGAAAATTGGCATAAAAAATAAATAACCCACAATTAGAAGAGGCTATGCATCTTAAGACATTTATGAAATGTATTAAAGTTAAAAAGCACATTCCTAATTAATCAAAATTACAAGCTTGCTTCTTCTCCTAGCTAGATTGATATGAAAATCTTGATCAATATGAGAATGAGAATAATAAATTGCAATATTTTTCATTCATAAAAATCCAGAATGATCATCGTGTAATACAAATTTCTACATAGAAGTTATCTAATTTTTAGAAAGTACAAATACAAAATAAAGGCGTATGTAAATTATCAGTTCTTTTAAAGAGATTTTGTTCTAGATCTTTTATTCGTTATATATATAAAAAAGAATGAATGGTTCAGACATTTTATTAAATAGTTTGATCTCGTCTCTTTTATGTTGTATTTGTTCGTATTTGGCTTTTTAAATTGCGTCTAACTATGAACCGATGGTCGAAAAAGTTAAAATAGTACGTTAAATGTAATTACAAAAGATTTGTTGTTTTTATGTCACATTTATTCTCATTCAGCTTTTGAAGTCACGTTTACTCTGCCTATCAAAAAGGTTCAAATCAACCATTACACATATTACGGAACTTTCCACGTGATAAAAGGAAAAAACCTTGACAGTTTATATGAGATCTAGACAGAACAGTTTGGGAATCTCAATAATTCAGTTGACTGACTATTTAAATATTAACTTTACTGATGAGAGTTCGATTTGCGTCTTATAATTTCCTCCCCGGGTGAATTATTACTATTATTTTTTTTTAAAAAAAGAAAATCCTAAAACAAAATATTTGGTTTGATGCATTTGAAGGTGTTGTAAATGTGCAAGGCAAAGTCACTTTTCATGAAGAAATGACGACACATAAATATACCAATTAGTGACACATCCCCATAACAGAGAATAAGAAAGGTTCCAATTAGAAGAAAAAAATTGAGGTGACTTAAAATAGTCAACTACTACCTTGAAAGGACGTATGGTCCACGCGTCATTAGTGAGAGAGTATAGAAAACCCAAAAAGGACACAACAACTCATTACAAATAATTATTTAACAAAACATTAATAATCCTTAATGTTTCAGAGTTCGATTCTTTTTGAGTATGGAATGCCCCCAAATTGGACTTGATGGAGTGAATTTGTATTTAGTAGCCGTGAATTTCTTTTCTTTTTTTTTTAAATTATTTTACTTTAATGAAAATACATTGCGTTTGACCATAAATTTTCCAACTTCAATTCTGAAAAATTATTTGAAAAAATGAAAACAAAGTTTTACTTGTTTTCACTCATACTTTTCTCATAAAATTTTAAATATAACTTTAACTTATATTTATGGTCAAACACAATTTTAACTCCAATTTTAATTTTAATTTCAATTCCAACTTTAAAAAATAAAAATAATTTTCATGACCAAACGAAACCTTAATCTAACAAACAAAAAATAATATACTACTAAAAAAGAATGACCAAACAGTGGTATCTTTTCCTTAACTCATTTCTTGTTTTCATAGATATATATCCCCCACACCCCTCCACTTCCTCTGTCTTTCTTCACACCTTCCACCCAAAAAAAACAAAGTACACAACAGAATATATAAAAAATAAACAACACCCATTTCACCCTTTTACCTTTTGATCTCCAAGATTTGCTCAAGCAAAAAGTAATTAAAATATTTTCTTGAATTTGATGGAGTTCAAGAAAAGAGAGTGTTGTATTTGTGCTGTTTTTGTTGTACTTGTACTGTGTACTTCTTTGGTTAGTGGGGGTGATATAGTTCACCAGGATGATATTGCTCCAAGTAGACCTGGTTGTAACAACAATTTTGTTCTGGTAATTTCTGATTCTTGGAATTAAATGTTTTTTTTTCTTCTTTTTTTTTTTTTCAGTTCAAAGATTGAGCCTTTTTTAGGAAAGTTAGTTAATTTTGTGTTTTATCTTCACTTTTAGCTAGAAGTTAGTTAATTTTGTGTTTTTTTGGGGTTCATTTTTAGCTAAAAGTTAGTTCACCAAATAAGCATTTTTTATTTTTGGTAACATTGTTCTATCTGTACTGTACTTACTGAATGAGTAATTGTATGTTTGGTTTGTTGAGAGTTGTGATTAGTTTTGTGGGTCTTTTTTGGGGTTTTTTTTATTTGTCTTTTGATTAGTTTTAGTTTTAAGAAGTTAAATTATTTAGTATTGGAAGGGGAGCCTTGGAGTTATTACTGCCATGTGACTAGGAGGTCACGGGTCAAGTCTTGGAAACAGCCTCGGGTAGAAATTCAAGTTAAGGCTGCGTACGATACACCCCTGTGGTGGGGCCCTTCCCCGGACACCGCCCATAGCAGTAGCTTTAGTGCACCGGGCTGCCCTTTTTTAAAAAAATTATTTAGTATTGAAATGAAATTGACCTGACAGAGTGAAACTGATTAGAGTATTCATATGGTTTAATCTATTGAGACACAATTGCTTGGTTGTTTATGTTTGTCTGGTGATTTATCAATGTGTTACTCATTGTTTTTTATGTCTTAGGTCAAGTGAGCTTTTTTAGCTTGGATTTTGTACTGTGTTGTTGATATTTGAATGATATAATTGCTATTCTTCTGCTATATGTCATTAGCTGAATTAGAATTTGTATAATTAAAGGGAACTGTGACAAGGTCCAAAAAATGAAGAGGTCAGTAAATTCACTACCTTTGTTCCCTATGCCATTTTTTTTAGGCAGCTTTCCTCATTTGGTTTGTTCTTGACAAAATTACGTGATGTGGAAGAAAGAGACTAAATAAATCAGAGTAAACATAATTAAGGCCTCCTTATAAACAGCACTGCAGATAATACAGTAATAAGAGGTCTTAAGGAGGAAAGTGATAAAGGCAGTGGCAGACCCAGGATTTAGGAATCACACATATTGACGCCTAAAGCTTTAAGGCGGAAACCAAAGCACCCAACTATCTTTCTTGGTTTCATGGGTGATTTTTTAAATCCTATACCATTCTTATAAATTTCTTATAGGTAAAATCCTATACCAACAACAACAACAACAAAAAACCCAGTATATTCCCACCTAGTGGGGTCTGAGGAGGGTAGAATGTACGTAGCCACTTTCTCTAAAGAAGTAGAGAGGCTGTTTCCGATGACCCCGGCTCAAGACACAGGACAATAAACAAAAACATCCAAAGCATGAAACATAACAAAACTAACATAGCTACGGCATCCACAAAAATAAAGTACATTACCAAACAAAAGACACCAAAGCCCCCCTAACTACTGACTACGATTCAACCACCCACTTTATCCCTCTATCCTAGTGTTTTTCCTCCAAACCTTCCTATGCAGGGTCATGTCCTCAGTGAGCTGTAACTGCTCCATGTCACGTCTAATCACTTCTCTCCAATATTTCTTCGATCTACCCCTACCCCGCTTGAAATCATCTAGCGCCAGCCTCTCACATCTACGAAGTGAACTGGGGCATCCGTGCCCCTCCTCATCACATGACCAAACCATCTCAACCTCACTTCCCGCATTTTATCCTCCACCGATACCACTCTCACCTTCTCCCGAATAATCTCATTCCTAACCCTGTCCACCTTTGTAAGACCACACATCCAACGCAACATCCTCATTTACACCACCTTCAACTTTTGGATATGAGAATTCTTAACTGGCCAACACTCCGCTCCATACAACATAGCTGGCCGGACTGCAACTCTATAGAATTTGCTTTTAAGATTGGGAGGCGCCTTCTTATCACATAAAATTCCCGAAGCGAGCCTCCATTTCATCCAACCTGCCCCAATACGGTGAGAGACATCCTCATCTATCTCTCCATTCTCCTGGATCGTAGACCCAAGATACTTAAAACTATCCCTCTTGCAGACTGCCTGAGATTCCAACTTCACTACCACCTCCTCCTCCTCTTGCCTCGAGTCACTAAACTTGCACTCCAAATACTCCAACTTGGTCCTACTCAATCTGAAACCTTTAGACTCCAGGGTTTGTCTCCGAACCTCCAGCTTATCATTAACACCTTGCTGCGACTCATCAATCAAAACGACATCATCCGCAAAAAGCATACACCAAGGCACCTCGCCTTGTATACTCTGCGTCAACACATCCACCACCACTGCAAATAAAAACGGACTAAGAGTTGATCCGTGGTGCAACCCTGTCAAGACCGGGGAATGCTCAGAATCTCCTCCCACCGTCCTTACTGGAGTCTTCGCCCCCTCATACATATCCTTAATCGCTCTGATGTACGCCACAGGGACCCCTCTCGCCTTTAAGCATCTCCTAAAACCCTCCCTAGGGACCTTGTCATTCTCCTTTTCCAAGTCAATAAACACCAAGTGAAGATCTCTCTTCCTCTCTCTATACTGCTCTACCAGTCTCCGCACTAGAAGAATTGTCTCAGTCGTCGAGCGACCAGGCATAAATCCAAATTGATTCTCCGAAATAGACGCAATCTTCCTCAACCTCCGCTCCACCACCCTCTCCCAAATCTTCATCGTGTGACTCAACAACTTAATACCCCGGTAGTTGTTGCAACTCTGAATGTCACCCTTGTTCTTAGGGGATCATCGTGCTCCATCTCCATGCCTCAGGCATCTTCGCGGACTTGAAAATGTTGTTAAACAAGTTGGTCAGTCACCTCAACCCTGCCCCGCTAGAAAACTTCCAAAATTCCACCGGAATCTCGTCGTGCCCCGTCGCCCTACCCCTTTGCATCTTGCGAATAGCCTCACCGACCTCCTCTACCCTAAAACACCGACAATAGCCGAAATCGCGACACTCCCCGGTGTGCTTCAACTCCCCTAACACAACACCTCTGTCCCCCTCATCATTCAAGAGCTTATGAAAATACGACTGCCATCTTTTCTTAATGAGGGCGTCCTCCTCCAATAATCTGCCATCCTCCCCCTTAATACACTTCACTTGGTTCAAATCCCGACCCTTCCGCTCTCTTGCCTTGGCAAGCCTAAACAACCTCTTTTCCCCGCCTTTCTCCTCTAACCCTTTATACAAACTCTCAAAAGCAACTTTCTTAGCGGCTATAAGTGCTAACTTAGGCTCTTTCTTAGCTAACTTATACTCCTCCCTGCTAACCCACTTCTCCTCTTCATCCTTACTCTCCACCAACTTAACATAAGCCGCCTTCTTCGTCTCCACCTTCTTCTTAACGTCTTCATTCCACCACCAATCCCTTCGATACTTGCCAGACCAGCCCCTCGAGACACCCAATACCTCTCTACCAGACTCTTTGATGCATCCCGCAGCCCTATCCCACATACTGTCCACGTCCCCCCTACCCTCCCAAACCCCCCTATCCCCTCCAACTTCGCCCCTAACTCCAAGGCACTAACAGGAATCAAGCCACCCCACCTAACTCTAGGTCGACCCTCCCCACCCCGTCTCTTCTTGCCCTTCTTGATAACCAAGTCCATCACCAGAAGTCTATGTTGCTGAGATAAGATCTAAGCAGTTCGAATACTATGTTTAGGAAGAATTGCTTACATTGGGAGTGGTGTGCTTGCTTCAGCTCTTAGGCTGGCCCCATAGGAGTATAACTAGGTTAGTAATGCAAAAAAATTCATTGAGATGGACAAAGATAGCGAGGCATCTTTACAATCAAGTCAGCCTACAAAACTTAAGCTTCTGCCCCAAGAATGGATTGGTGATGGAAGATGATTTAGGAACCCAAAGTGTTTTCACGGTAACCAGTTTTGGATGGATCGCTGTAAATGAGCCATTCTTGCTCAAATTTTAATGAAGAAAATCTTTTCACTTTCTAAAGGTGTTGTATATGCAGCTGAAATTGAGACAGTCAATCATCTTTTTCTTCACTGCTCAGTCAAAAGACAAATGTGGAACCTGTTTCTGAATCTATTCAGCTTCAAATGGGTGACGCTCTAAGACTTAAAATAGGCTTTGTGGAAAGGGGCTAACACTCAAAGTATTGAAGGAATTTGGCAGACAATTCTTCTCTTATTTTGGAAATTCCTGTATAGCTTGACCATGATTTATTTTCCTAGATCATTATATGAATTGGCATGAAAATCTTAGATGCCATAATGTTGTCCATACACATGTGACATGCTATTTGGAAGAGACTCATTTTTTTGTCACATGGATGTAAGATAAATTGAGGACCGGTGGTGTTAAATTTGAGATGACAGGAGTTAGTGTTATGGTTGTTTTGGTCAGTATCACATGGAAGCAGATTGACGAGATGTTAATTTAATTTTTGATTGGTCAAATGTTATATTACTTGTATATGTTATTGGAGTCTCTTTGTCACACACTAGTAATTGGATATATTATCTAAACATTATCTAAATTCCTCAAATAGGTCAAAGTTCCAATCTGGGTTGACGGTATAGAAGTAACCCAGTTTGTTGGTGTTGGTGCTCGATTTGGACCGACACTGGAATCAAAGGAGAAGCGTGCTAATCAGACAAGGCTGGCCTTTGCAGACCCTCCGGATTGTTGTAGCACGCCTAGGAATAAGGTTGTTTCACATTTATTTCCCCTGTTGAAAGCATATGTTGTTGGAAAAGTCAATAGAAATGTCATTTGTATAAGGAACTCAAAATTTAGGTTTCTAATATGTGATAGCTCACTGGTGAGGCCATCCTGGTGCACCGAGGTAATTGCAGTTTCACTACCAAAGCTAACGTTGCAGAAGATGCCGGTGCTTCAGCTATCCTTATAATAAACAACCAAACAGGTTCAATTGCTCTTCCTCAGTATTATCTTGTATTGTTTCCATGTTTCAATATGAATTGGCTCATTCATGATGGTCTTTTGGAAACTGCAAGCAGCCAGCCAACAGTCATGATTTATTTTTTGAACTACAGGCGGTGCTATTTCCTTATTATCAAATTTCAGTGATCGATTTTGGTGTTGACTTGGAACGTCATCACAGTGTGCCTTATGGAAAAAAAATCATCCGATAAATTCCTGTATTACCACCATTGCTTAATGTCTTGATATGCGCATGCAGAGGGCTACATATAACTTATGCTCTCTCATTTCTATGTAGAGCTCTTCAAGATGGTTTGTGAACCCCATGAATCTGACTTGGACATTGGTATCCCTGCTGTCATGCTCCCACAACATGCTGGCACAAGCCTGATAAAGTTTCTTGGAAATAGCTCTTCTGGTGAGTCTCGTGGTATTTTACTTTTTTTTTTTTTAGGTCTATTTGGGAAGGGTGGCGGACACAGCTTGTAGCTACATCTGCATGGTTAGCTCAAATTATCTGACATGGTTTCTATTATTGCTGATTTGTTTCTGTAATAATGACAAAGGCTTTCCATCTTTCAGTTGCCGTGCAGCTGTACTCTCCAAAGCGCCCAATGGTTGATGTAGCTGAAGTATTTTTATGGCTTATGGCAGTTGCTACCATATTGTGTGCTTCTTATTGGTCTGCATGGCGTGCCAGAGAAGCTGCAATTGAGCAGGATAAGCGCTTAAAAGTAAAGTCACAAACATTCCTCTCCCACTCTTTGTTTTTTCCTGCTCTTTTGCAATATTCCATGCATTTTACGATTTTGAAGGATGAAACTCACTGCATCTTCCCTTAGCTGTTTGTTTGAAACATGTATCTTGATCTCACAGGATGGCTCAAATGAATGCAATGTTACAGAGGTTTCTCGTTCCGGTGTTGTGCTGGAAATCAACGTAATATCAGCAGTTCTGTTCGTGGTGGTTGCATCCTGCTTCTTGATTATGCTTTACAAATTGATGTCCTCCTGGTTTATAGAGGTTCTAGTGGTTCTATTCTCCATTGGTGGTGTTGAGGTATGTCACACCAATAGAAGGAGACTTCATTCAGTCATAACAATTCATAAGATTTTATGCAAATAACATGACCCTTAATATGAATGGATATCAGGACCTTTTCTTTTTCATGTTGCAATACCTTTTATATTTGTTTCCATTATAATTTCATCCATAGGTGACCCCTTTCATTAATCCAATTGAGTTAAGAACTTGCTAGCACATCATTCATGTGTAGTAAAGACGTGAATGGATTGAATGAGGTTAAAATCATTCCAGCTTCATGCGGACAATATTTGAAGTAACAACTTTCTCACATTGTGTTACAGGGTCTACAAACTTGTTTGGTCGCTTTGCTATCATGGTATGTATCTTATTGGTGCTATTCATACATTATTTTCTCAGCACAGTGCGTCAAATGCTCCACTAAGCAAAACCACGTTTGCACTATTCGTCTGTTCCAGGAGAAGTTTTTCAGAAAAGTTTTCTGAAAGAACTAAAGATGTTTGCGTAGTTGTTTTATAGAAACTTCTTCAAATATCTTTTTGATGAACTGTCCAAGAAAAAGCTAGCAAACTTTCCAGAAAAGAAGTGGTTGGGTAGTGAAGTTTCAAATGTTTGCTTAAAGGGGTAAAACATGGAGCCAAAATAAACATTCCCTTTTTGTGTGTTGTGGAGGGTTGAGAATGTTGGCTGAATTCACACCATATATTTTTGTTCTGAATATCATCCATCGTCTATGAGAAAACCAAAACAAAATCTCTTGCTTGATGCAAATGCTCATTAATCTTACTTTTCCAACTGGCATTTGGTGCTCTTCTTTTTGGCTTCAGAAATTCAGTAAGATCTGAATGAAAATCGATCTGTAATTAAGCAGCTGTGCATGGAAACAAATACAAGTTTCGCATCAACTGACACCATTGCATTTTTAGATCTCGTTAAAATTCTATTTAGGATTCAGGGCCAGAATGCTAATCAGTTAGAGTGATATCAGATCATATTTGTTAGTGGATATGAAGCCCCAGCCATTGGTTTAAGCATGTTTAGAGCTATACTCTCTCTCTTTGGCACCATTCGCACATCTTATTTTTTCTGTTTCTGACGCTCTGTGATATGTTCCGCAAACCTAGCCCTGGGTAATATTGACCTGTGGTTGCATTGTGCATAGATCTTGATCATGTGATAATAAATAAAAGTGAGGTTCTTGCAGGTTTTGGTGGAACTGAATGTAACATCATTTTGTTGTCTTTCAAAACTGTTATAATAGCATGAAGCGATAAGCAAAAATATGAGTTATTGAATAAGATTGAAAAGTATTGTAATATAGGTCCTGACATAGAGTAAATAAGTGGCCTTTCCCGGAAGTCAACAAACTAAAAGGAAAAAATGGAAAAGGAAATTTCTTACTCTTTAACTTTGATATGTTGTCCCTCTCAATGTTTTACATCACACTTTTCAAGCATTCACCGCAATTAGATTTTCTATCAAAAATGGCCATAATCATACACTATGGTAGCAGTCACATTAGCATTACATGTTCATTCTTTTGAAAATCTGTATCATAACATGGCTGTTGGATTTGAAGTATTGGTACAGTTCCAAATGAGAGGCATTTACCTTTGTCACTGTACCTATCTAGAAAGAAAGGCTTTTACCATCTCTAAGTTTGAATATTCCATTGTTTTAGACTTCTCTCGACCCAAAACACTAGCCAGTTATGAGTGGCAAAAAGAAAGCGGTTTTTCTTTCTCCAAAAAAAAAAAAAGAAAAGATTATGGTTGTTGCTGTAAATCATGCAACTCTGTTGTTTAAACAAGATTCCTTTGACTTAGTACTTAATAACGATTTGGGCATATGAGATGCCCTCGTTTCCTATTGCTCATCATATCAGGTTTAAGCATTCAGTTTAGTTGATCTTTTTACATCCTCTCACGTGTGATGGGTCTATTAGTTCCGAGGATCCAGTTTTGCATGCCTTGGTGAAAGTAACTGTGGCGTAGACCTTCACTATAAAGTACAGCTCTGTAGGAGCATTACCAAGTATACTTTTTCTTTTTTCTTTCCTTTTCTTTTGCTGGGGGAAGGGGGTAGATGGTGCCTTGAGCACCATTTACTCTTTCATATCACCCTGGGTGTGTGTTCTTTTATTGTGGCGCGTTATGGACACCTTGTCATCAATTGCTTTTGTCAGTCCTTGCTACTAAATTTTTATTTATATTTTCTTGTAATAAGATTTAAGTTCATTTTACATACCACAACTAAAAGTGTAGCTAACAGTCATTATATATAGTTTCAGATGGTTTAAACGTTTCGGACAGTCATTCATTAAAATTCCTTTTCTGGGACCTGTTTCATATCTGACGCTGGCGATTTCTCCATTCTGCATAGCCTTTGCAGTTCTCTGGGCAGTTTACCGTCATATCTCCTTTGCTTGGATAGGTCAAGATATACTTGTAAGCGCTGTCTGTCGCAATATCATACTTTTCCTTTGTCTAATATCATATCAGTTGCTTGTATTTCCCCTGGAGAAAAGGAAAAGAGGGTAACTTGATAATTGGATGGCTCTATTTTTGTTCATATTAGTATCAACTCAAGGTAATGGATTCTAGTTTCTCTTAACTAGGGTATTGCATTGATCATCACGGTTCTCCAGGTTGTGCAAATTCCAAACCTCAAGGTAAAACAATTCATGTGCTGGTTTTTATGGTGTTACAGCTGTACAGTTTTATGTAATGTTTTGGGTTTAGGAAATGGTATATCCCTGTACCTTCTCTCATTAGGGTTTGAAATTTTATTGTGGACGAGCAATGACTTCCGTATTGTGGTATCCCTGTTCTCGACTTTAACTATTAAGGACATAAGTGCTCCTCAAAAACCTTAACTCTACAGAAGTTAATCTTTTACTTCAGTGGATTCTACTTTTGCTTTTCAATTGTCACCAACTAATAAGGAACGAGGAGAGAGAACGGAGAAAGTCGCCTATCACCTTTGATCGACTTCTTTATCTATATTTATATACATTAAAATACACGGAGTTACCACTAAGTAATCCCAAATTACCTTTTGTTCACCTAAATCTTCTATTCTCAAGAAGTTTATCAAATGAGTACAGTCCCCAGATGGTTATGAATATAACTCACTTTAAGCCACTAAAATGTTTAATGAACAAATCAGCGGCCTGCCATATTTATTTGGAGAATAGGGTAGCTCAAGTGGAAAGCACCTCCACCTCCAACCTTAAGGCTGTGGGTTTGAGTCAGTAAGGGAGCGAATTACCATATAAAAAGATTTTTGTAGTAGAGGTTCAGAAAGCTGAAATCATGGTTTCAAAATCCATCATTTGTAGTCACCTCACACTTCTTCTCATAATGGGAAAATGTTTCAGGGCTGGTTTCTCTGCAGTTTGTGTTGCATCTCTTTTGTCCTGGAGTCTTAAGTGTCTAACAACTACAAGAAACAAGCAACAGTTTCTACTAATACTTTGGTTCGGGAATTATCTTCTATTGTGATGATTTATTGGTCTTTCTAGACTTGAATTCTTGGTGAGTATTCCAAAGATTATCAATATTACTGGCAGGGTCTGACATTATCCCTTATTTTCCTTGACTGTATCAGGTGGGAACAGTTCTTCTGAGCTGTTCTTTATTGTATGACCTTTTCTGGGTGTTTCTTTCCAAAAGTTTGTTCCATAAGAGCGTGATGATAGTGGTAAGCTCTTTCTTTGCTTGTAGAGTTTCTTCTCTGTGTTGTTTGTCTGCTTCTTACTCTGCTATCAGTGACTATCACTACATTGACTATTGCTCCGGAAATCTGATCATTTTCTCCGGTGTAGGTTGCACGTGGTGATAAAAGTGGAGAAGATGGCATTCCTATGTTACTGAAAATCCCACGGATGTTTGATCCTTGGGGTGGCTACAGTATCATTGGGTTTGGTGACATAATTTTACCAGGTTTACTGGTAGCATTTTCTTTAAGGTTCGACCATCGAGCTGAATGAAACTTGTTTTTTGTTTTGTTTTTATTTTTATTTCTTACATTGATGTAGTTCCATCAAATCCTATATTTCTTGGAGGCTTCAATATTTTTTTCATCCTCCAAAAGAACCTGTTCAAAACATCGGCTCTAGCACATCCGATGGAAGGTTCCAAGCCATATGGATGCCTCTATGAGACCCATGGCTGCATTATTAAATGCTTCCATGTTGAATGTTTCTGATTCTTCAGATGAGCAATTTAAGTAAATCTCAAGACTGAAAAGAAAGGTTGAATATTATGATATCATTTTAAATGATAAATGCTTGTTAGTTCAAAATACTAAAGCAGTCAAAAACTTTATACCTCTTTTTTGTTTTGTTTTTTTCCCATTGATTCTGTTCTTTGTTGCAGGTACGACTGGCTGTGTAATAAGAGACTTCGACATGGCTACTTCATCTGGGCTATGATTGCTTATGGCTTAGGTATTGATTCTTCAAAATATGGGAATAGACTTATTTAGTGACATGTAATTTTGATTATGACCAAATGAACAGCATATTGCTGGCAGTAGAAATGCATTGCGGATTGGTTCTTTCTATGTTTCATCCCTCTTTTTCCCGTCTCTTCACCTCTTCTTTAGTCTGAAATAGCAGGGGGCTGTCTCACAGAATTATGCAACTCAATCCTGGTTACGTAATGAAGTGCAGTCATGATCCTCGGTTTATGCTCATTTTCCTAGTAATAATAAATAATTCAATTAAATGTATGTCAGTCATTAGGCAAAGTTTGAGGAGCGATATGCTTGTCAGTGTCTGAGTTCGATATTTGTGTTTTACCATGTAAAGAGAAGTTATATATTTTGTATGGAAACAGCCGAATTATTGCATATAGATGATGTACTAGCATTGGTTAGTACTGTTGATCAGTGTTTTTTGAGATCTAGTACCAATGCAGGCATCTGTTTGCCTGTTAAATACTTTTTTTTTTGTTTTACAGGTTTGCTTACTACATATGTGGCATTGAATTTGATGGATGGTCATGGTCAACCTGCTTTGCTTTACATTGTTCCTTTCACACTAGGTATGTTACAAGAAGCATAAAAAACCTCTCTCATAATGGAGCAGCCAAACCGATAACATTTTATTCTTATGATAGTACTCTGCACTATTATCGACCACCACAAACACACAGGTTGTTCTCCATGTAAAAGAAGCAAGAATCAACTTTGGATTCTTCAGGCAACTTGTGTGTTGTTCCTTGCTCTCCTTATGAGCATTTCTTTTAGAACTCCACTCAAAGTTCCTCTCCCCCGTTCAATAGTTTTGTTAAACAATAAAAGCTTGAACTTTTCATTTTCTATATTCATTGTTCTTTATTTTTAAAACTCTGCAATTGCTCATGTTAGGCACATTTTTGACGTTGGGAAAGCAAAGAGGTGATCTCAATCATCTATGGACAAGAGGAGAACCAGATCGGCCTTGCCCACATGTCCGGCTTCAACCAGAGTAACTAGATAGTAGACAAGCCATCAATCTGTAATCCACCTATAACTCTGATCTCTCCGTATACAAGTTGGCGTACATAAGAGTAAACTGTACAAGAGGGTGGAACTCTGAAGATAGCTGGATACTTAACTAGGCTGCCCTTTGCTGTTAACGCCGAGCACAGACTTCACTGCTAAGCAGAAAAGTTGAGATGTAGTTTAAGTAGTCGTGTACCGTCTGTGCACCCGCCTTGTAGTTTGCCAAGCTTCATGTCACCATCAGGCAGTAGCTGGTGTGCAGTAATTTGGTCTATAGTAGGAAAAGACAACTTTTGTATGACACAACTTGTTATAGCTTCGAAGTTCAAAGTGCTGAGTTTGAGTTTGAGGCTCTTCTGTGAACAGTAGGTTTTATTTACTTAACTAAGGTGTTGCTTCTTTGACAAGAAATCAGTTTATTGGTAAGCTCCATTTACATTTCTAGAAAGATTATCATGTGGTGAGCATGCCAAAGTTTTATGTGGAATTAATCTAGATACGTAGAAGCTGATATAAACACCATGGTTATCGCTTGACAGAAGAAAAGAAGAAGAAAGAGAAACGCATGGTAGTTAAGTGATTGAATAAAGTATATACGCAATATAAATTAAGTAATAATTACATACGTTATATGTTCATTGATTTGGTATAATCACTCGATATAAGTATAAATTTTACCATTAAATCAATAATTAAGGTTGAGTTGCCAAAGGCCCCAAAGCACAAAAGGCTGTTTTTCTCATCATCAACGGCATGTGCGATCGTTGGCGTTCAACTTCGTGAAACACTTTTTGAAACTTTCTCTAACGGTCCCTTCTTTTATAGGAATTGTACATTTCACCACTTCAAAGTTTTAAAAATTATAATCCTCTCTATTTTCTTAATACTTCCTTCGTCCGTTGTTTTCTTTTTGATCCGTCTAAAAAAGAATATCACTTTTTTTATTTGACAATTATTTAATGGTATCATATTCATTTTATTTTTACTTGATCGAACTAAATAAGAAAAATTAACTAAAAAGTAAACGTTAAGTGATTTTAAGAGATGTAATTTTATAAGCTTTATAAAGTAATCTTTTAAGTATTTCTTAAATTTGGTGTTCGATCAAATAACGACACATGAAATAAGAAGGAGGGTGTAATGTAATAATTTCTAGTTCCCACTCAAGGATCCTTTTGCTTTTTTCATTTCCTTCTTTTTATTAGAGAAGGTATAAAATTTAAAGGGCTTCCTTTTAAGAACTGAACGTTCCATTCGTTATAAGCAGTATGAATAATAATTCAAATCTTGATTGTTAAGTAGTATTTTATTTAATGCTATAATTAGTAAGACGTTGATCTAAAAAATCGATATGAGTATAATTTTTTAATACTATTTTACTAATTATAATCACCACAATTACCATAATCTATTAGCACACAATAACTATCACCAACCATTTTCCACCACAATAATTTAGAACTTTGCATCAAATGAATTTGAATTTGTGAATCAGGTTCTGTTAATTAGATAATTTAACATTAAGATGAAACAAGATTGGCCCATTAAAAGTGAAACGACCGTTAACAGATTAATTAGTACTTAGAAACTTTTAGAAAAAGGTGTGTCTGCAAATGAGTATGACAGCTCACTTGTTTCTCTTTTTAGTGCTCTAGTTTTTCCATACCCAGAGTCGAATCCTTCGTTCGACCTCTGATTAAAGATGGAGCAGCCCCATTCACTGCACCACAATCTATGTTGGTGCTCTTTAATCTTTTATTTTTGTTTTTTGATTTTCATTCGGTGTTTGATATTCGCATTGGAGCTCTGACTAATCCGAATTTGCAGGACCCATTAAGATGACAGCACTCCCAACAAAGTTTTCTCCGTACGAAACTCTTTAATCTTTTATTATCACACAACAAAAACTAAGAGAAAAAAGCAAAAACAAAAAAGAAATGGTGAGAGTGGATGATAAAGAGACAAATGTACTTGAGTATGAAAAGATGAATTTACCTATTTCCATTCTTTCTTTTTCTTCATGTCCTTTTCTTTTTCACATGATTTACAGTTTACTCCACCCTTCTTTTATTTCTTGTTTTAACAGCTAAGCATTTTCTTCAACTCATGAATTTTCTTACACACTCATCATATTGCTTGAAAGTAAATTTGAAAAAAAAAAAAAGAAAAAGACTCTTTCAGCAACTATTTTTATTTTCTCTACTTATGTCCTCATTACTTCATTAGAGTTAAACTTTTTTTTTCCAATACATATTCATAAATTCACATACTAGATAATTTAGTTCATATGATTTAAAAGATGAAATTCTAAACTTCTGTCTGTCAAAGAGAAATTACACTCGTCGATCATTTTTTATTTAAAAAGCCATTTGAACTTACTTGCTTAGCAAATTGTAAAGTTTTATTTACTAATTAATGATAATTTAAAGTAAATTATATATTGTATAAATAAGTTTGGGCGTGAAAATGATAGAGCATATAATATAATATCAATTGAAGAAAGTAATTTGTTATTTTGATTGTAACTAAAATTGCTACCAATACCACACAAGTAAAGCTTGTGTTTGTCTATACAAAAATTAAATTGTAAGTGTTTTTTAGTTCAAAATGATACACTTGTTAGACTATCTAAATGCACATTTAGAATAGACTTAATTAAGTAGCTAGCTTTCAAACAGATTCCAAAATTGTCAACTTCTCATAAACTGTATACTTGGTTGACAATATTAGAAACCTCAAGGGGCACAAAAGAAAATAAAAAAAACTTTTGACACATTTGTCATCAAAGTTCCCTCTATAAAAGAAGCACCAACTCCACTAGTTTGACAACACACAAAGGAAAAAAAGGCAAAAGCTGATAGATATATCAATTGCATAATCTTGAAGAAATTTTGTAAGCAACAATGGAGGGTAAAGAAGAGGATATGAAGGTTGGAGCAAACAAGTTTTCAGAAAGGCAACCATTAGGGACTTCAGCACAGAGCAAAGACTACAAAGAGCCACCACCAGCACCATTATTTGAGTCTGGTGAACTACATTCTTGGTCTTTTTGGAGAGCTGGGATTGCTGAGTTCATGGCTACTTTCTTGTTTCTATACATAACTGTTTTGACTGTCATGGGGTACTCAAGGGCTAATAGTAAATGTAGTACTGTTGGTGTTCAAGGCATTGCTTGGGCTTTTGGTGGTATGATTTTTGCACTTGTTTATTGCACTGCTGGTATCTCAGGTATACTTATATCTCCATGAATCTTTTTTTCACATCCGTAGCTTTATCTTTTTGCCTGAAGTTGTTTGCTTAGTTTTAAAGTTAAAGTCTTTTATCATGTTCATTAGTGGTATTTTGCTTCGAAGATGAGAGCTTTCGTGTGTCCTTTTCAATTCTATAGTTTATGCATTCACCTAAAATTGGTCTTGTATATCATGTTGATTAGTGTTATGTTGCTTCAAACCTATCAAGTTGCATTCTTTGCCAGTTTTCTGAGTTTCTTGTCTACAGTAAAGTACTTCTCTGGAGTTTCATAGTACATCAAGATTAAATTTTCCTTTTGGACCCTTTTACAAGTAAATTTCTCTGATGAAAATTAAATGGTGGTAACCTGAGTAAAAAATGGTACTGCAACTAACTTGCTTACATAGATAGGTTAAATTACACTAATAATGCAAGAAATTTTATACCGCCAGTGTATATAACTTAAGTACTTGTAAATTTATTCTTTATGTTCTGACCTTGGGAAAAATTCTTGGTTTCGATTATCAGGTGGACACATTAACCCTGCTGTGACATTTGGTCTGTTTCTGGCAAGGAAATTGTCCTTAACCAGGACAGTGTTCTACATTGTGATGCAATGCCTCGGTGCAGTTTGTGGTGCTGGTGTTGTCAAAGGGTTCCAGCCATCTTTGTATGAGACCAAGGGTGGAGGTGCCAACGTTGTGAGCCATGGTTACACAAAGGGAGATGGCCTTGGTGCTGAGATTATTGGCACTTTTGTTCTTGTCTACACTGTCTTTTCTGCTACTGATGCCAAGAGAAATGCTAGAGACTCCCATGTCCCTGTGAGTACTTATAGTTAACTTGTCATTTTGAGCTGATTAACTGGGTATGCATACTAACTCTTGGTTGTGGTTTGTAGATTTTGGCTCCTCTTCCAATTGGATTTGCAGTGTTCTTGGTTCATTTGGCCACCATCCCTATCACAGGCACTGGCATTAACCCTGCTAGAAGTTTAGGTGCTGCCATTGTCTACAACAGAGAACATGCATGGGATGACCATGTAAGTTTACTTCTATGCTTCAATGGATGTAGTGAACCTATATTATTTGATGGAGTACAATTTTTCTTAATAAAATAGTTACTCCCTCTGTTTTAATTTGTTTGTCTGGTTTTGACTTGAACGCAGTTTTAAGAAAGTAAAGTATTTTGAATCCTGTATCTTAAATTAAAAGCAAAAATGTTCTTTAATCTTGTGCTCTTTTACATGCCCTGTAGAAAGTTCAAACTAAACAGTTGTCGAAAAAAAACATACATTCTTTTGATACGGGCTAGAAAGAAAAGTTAGACAAATAAGTTTTAAACGAAGGGAGTATATAAGGTGACTAACGTGTATTTAAATGGAGCGATATGCAAGATTAAGATTCACAGGGCCAGTGACAACTTGCTTGAGATTGAGAATTATGAGTTATATTCTTGATTTGTTCATTGTTTTTTTTTGTTTCCCATCCGGTGTTCGGTGCCTTCATTGGAGCCTCGACTAATCTGGATCACGCATTGCAAGGCCTATTAAGGTGGCAGCGCTCCCAACAGAATTTTCTCGATACCAAGGATCGAACTCTCGACCTTTGGTTAAGGCTGAAGCAGATCTGCTCTTTAATGAGTAGCTAGCTAATTTTTGCTCTTTTTCTTTGTTTTGAAAATGCAGTGGATTTTCTGGGTGGGACCATTCATTGGCGCTGCACTTGCTGCCTTGTATCATCAGGTTATCTTAAGAGCAATTCCATTCAAGAGTGGAAACTGAGTCTTGCCCAATGGGCTATGGCTATGTCTCGTTTCAGTATCTGGTTACTTTTCTATGATTGACAATGATGTTTCTATGTTTGATATGTACAAAGCTGTTGTAATGCTTTATTGTTGTATTGTTCTTATTTATTCTAGCTTCTGTATCTGTCAGTCTGATTGCTTTATTTTGTCTGCTGCTATGTCATTTTTAGAGCTTTATCTTCTGGTTGTGTGAATTTTTTTTTCATAATTAAATCACTTATAAATAAAGGCAGTCCGGTGCATTAAAGCTCTCGTTATGCGCGGGGGTCGAACAATAAAGGCTTATTGTGCGCATTCTTTCCTTGTATTTTTGTATTATAAAACATTAATCATAACATGGTGAAATTGGTTACAAGAAAAGTTTTGCCACGGCAAGTGTATATCTAAGTTATGCTCTATTGGTTGTTCGAATGATAAATACCCTACACTTTCAATTCTAAAATTGTGGGGTCAAGACGTCCCTGCACTTTCAATTTTAAGATCGTAGGTACGAGACGTCAAGGGAGTTCAAAAATTTGGAAGGCATAAACTACAGTAAACTTGGAAGGCATTTGAAAAAGAAAAAAAGAGAACTTTAGGCAACATCATTTTGTTGGGCTAAAGCAAAAGTGGGCCAATGTTTAAATTGGCTAAGATTGGACATTGGATCCTTCGAAAGGAGCCCAAAGTCCAAATAAAGCTTTTAAGAAGAGAATATCAATCTCTTATGATCCCATGGACCACGTTATCCAGTCTCTTAATTATTTATGGCTCTTGAATATATATATGCATCGAAACTAGTGGGTGCAAAACTGAAAATATCAATCATGTTGATAACTTAGAACAGAAAAAGGTTGGATTAAATGTTGAGTTCTTTGTGCCTCATACCAGTAGTCTATTTCTTCCCCTTAACTGTTTTTGTTTTTTAGTGTCAATTAGATGTCCAAACGTATTAAGAAATTCACTGTATATATTATTTAAATTCGAAGTTACTAACACTTAATGTGTATGTTCCGGAATTTAGAACCATAAAATTCAAGTCTTTGGCTGATACTCATATGCCTAACCAAAGGCCAATACACTTTCCAGTAACAATATGTATAACAATGATCATGATGTAGTAAGACTTCGCAGCCACTGATTAAAATATTTGAATATGTATTAATATAAGAAAACAAAATAAAGGAGGAGGATAATATAGGTGTAAGTTGGTGGAACTGTGAAGCTGCTGCATCCATATATTTTTATGAAAGTATATGTAGGAAATATGTATGGCCGAGGGTTGTTGCATCTAATAAATTATTGGTACATTAATAGTCAATTAATTCATTTGCAACAAGAAAACATGGGGACCTAGCTTCCTGGTTTGATGATCTATATTTACTACTATTATACTTGCCAACTACTATATTCTCCTTTTCAAACATTCAATTGGACTTCCATGTCCTATGTCTTTCACCACATATAGTACTATTGGTTTCCGGGACGATTTAAGATTTGAAGTTTGTATTAATTTTAGGCAAAATAACTCGATGGACTCTTGTACTATATCCGTTTTGTAATGTGGATACTCCTACTTACAGCACTTCACAAAAATAACAAGAGAATTGACCGGCCACAAAAAAAAAAAAGAATGACAGCATTAGTCGTAATTTTATGAATTAACAGACATCGAACTCTAAAGCTAAATCGAGAAGCATGAAGCATACAGTGAGGTGAAACAAGATAGTCTTACAGTACAGTGAGGTGAAACAAGATAGTCTTACAGGCACCTGTATTTGCCTGGCATAAGTAGATCTGCAATTTTCATTTCAGAATTACTCACATTCCCCGAATCAAAGCAAATGCTAGTTTAGCCCCCAATGAGAGATTCGACAAAGTGACAAATTTGAGGACATATGTAATCTAATCTGACGAACTAAAAGAGACTAAAATCTAAATAAATAACAGTGTAGACAACACTAAATGACGGAATTCATGACACCTAACACCATGGCTTAAAATTCCCAATGCCCAGTGACCATAAACAAACTCCCCAGAAGCATATATTTCTATCACACAGACTTAACAACTGCAATCCAGTTGCTAATATGTTGAGCATTCACAAGTAAAGTAGATAATTGGGAACATAAAACTAAGATTGATAGTAAGCAAAACTTAGTTGTGAAATAACTTAACAATACCAAAGGTTGTTGTAAACGTAGGTGAGCCCACACTTACCACAGTAATGACGATCAAAATGATTCGCCATAAAAGTTCCCAGCACCACACTCAGTATTAGGACACTCCTGCATTAAAAGTATTACTAGGTTCTAAATTCCACGACGACTTCAGTTGAGTTATTCTACTATTCATCAGTCAGTTGACCTGCACATCATGCATTAAGTATATGTTAGTTAAACTAGTCAATTGAAAATAGAAAAAGAAAACAAAGTCCTACCTTAATCAGTATCAAACCTCTCAAATAATTCCTCAAACTTCCTTCCAACATAGATAATTGATCCTTTGGAAGGGACGATCCGCCGGACCAATTATCTATGTTGGAAAGAAGTTTCAGGAATTATTTTGAGACGTTTGATTTGTTTTCTTTTTCTATTGCTAAAGAAACTAACTGCAAATTCGGCTGGCGTACACTGTACATTATTAAATGCAAAAATTATCTAAAACCACAACATAACTATCTAAACTTCTAAAAATCCCCCCACTTCTTAAAAATTACTTAAATCTCAACATTTGATATTTTTTACAATGTATGTATCTACTGTGATACAAGTTAATCACATTAGATACATGTATCAACAGCATGTATCTAATGTAATTAACTTGTATCATCAGAGGTCAAATATTGAGATTTTAGGAGATTTAAAAAAATGTTGAAATTTTTAGTAATTAATCATAATGGTAAGCATGTCGGTATATATATGTGTGAAATTTACTTAGTAAATTGGGGTGGCCAATTGGGCCTATTGGGCCTAAGGATTAATTGGGCTTGTATAATAATTCGGTTTAAACCGAATATCGAATTATATATACCCAGTAACCTAACCCCGAACCGAATACCGAATTGATGAAAAGAATAAACCGAACATCGAACCGAAATACTGAAAAACCGAATTAATTCAGTTCAGTTTGATTTTTCGATTTTCGACACCCCTAACTGAAACTCTCTCTTGTCTATACTTGGCTAGATATATTTTTCCTAACAAAATATAATGAATAAAAAAGTAACTATATTATATTATATCTATTAATTATAAGTCATATAATTATTGACAAATAAATATTATTTAATAATTAAAATAAGATAGACAAAATAATAAATTTTCTTTTGAATTGTTCTTATTAGTAATCGTAGTGCTATGCTTATATTTATTTATCTTTTGTTCTTGAACTTTTGTTGACATATGTTGTTTCGGGATCGCGTGTAGTATTATTTCGTGATAGTATTGTTCTAATACTACTATTGTAATGTTAGTATTTATTGCCTTTTGTAATCTTTTTACATTTCTTTTTGGACTGTATTTTATTTTGAGTTGAGGGTCTATCAAAAATAGACACGAACGACGCACACTCTACATTTTATAGACCTCTCAATGTGTAGGAATACACGAAATATATTTTTGTTATTGATAAATTAATTTTTGATCTTTCAAACTAAACAAGTAAAATTAGATTACCGCAAAAATGTCGTAAAAAAACCCAAAAAAAAAACAAAATTGAAACGCGAAATACCTCTAGGCCCAAGAACAGATGGACTTGTGTTTCTAGTTTGGGCTTTTTCACGTCCATGTCATGAACATTTCAAAATCTAAAAATTACACAAATACACAACTTACATTTTTAATATTACAAAAAATTTCAACTCCCTAAACATATTATAAAAATTTCAATATATACACAGAATGTTATGTATATGTTGGTTAAGTTATTTATATTGATAAGGAGGGAGAGTAAAGTAATTAAAAAGGCGGAAAAGAGTGTAACTACTTTCAAAAGGATTGATATTTATGTTATTTATAATTTCAAAATCCGTCCTAATTAATTTGTCAAGGAAAATAGCAAAGATGGTGCATGCCTATTTATTAGAAAATCAAAACAAACACGGCTGTTATATATTGAATTAGACCTTTGTTGCAGAAATGAGTTTGCAACAGGTAAAAATGCAATGGAAAAGTGACGACTAAAGGAAAAACAAGAAGAAAATTACTTGTAGCCTAAGAAAAAAAAAGATAAATTAAGCTAAAGGAATTTTCATTCATATCCTTTTTCTGAAACAGCTAGTACTATTAATAGGCCTTGGCCAAGCATCATCCCTGACACATAGTACTAATTACAACTGAGCCACTTGGGGATTAAAAAGAAATACATAACAAACCAAGAGGACTAAATTGTAAAATTCTTTTCTACTTCTAACTAACTCCTTTTTCAGCTGTTGAGAATTGCAATATTTCTCCCTCCATAAAATCTTCCTTGTCCTCAAGGAAAAAATGTTGGAGACCTTGTTTTCATTCTGGCAAAATCTTCCCAGGTTGCCTGTTCAGGTGGCATATCTTTCCATTAAATCGAGAGTTGAGATACTGCCTGGTTGCCCCTCTTTATCATCCTTCTTTTCAGTATCTTAGTAGGCTCACTACTGTAAGGGCTAGCAATATCCACTATAGGAGGATGGTTGATAGAGTCAGGGATCACATAGCAAGGTTTAAGCTGGGAAACATGGAATGTAGAATGTATGGCCACCTGTTCCAGCAGTGACAATTTGTAAGCGACTTTTCTCACCTTCTGTAGCACCTGGTATGGCCCATAATACTTTGCTGAGAGTTTGTTGAAAGCCTGGTTAGACAAAGATACCTGTTATAAGGTTGAATTTTTAGATACATCCAATCACCTTCTTGAAATTGCATGTCACTCCTATGCTTGTTGGTCATATCAGTCATTCTCTGTTATGCTCTAGCAAGATGAAACCTCAGCAGCTGGATTTTGAATTCCTTAGTGATCAACCTCCTGTCCACTTCTTCATCTACAGCTTCATCGGGCATATAAGGTAAGTGTAGAGGGGGTTGTTGCCCTATAGAGCCTCATAGGGACTAGTTTGGATAACAATACCACTTTCCATTCAGCTAGTTTGGATAGTTGAATGGAAAGTGGTATTGTACCACCATTCCTCCACAGGTAAGTACATATTCCAATCCTTTTGGCTATCAGCACAGAAACACCTCAGGTAAGTCTCAAGAGTCCTATTAACCACCTCTGTTTGTCCATCAGATTGAGGATGGTATGCTGATGAAGTACTCAATTCAACACCTTGTATAGTGAACAATTCTTGCCAGAACCTGCTCAGAAAAATAGGATCTCGGTCACTTGCCACATTTTCAGGCATGCCATGTAGCTTAAACACCTGATCCATGAACAACTGGGCTACTGTTGAAGCTGTGTAGGGGTAAGTTAATGCTAGAAAATGAGCATATTTTGTCATTCCATCTACTACCACCAGAATAGTAGTCTTTTCTTGTGATTTAGGCAAACCTTCAACAAAATCCATACTTATGCTGGACCAGGCTGTATAGGGAATTTGCAAGGGTTGTAATAGCCCTGGATAAGCTGCATTATCGCTTTTACTCCTTTGACAGATTGCACATTTCCTGATATAGACCACCACATCTTCTTTGAGACCCTTCCAATAAAACAACCCTGCTAGCTTCCTATAAGTGTTATTCATTCCAGAGTGGCCCCCCATAGTTGAATCATGCCAGATTTTAATCAAGTCTTGTCTCAGTTAAGCATCACTTCCTACCATCAGTTTACCATGTTTCCTTAATTGTTGTTGAATGTAGGAGTACCCCTTGTATTCTCCAGTGTGATTTTGTATTTTCTTAATCAAAGCAGCCAATTCTTTATCTTTACTCTAACTCTCTTGGATCCTATGGAATAAAGTAGCATTCACAGCTGTTAGAACCAGCAAGAATAGCTCAGTCATAGGCAGTCTTGACAAGGCATCAACTGCCTTATTCTCTCTTTCTTTCTTGTACTCAATCTCAAAATCATATTGTATGAGCTTTGCCACCCATTTCATTTGAAGGATAGTGTGCAGCTTCTGATCTGAAAGGTATTTTGAGAGCCCTTTGATCAGTCCTCACCACAAAGGACCTACCCATAAGATACTGTGACCATTTGGTAATAGCTAGGACTAGAGCTAAGAGCTCCTTGTCATATACTGAAAGCGTCAAATACTTCCCTGATAACCCTTTACTGATGAAAACTATTGGGTTGCCCTCTTGCATTAATACAACACCCACCCCCAAGTCACATGCATTTGTCTCCACAATAAACTGCAGAGAACTAACAGGCATTGCCAATACTGGAGAAGAAGTGAGGGCCAATTTAAGGTCTTCAAAAGCCTTAGTAGCTTTGCATGTCCATTGGAACCCATCTTTTTTTAGCAAATCAGTTAAAGGCTTGTTATAATTCCATAGTGTCTGATAAACTTTCTATTATAACCAGCTAGACCTAAAAAACCCCTTAATTCTTTAATGATTTTAGGGGTTGGCCATTGCTGCACCGCCACTTTCTTTTTAGGGTCAGTCTCCACTCCATCAGCTGAGATAAAATAGCCTAAGTACTCTACCTTGCTAGCTCCAAAAATACACTTGTTCTTTCTGGCTACCATGTTATGTTGCAGTAACAACTCAAAGGTAATTCTTACGTGTCTCAAATGATCTTCCAGGCTACTGTTGAACACTAATAGGTCATCAAAAAATACCAAGATAAACTTCTTAAGGTGATCCTTAAAAATATGATTCATCAAGCTTTGAAAACTAGAGGGGGCATTTGTGAGTCCAAAGGGCATCACTAGATACTCATAGTGATCCGAATGAGTTTTAAATGAAGTCTTGGGTACATCATCACTGGCCATCCTTATTTGATGATAACCTGACCTTAGGTGAATTTTAGAATATATGCTAGATCCTCCAAGCTCTTCTAACGATTCTTTAATGATAGGGATTGGAAATTTATCCTTCACGGTAGCCTTGTTTAGTGCTCTATAATCAACATATAATCTCCATGACCCATATCTCTTTCCCATCAAGACCACAGGAGATGCATATGGGCTATAGTTTGTTTGAACAATTCCTTGGTCCAATAATTCTTGCACTAGCTTCTCGATTATGTCCTTCTGCTTGGAAGAATATCTGTAGGGCCTAAGATTCACTGGATGACTGTTGTTTACCAAGGGAATTCTGTGATCAAAAGATCCCCTGGTAGGTGGTAGACCTTTTGGATCAACAAAAAATTGGTCATACTCCTTAATCAACTTTACTATCTCCACTGGTGTCTCACTATCATTCACCACTTCCTCTATCTTGGATGAGACATTTGTCATGAATAACTGTGCTCTATCATCAACAAATTTGTCTAATTTCTTGGGCTCAACTATCTTGGTCTTTTCCATGATACCTGTCAAAGTGCATTCCCTGCCTTGATATTGGAACTTCGTAGTAAGAGTTTGAAAGTTCATGAGCAAGTCACCTAGGGGTTTGAGCCATTGCACTCCCAAAATGATATTACATGAACCTAAGGGAATGAGAAGGAAGTTGTACTCAAAAGAAGTACCCCCCATCAGCCAGTTGAACCCCTTACATGCCTCCATCGTTTGCCTAATCCCTCCATCAGCCATATTGATCAGTTGTAGGCTAACAGTCTGACTTACAATACCCCATTTCTTAACTAGCTCTTCTTCCATGAAATTGTGTGTGCTACCTGGATCAATGAGGTGTTAAGTGGACCATGATCACAATAACCTATCACCCTCATGGTTTGGTAACCAGTTACTCCTTGTAGAGCTTGCAAGGATATTTCACAAATCTCTTTTTCTGCTTCTAATTCCTCCCCTGGTTCAGGTTCTGGATCCTTGCAATCATCCACCACCACCACCTCATAATCTTCATCTACCTTCAATAGATGAAGCCTGTTGGATGTCACACATTTGTGACCAAGTACGAACTTTTTATCACAGAAAAAACATAAGCCCTTCTGCCTCTTCTCACTTATTTCAACCCGAGTCAGCCTCCTACTTTTCTCTCTATTAAAACTTACAGCTGGTTCCTTCTTTGACCCTATAATTCTGGCAGGAGCAGTATTATAACCCCCTTTTTGAAATGAACCCCCACTACTAGTCAAGTGATTCCTTGATACTCTCACCTAAGCTTGCATCTGGGATTCAATGTTCCTAGCCAGCTGATATGCCTGAGGTAGCGTGAATGGCCTATGACTCTTCACAGCAAATCCAATCTCCGGTTTCAAACCAGTGATGAACCCACTGATGGCATGCTCAGGCAAAATATTTAATCTAGCCATAATCCTATCGAATTCTTTCATATATTCCTTCACAGTACCCTGTTGCTTTATCAACTTAAACTCTGCCATGGGATCCTCGTATTCACCCTCGAATCTATCCATTAACGCATATATATACTCCTCCCATGTTGGAAATGAAAGGTGTAGCCTACTCTTAAGATAAGACGGTGCCATTCTATGGCTATGTTATTAAAATGCAGAGCAGCTACTCGAACTTCTGCACTATAGGGGTATCATCATATGCAAAGAACTGGTCGGCCTTATACATCTAGGTTCGAAGGTTAATACCATCAAAATGAGGGAACTCTACCTTATTTAGACGAGTCAAGGATCCATTATGGTGGCTAAATGAAGGTGGATTTGCAGCATGATGAAATCCTCCTCCTCCTTGACCCGTGGAAGGTATTTGGCTTGCACTAGTGAAAAATTATTGATCTCTGTTGTAACTTTGTTGCTGGTAGTACTCACCTACTGGAGTTTGAAATTGTTGGGAATTTTGAGCACCATACTGATAGCCAACTGAAGATTGAAACCCTGGTGGATTCCCCGTAGAGACAGAGGTAGCCCGTATCATAGGGTTACCAGAGGGAGCGTAGATCTTGGCTCCCTCACTGATAGCATTCCCTTTACCTCGATCTCCTTTTTGGATCGCGTTTATGGACTCGCGCAAGCTGTTAATGGCCTTCTCGTGCTGTTTCTCAATCTGATTCTGCCTTAGGGAAAAATTGGCCATCTCCATCGTCATTCGATCGAACATCTCTTTAATCTCCTTCATCTCGTCGGACATGATTCCCACAAAGCTCAAGATAGTGTCTCTGATACCAAATGTTCCAGAAATAAATTTGCAACAGGTAAAAATGCAATGGAACAGTGATGGCTAAAGGAAAAACAAGAAGAAAATTACTTGTAGGCTAAGAAAGAGAAGATAAATTAAGCTAAAGGAATTTTCATTCATATCCTTTTTCTGAAACAGCTAGTACTATTAATAGGCCTTGGCCAAGCACCATCCCTGACACATAGTACTAATTACAACTGAGTCACTTGGGAATTAAAAAGAAATACATAACAAACCAAGAGGACTAAACTGTAAACTTCTTTTCTACTTCTAACTAACTCCTTTTTCAGCCATTGAGAATTGCAACAACCTTTAATCTTTTCATAAATTCTTACCCTTCCTAATCAATGTATCAAGTCAAGTAGATAATAACAAATATGGCGAATTGCCTATTTATTCAGAAGGTTAAACGAACACGTCTGCTATATATTGTACTAGATTTTCAAATAATAATTTTAGCTTTATCAAATCAGAATCCCTACATAAATTTCAGCTCTTCTTAATGAATGTGTCAATTAAAGAAAATTAACAATGATGGTGCTTAATGATTTATTCAAAAGTCGAATAGAACTCGCCCGTTGTGTATTGTACCATAATCTTAAATCAGTCATTTTATCATTGTCAAATTGAAACCCTTTCCCCTCATATCCTTTTCTCTCATAATGAACAATTATTCTATCTTAATTAAAATCTTTTAATTTTTAATTCTCATATCTTAATTAAAATCTTTTAATTTTTAATTCTCATTTACGATAATAGTGTTTAGATCGACTAACACACATTTCAACCGTTCTTTCAGCAAAATGTCGTTTCTCACCCTGCAGAAATATGGAATAATACAATAGTAGAAGATATAAACAAAAAAATTTAAATTACTCATGATTTTTTGTTGTCTTCAACTATTATTTTACTTCAATCATTGTGATACAATTTTGACATATAAAGGTTGTTCCTCTATTCCATTTAATATTACTATTTTTGTTTAAATCATTCAACTAAGTATGAACAAAATTTAATTAGCATTATTTTTAAAGAGGAAATTCATTTAGGTTTTTATGGAGTAGTGTAACATTTTTGCGCAAACGCCCTCCAAATTTTGTATAGCGGTACTTGCATTGTCGGCAACAACTTCAATAGCATGCATTTTTAACATTTCATGTATTTTTTTCTATGGATCTAATCACTCGATATTGTTTTGAGTGTGCAAATAAAAATTCCATATTGATACATATAAAGTGTAGGATCTCTTAATAAAGTGAGGTCTTTTATGAAAAATCGTGTGTGCTTGGCCCTAAACGAATAATATCACACCAGATATAAACTGTAGGATCTCTTAATGAAGTGAGTTCTTCATAGGGCAGATAATATCACACTAGATATAAGTGTCTTTGGGACCTTGAACTGTCGCAATTGTTCTTAAGTTGTTACAACAAATTTCTATTTTGAGAACTTAAACAAAATTAAAAAGAATGTTACTCAAAACAAGATGCATTTTAAAAATCAAATATGAGTTGTGATGACATGATTGAGATTCCTCTAGCCTTAATCAGAATTCTCAGATTTACGTTCTTTGGAATGAAAAACATCTTATTGGGCACGCCACCCCTAGAGATGAATCTTACGATGCATGAATCGTGATTTAGTCAGATTCCAATACATATATCGACCACTGATTAAAAACTAAATAGCCACTGCTGAAAAAATAAGCAAGATAAGAGCATTTTAACAGAATGTCACACGTTGAAGACCTCACACACATTGTTTAACAGAATGTCACACTTTGAAAGTGATGAGAAGTGAGCTCTAGTCCATTTACTCGGTAACTTACTCAAAAGCCATTCATATACTTTTTTATCCAGTTCACATATCTCCAACATATGTATATTAAACGCTTTCACAATTATTGCTCTAGCCGCTTTTCAAAAAGCCTTTTTTAATGCTTGGCTAGGGAATCCGCCTGCTTTAAAATTATCGTGTAAGTGTCGGACACAAAATCTATGAGAAACGTCCGGTAACACTTCTGCAAAAGCTTGAAGAAGGCTTTTTTGCTTATCTGACATGAATGTCCATAGATATTGCTCTTCTATTTCAATATCAATTGCCAAATAGTTCAAAAACCACTGCCATGTATCCTTGCATTCCTTTTCCACAATGGCATAGGCTATAGGAAAGATATTGTTATTGCCATCTAAACCAACAACAACAAACAATTGTGCACCATACATAGAATCTTTCAGCCAACAACCATCAACACCAACTATCTTTCTACAATCTACCTTAAAGCCATCTTTACATGCTGCAAAACAAATGTATAATCTTTGAAATCTAAACGGATTGTTAGGGTTCTCATTTGGTGTCAACTCATGTAAATTGATGTTCCGGAATTGGATCGCGCGATCTCATTAATATAATTCCACAACATGCTAAACTGTTCATCCAAATTGCCATCAATTAGAGAAATGACCTTTTTTGTTTAGCTTTTCTTACCTGACATAAAGATGCATCTACTCTCAGCTCTCTACTAACTTCATCTCTAAATTTTGATGTTTTTTATTCTATGTTTGATTTGATTCTATCGACATATTTCTTTGCAATCCAATTTGAAGTGACATTCTTATTTTGACATTCCAACAAAAACATGTAGCATCATCGGTCTTGACAGGGCGGACCTACATTGTATTTTGGGGTGCTCCGGCACCCACTAAACTCGATGCGGAATAGGTATAATTACATAGAAAATATATGAAAATAGATATAAAATATATAAAAACACCCACAATAACAAAAAGTTGGCTAGGTGCATTAGCATTTAGATTGATCTTAAGGTTCTTCATTGGAAGGAGGTTCCAAACCTCATCAAGGTGATTTTTTACTTTTTAAAATTTTTAAGCACCTACTATCCTTAAATTCTGGGTCCACCACTGGGTCTTGGAATTATTTTTTGGAAAGTTAAAATCTTCATTAGATGCATCGTTGTCACTATTCAAGCTTTCCATGTCACTGGAAACAACACAATCTGAGTCGCCATCTTCATTTTACATCTACTTTTGCAACTCTTTACTAATAAACTCTTCACTATCATTATTTATTCTTGCATTTCCTTCGATATTGACGGAAAAAGTTTCAACAGAAGGATCAACATTTTGATCAAATAAAATATCATCTTCATGATCTGAATCTTCAAACTCTTCATAATCTGATTCATTATCAGAATCACTATATATTGCTTGACTTCCGGACATTGAATCTGTCGACATAGTAATTTTTGTTATATAATAGAGAAGTGTGAAGCATCAACTCTTTCATAACTAAAACAAATCAAGAAAACTATAATATATTAAGTTGCTTTTTGTTATACAAAGTTCCTTTTTATTATGTCAAAAAGGGAAAGAAAAGAAGTGTTGTGTTGCTTTTTGTTTAGTCAAAAGGAGGATGAAAAGAATAGTTGTGGGAAAAAGAGAGTTCACGCGTGAGAATAGAAGAGCTGTGAAATATACACGGTAATATTAACAGAGGGATGTTTTTGATTTACTTTAAGAAACTTAAAGGATGTTTTAGGTTAAGTGGGATATTATAAGGATGTAGTGGAAGTTGGACGTGATACATGAGGGATGATTTTGGTTAAATTCTTGTTGAAGCATCAAAATGTCTTTTAAACTTTTGCCGGTTAATGAAATTCCCCCGATATCGTACAATGATTGGTAAAATATATAGTATTGACCTATTCAAGGAATTAATAACGCTTTTCTTGTTTTAACATGTTACTACTTTCATTTTTTACTATTTTCTATTTTCTCCAAAACCAACACATTCTCTTCTGCTATTGTAATCCCACATCTCAGGTTTGCCCCTTTTGGTTCAACCATGTAACAAAAGATCTTAACGATTCTAAAATGACCATCCACCCCTTACCCTTTTTTTTCTTTCACTGGAAATTTCGCTTTTGCAAAATAAGGTTTCCTTTCATATACCCGCATCCAAAATTCCTTTAGCTTCTTCAAATGTTAGTTACCAATCACTACATAGCATTTCTCGTATATGCCCGTGTATCGATCCCGGTTTCTCAATTCATAGTGCATGAAAGTTATGGGAAGTATTTTCAACTCTCGATTGAGAGTCATATGCCTTAATAAAATTAGTGGCCAAAGTCAAATTTTAATATGAGATTTTAAATATATGCACATAAAAAAAGTATTATCAGAGTTATTTTTTTTTGATTCTTACACACTATTTTTTTAGTGTAGTATTCTTGGAACATAGTAATATTATTATTTATAAAAGTAAGCACCAGTTTTAATTAATAAGATATTAGTCAGTTGTTTGTAATAGATTACCTTAAATATTATTGTAAAAACTTTATTTATTAATATCAAGATTTGATAAAAAGTTCTAAAATATTTTTAATAAACAATAGATAGTTCTTCTTTCTTTTTTCATTAGTTTTTAAATTTTATACCTTTTATATTTTTCAATCTTTAATATTATTTGAAGTGAAATTAAAATCATAAAATTTAGATTAAATTTTTTGAGGCCTCAAAATTTTGAAGGCCTAAAGCAAACGCTTTACTAGCTTTATCATTGAGTCACCCCGCATATGCCTAACCAAGGCCAATCCACTTTCCAGCAACAATATGTACATTTATCTTTGAATTCATGCAGACAGAGATACATGCAAATGAATATCCACTAATTAAAATATTTGAATATGTATTTTCATTATATGTTTATTGAGACGAAAAAGGTTGAAAGAAAGAGATGAACGTAATTAATAAGAAAACAAAATAAAGAAGATAATATAGGTGTAAGTTGGTGGAGCTGTGAAGCTGCTGCATCCATATATTTTTATGAAAGTATATATTATATATGTAGGAAATATGTATGGTCGAGGGTTGTTGCATCTAATAAATTATTCGTACATTAATAGTCAATTAATAAATTTGCAATAAGAAAACAAGGGGACCTAGCTTCCTGGTTTGATGATCTATATTATTACTATTATACTTGCCAACTACTTCTATATTTTCCTTTTCAAACATTCAATTGGACTTCATGTCCTATGTCCCTCACCACAAAGGCACATATAGTTCCAGACGATTTAGAATTTGAAGTTTATAATTTTTTTTTATAATAAATTATATTTGTAATCAAAATTATTCAATTCACGTGAATTCATAATCAGATTTTTAGATCTGTTTCTGTTTTATTCCCGCTAGTTCATCGAGTGATCATGGTATTTTGGACCTCATTTGGATGTGAACGTAGTAAGATTTCCGGGATTTAATTGGTTTAATTTGATCTAATTAACTTTTTTCATTTAGAACAATAATTCGTTTCTTGAAACCAAATATTTATGTTGTTCACATGAGATGGTCCAAACATCGGAATTATTTAAAAAGAAAGAAAATCAAACTGAATAGAAAATCGTAAGTTTCCTTCATCGCTTCATCTCTACACTATTTCAGAATTTATTTCTTATATACCCTAAATTGCATAGTAATGAACACTTTTACTACATTATCAATTTGTTTAAAAACCATCTATTAAGCAACTATCTATAAACTAAGTGTGAGTACGTAGGTAATTTGAAAACACTGTTACATATTTCTAACTTGTTATAATGGGTTAAATTACATTAACTAACCAAAACACGTACACTATTAATATGTACCCTTTAAGCATTTTGCGTCTTTAACAAACACCTTCAACAATAATAATAAAATAAAAAAAAAAAATTTAAAAACCAAAAGCAATTAAAAATAAACAAATCCAAAATACCCTTTAAAATAACCACCAAAAAGACTAAGAAATCTTCATATAAATTAAAGATTAAGAAATCTTCATATGAATTGGTTATGGAAGAAAATTGGAACACGTAAGCCGATGTGTAATAAATAGCTGGCCAACTACACAATACAAATAGAAACACCAACTAGACCTACTTATCAGATTTCCATGTGTTCATAAAGGCAACAAATAGCAACAACAATTATGGTAGAATGGTAAATATGTTGGGTTCGAAATCGAGTTGCAAATTATTGTGGTGACAATTCAGAAGACACATAAAACAACATTAAAAAATTTAATATTATTATATTATTTGGCCAATTGACCTACGTATAAAACCTAATATTAAAGACATAAACAACTAATGAGAGAGAAAATCTCCCCCTAAACAAAGATTCTTTAAAGGCTACAGTGTGGATGTTATTTAAAGGCTATATTGTGGATGCTATTGTATTATGGTATGAGAAGATAGGTTTTCTAATTATAAATGTCCAAAACCTTTCCTCCAAGAAAGAGGTTAGCCAAATATGGAAAATAATTATAATTTTTCTTTTAGGAAAAGTAAAAGTAATTATGGTAACTTTTATTTTCTTTCTAAAAAAAAGTAAAATTTAAATATAGTAAGAAAATCAGGCAAAAACCCTAACAAAATATTCTTTCATTCTTAATTACTTCAATTTTGATGGATATAAAATCGTTTTTGTTAGGAAAGACAATTTACCTCCACAATGTGGAGTTTTCTAGCATGAATTCAAATTAATTGAACTTCAAAGGAGATATCAAACAGGAGTGATAAAAAAAAAAAAGGAACAAAGGCAGCAATTTTTGATGTAACTAACGAAGACTACACATTGTACTTTCAAGTTTCTTCTTGTAATGGTAAATTGATATGCTTAAGATTTCTTTTTTTTTTGTTTCCCAAAGTATTCCCACAGCCGGTAGCCGTGAGATTAATCATCCGTTCCTCTGTCAGCGTACTAAGCGGTAGAAAACTGACCACAAAGTTTGCTCCATTCGCCAGAGGCAGGGATCGAACCCCCGACCTCTTGTTTAAGGAACATCACGCTAAATCACCATGCCAACTCTAGTGGTTGATTTGCTTAAGATTTCTTGTTACCAATGGGCAATGAAATATTTCAAGTAATTGGTTCTTCTCCCGTTGTATATTGTTCGGCTATACTATTTTAATTTTTAACAAATCAATGGCCTGTCTAGTTTGATAAAGAAAAAATAATTAAAAACATTCCTTCATTCTGATAATGTTTCATTGCACAGATTTTTCTTTATTTATTATCATTTGGGCGTATAAGTCAATAGTATAACTCGAAAGTTAATCTTTTGTATTTATTTGGCCCTCCAATTTTAATAAACTTCCCCAGAATATAAATATAAGAAAGAGAAAATGGAAGAAATTGTCTACGGCTTAGCTTGCTACTATGAATAACTAACTAAGTTTAGACTCTTTATATAGCAGTGACCTTCAGGTCAGTTTGAGCACTCATCAATTAATCACATCTATAATTTCCTATCAACAGATGTATCGGGTAACTTTTATCTACATCAACTTGAATAGATGAAAACAATCACCCAGTATTCTTATTTTCTCAAAAATTTAAACTTGAGATATCATGATTATCACTAACCCACAACCTTGATCTTAACTTAACCTTCATTTTACGTGTTATTGTTCTTCTAAGTTCATTTATTTTTTCCCATTGAAAAATTAAAGGCAAATTAGTTCTACAAAATCTGCATCAAGTTAAGGATATTTTGGTTTACATATGCTAAAGATTAACACCATTAATTTTTCTCTATGCGAAGGGAAAGCTAATTGGTCTTTACCAAAGAAGAAGATACATCTAAATAATCGATGAAAATATTAAAACATCTATGCTTGCATCAATAAAAAGCTACTACTAAACTTTTACTCTCCATCCATTTTACTTATACACTATATTTTAAATAAATCTCTATATTTACTTGTTTAGTTTGAAAATTCAAGAGATAATTATCATTTTATACCTATTTTATCTTTATTACTACTTACTATTTATTTTCCAATACACTTATTAAATTTATTATTTTATTAATTACTTGAAGTCGTGTGTTAAATCAAACATGAATTAGAAAAAAAAAAAAAAAAACTCCGTGTACCTGTGAATTCAAAATTTCATTGGGCAAAAAGTTAAGTACATTAAGCTACCAAAAAATAATAAATGGTCACCAAACATTACAGCTTGGCAATTAATAGCACAACTAAATTAGGAGGAAAAATGTTGATAATGAAATTCGACATAAAAGTCTAGTCGGTTGAGAAGCGAGTCAAGAGTTGTCCCAAATCAACTCACAACAAATTGTTCATATATGCTTGGGAAAAAAAAATATAAAAAAATAATTATAGTGTTTACATCAAATTAATAAATCCATTACCATTAATAACAAAGCTTCCATGCACGATTGTTCCTTTTTTTTTAAAAAAATAATATGTATTTTTTAGTCATCTTTCAGATAAAAATTCAACTTACTTTCGTACCTGAATATCATTTTAAGTAAATAGGAGTATCAAGGATGTGTTTCAATATGGAGAAATTTTTCAATTATTTTATATACGGTTAAACAAATAAGTTTCTTAAAATTTGAAGGAAATGACTTTCCTAATAAAAATAGATAAAATAATTTTCACAAGTGGTATTCTACCTCAATTGTCCCCCATCCTTAAATACACCTCATTTGCACCCCCATTACCACCCGCCCAAACTTGCAAGTATCAAGTCGAATATAAAAGAAAAATAAATAAAAAAAGGAAAGAAATCTTGAAAACATTGAACACTTCGAATATGTGAATAAAAGAAAATTCAATTTTTACTGTCTTTCACACAGTTCATATAGATCAGTTCCTTTCAGTCTTTCCAAATTTAATAAATTTTGTTAATCAAGGTAGATAAAACCTTGATTGCTTCCCAAAATGTGTAAACACAAGTCTCATTTTAACGAACAAAAGTAACTTGCGTTCAACCAAAACGTGTATTTATTTATCAATTTAACTTCTATTAATATGGATGTGAATATATTATTAAACTTATATTTAAAATTGTGTTTGAATTATAATAACAATAAATCTAATATAATTTCATTAGTGGTGTTTGAAAAGATAATATAGGTAGAAAAATGGTATATTTCTGATTGATCCTTGTCAATCTTTCTCTTTTATCCGAACTTGAAACCAACAATGTAAACGAGCTCTCACCCGCTGTTAATAATCATCTTTGAATTAAATCAACATTGTAGATAAACTTGACTCTAGTAATTCAATAAATTTCATCAAGTTTTTAAAAATAAAAGTCAAATTTAAATTTAATCCTTTTCTCACAAAAACATACAAAAGCACAACCAACAAAATTTTATCAACCACAAGGGTTGGTGTGGTGGTTCAGCATCTCACCCTTTAAGCAATAGGTTGGGGGTTCGATCTTCACCTCTGGTCGGCTACCGGCTGCCGGTTGTGGAGATACTTAAGAAATAATAATAAAAAAAAATTCTTATCAATGTAGCATTAAATTAAAACAAGGACATTTCCGTCATTCACATCTCACCTCCCGGAAAATTCCCAACTGTAAAAACCATCCACAGGGACTTTTAAGTAATTTCACACTGAACCACTTCATTTAAAACCGGATCTTCCCTCGCCTTCCCCTCCATTCTTCTCACTACATAAACCAAATCACACACTCTGTTTTTTTCTCTGTAAACAAAAATGGCAAATCCAAAATCCAAAAAATCGTTTCCGTCTGTAACAACATGTGATACCTCCGCCGTGAACCACCGCACAGTGGCGGCGGATCTCGACGGAACTCTCTTAATTTCCCGATCATCTTTTCCTTACTTCATGTTAGTAGCAATCGAAGCCGGTAGCCTTTTCCGCGGGCTCGTCCTACTCCTCTCTTTTCCTCTAATCGCTATTGCGTATGTATTCATCTCCGAAGCATTAGCGATTCAGATGTTGATTTACATCTCGTTCGCTGGACTGAAAGTCCGGGATATAGAGCTAGCTTCTAGGGCTGTGTTGCCGAGATTTTACGCGGCGGATGTGAGGAGAGAGAGTTTTGAAGTGTTTGATAAGTGTAAAAGGAAAGTCGTGGTTACTGCAAATCCGACTATTATGGTTGAGCCATTTGTGAAGGATTTTTTAGGAGGTGATAAGGTGCTTGGAACGGAGATTGAGGTGAATCCAAAGACGAAGAAGGCTACTGGATTTGTTAAGAGTCCTGGGATTTTGGTAGGAAAATGGAAGAAATTGTCGATATTGAAGGAATTTGGAGATGAAATGCCTGATATTGGATTGGGTGATCGCGAATCTGATCATGATTTCATGTCCATTTGCAAGGTAAATTAATTTGAACTTATTTAATTTAAACTCAGTGCTCCGTTCTCAGTGATATTTACCGTGTTTGTCTTTTACACATCTTTTAAAAACTACATCTTTATTTGTTCTTTTATTTTAGCTTTCACTTTTATTTTTCAGAACAGTCAATGCTGCGGGTGAAATTGAAAAAACATAATTATTAATCTTTTTTTAATTTTATAAAATGACGAGAGTTACTCATATGTGATGTTTTAGTGGGAAGTGGTAAATATCCCGTGAAGTAATTTAAGATGTGAAAGATGCCTCGAATATTATAGTTATCAAACAAAAATTTATAACTACTATTTGATTTGAGACAAAAATATAAGATTTGAGAATTGTGTTCTTCACTCTATATTCGTTTAAAATGGAGTATGCCTTTATTTCAAATCTAGAATCCTTAACCTTTAGATTATGAATATCACCCCTTTGTCTATTTCTAGTATTTGGTATTCACTAAATTCACTATTTAAGAAGCAATAAATAGAATATAATTTTATTTATTACTCTTTGATTATAATAGGCTTGATGTTTTCAGAAATACATTAAGAAATGATTCTAGTTAATAATGCTCCGATGATAATTTAAAAATTAAGTGACAAATTATCTTTATAGTAGTTTATTAAATTGAATCAATAAAAGTGAATATTTATTTTTAGTACAATAAATAAATTAATGTGGACGGAGGGAGGATACTGAAATTCTGCAAGTATGAATCCAACAAGACGACGACGTCAATGAATGTTTTGTCATATACGGGAAATCTAACAATATTTTAAACTTTGACTTTTAAATTTTCTATTTCATTCTTTAGCAAGTTATATTTATTAGTTTAATATAATTATTCAAAGCTTGGTCCAACTGGTGCATGATGTTGTTAACCAAAACATAGCTAATTTTATGATCATATGGATGGACCTTTAACTTGGTCATATTAGTGTGTTATTTTCTCAATGGGTTGCGTGAAGAAGTCATGTCTATCTAATAATGTTTACATTAAAATGGAACCTTATCTTTGATTTCTTAAAAGAATCAACAAATAGGAGGAAAAAGAAAGAGCCTCCAATGAATCTAGTTCTCTTACAAGTTACAACTCTATACTTGAATAAATTAAAAAATAACTTGGCCATTTAATGTAGTAGTTGAGCCAAACATGTGAAGGTAAATTGTGAGGGGCCTCACCAATTACTCCCTTACCTGCCACTTAGCAGAATCGCACTGGACCTTTTACATTGATATAACATGTGAATACATACAAGGAGTAATAAAGGACTTCATTACCTTTTTGTTCGGTCATTTATGTATTGCTAATAGTAGTTGGTTTTAACTTCGTTCTTGAATAATAAATGAACCTAGATAATGTTAAATCATGATTTTATTTGACCTACCTACAAATTGAATCGAATAGGTGATCTACATCGTCTATACTCTATACTAACGTATATATGTAAAAAAAAAAATCAGGAGGGTTATATGGTGCTACCTAGCAAATCAGCGAAGCCAGTACCCCTTGATCGTCTGAAAAACAGATTGATCTTCCATGATGGTCGCTTGGTGCAGCGCCCAACTCCAATCAACGCGTTAATCACCTACATTTGGCTGCCATTTGGATTTGCTCTTGGAGTTTTTCGCGTATACTTCAATCTCCCTCTTCCAGAGCGCATTGTTCGTTATACGTATGGGATGGTTGGGATCAACCTTGTTATCAAAGGCCCTCGACCACCTGCACCATCACCAGGAACCCCAGGGAACCTCTACGTGTGTAATCATCGTTCAGCCCTCGATCCAATTATCATTGCTATTGCACTCGGGAGAAAAGTTTCCACTGTCACATATAGTGTAAGCAAGCTCTCCAGATTCTTGTCACCAATTCCAGCCATTGCTTTAACACGTGATCGCGAAGCTGATTCTGCTATGATCAAGAAATTGCTGGAGAAGGGTGATCTTGTTGTGTGCCCTGAGGGGACTACATGTCGTGAGCCGTTCTTGCTGAGGTTCAGTGCTCTATTCGCAGAATTAAGCGATAGGATCGTGCCAGTAGCAGTGGACTCAAAGCAGAACATGTTCTATGGCACGACTGTCCGCGGGGTGAAGTTTTGGGATCCATATTTCTTCTTCATGAACCCAAGGCCAACTTATGAAGCGACATTTCTTGAACCATTGCCAATGGAAATGACTTGCAAGGCTGGTGGGAAAACATCAATTGAGGTAGCTAACCATGTACAGAAAGTGTTGGGTGGGGTTCTTGGATTTGAATGCACTCAGTTGACAAGGAAGGACAAGTATATGTTGCTTGGTGGAAATGATGGTAAAGTGGAGTCCATGTACTCCAAGAAAGCATGAATTAAAGTTCAATGGGAGGAAGGTATTATAGCTAATTGCTTTTGGGGGATTTTCTAGTAAGATTTGTGTTCAATATTATATAGAACTCTATTGTTGAAGGGACTAGTTAATCTGTATGTGTATTCAACAGACGATATTAATTGAAATCAAATTTGTGCGTAGACTAGTGACGTTCTCTTTACTGCTTTTGTATTTTCCTTCACCTTTCTTGTTTTCACACTCAGATGCAATGACGATAAATATAAATATCAATCCAGATTTCATAACTTGAAAATAGCGTAACTAAACTGTTATAGTAACAAATACCTAGATGATGGTGTTTTTCTTTTACAAGATCAATACGCATACTTCCTTAGTTTCATTTTAATTGGACCTCTAGCTAAATACATTTATTTTGATTTTATTGTTCCATTTATTATGTTTTTCTAATATTACTCTATCATTAAATGATTACATGAAGTGTACATATTTAAATTTATATTTTCAAAGTATAATTAATAAAATTAATTTGATAAAATAAATTCCTAAATAATATTGTTTTTAAGTAAAGCAATAAGTTAATAAAGGAGGATGAGGAGGTACGGGGAATGCATTAAATTAGTTTGGGCCTAAACATGAATTGACCCATAATTGGGTTCGGTTGGACCAATTCTTGGCACATTATTTGCATTATATGGCCTATTCATGGCGCTCTTCAAATTATGTCCTAACTAACCCAATGAACGACATTTTGTTTGTCAAATTAGATACGTGGATTAAAAATGTATACTCCTATAGACAAGTGAAAAGCGTCCACCTATACTACCTTTTCCACATTATTTTGGGGCATTCTAGAGCTCAGTTTATATATATAATTATTTTTAATAATAGTGTTTGTATATTTTATTGATTGACTTCTTTTCGATGAGCTTCAATTTTAAAATTTTCAAAAAGCATTCTTTTTTTTTTTTAAATATCCAAACTCCTGCTGATGTGCAAAGAAGAGTGGATAAAAAGAAGCCACAACAAAAAGAAATATTCTTTTATACAAATGACCTACATTGTACATCTCACATCACTTTATTCCTTTTACAGGGACTCAACAATGAAGGACTTTTCGGTAAATTCAATATCCCACATCTTTTATTAAAATACCGAAAATACCCTTAACGTCCCACTTTGTTTTCATCGAATTCCCACTCTAAAATCATTCTACTTTTGTCAAACATGCAGAAGGGCATTCACGAGATTTCAACCACTTTGCAGTGGATGAAATGCAACGTGTCGTATTCTCAGCCCTCTGTTGCTTTTGGTTGTATCGAATTCCCACTGAGATTTTTACTTTTTCCCGCTTTTCACAATAAAATATAAACAGAAAATATAAATAGCAGAAATTCCATCTGAAAATTCGGATGAAGAAACAAACGTCACTCCTATTGTTATCTTCTTTCTCTGCACAGTTTTTAGAGAGAGAATTTTCTGAGGGAAGCTGAGTGTTTGCTGTTAGCTGCCGGAAAAAAGTAGACGCCGGTGACAATGGCTATCGGCGCCGTTGTTTCTAACCGGAATTTTGGTTGTTTTATCGGTTCAGGTAAAAACAATTTCTCCGTTTATGAACTTTAGCCTAAAGTATTTCTGCTTAGCTGAATTCGGAAGTTGTGAATTTCTACGGTAAATGTTCGACACTGTAGCATTTTGAGAAACATTGAAAAATGCACTGGATGGCGGAGGCATGTGGAAATTGATTGCACGTTTGTTGAATTTGTGAATGTAGTTTTGTATGATTAGAAAATTATTTAATATGTGTGGTTTGATTTTGTGCTGGCCTTTTGGATTTCTGCGTTTTTTAACTTAAGTTACTTAGCTTTTCGGTGTTTATGGTTAGCTGATTAGTGTAGTAAACGGAACTTGGAAGTTGTGAATTTCGACGGGAATTTGATTTTTTTTTTTTTTGAGAAATAGTGAAGAAGTATTGGATGGCGGATGCATGTGGTGAATTGATTGCATGTTCATTGAATTTGTGAATGTAGATTTTTATGATTAGAAATGTTTAGTTTCGGTGGAAATTCGGTTGTTTAATCTGATCAGGTAAACAATTTCTCCGTGTTTGAACTTTCGCTAAACTCTTAAGTGTTTCTTCTATGCTGCTGTTTACCTGATTAGTTCAGTATACGGAGTTCGGAAGTTGTGAATTTTTACGGCAAATGCTCGACACTTTAGCATTTTGAGAAATAGTGAAAAAGTTATTTGATGGCGGATGCATGGGGAAATCGATTGTGTGTTTGTTGAATCTATGAATGTAGTTTTTTAAAAAATGATTAAAACCGTGGAAAAAGTCTCTTGCAGAAATGCCCGGGTAAGACCGGGTACAATAAACCTTGTGCATAGCGGGAGCTTTGGTGCATCGGGCTGCCATTTAGTTTTTTAATGATTAGAAATATCTAGTTTTGATGGAAATCCGGCTTAAAACAGGTCGCATAAGAATTTCAGCTTCATGATAAAGTTTCGGTGGTTTGATTTTGTGCTGGCTTTTGGATTTCTGTATGTGTCTTTTTGTGCTGGAGTACTGTTTTGCCTCAATGCTTGAGCTAACCTGTAGAGTTAGAGAAATCTTTTGCATGCGATTGGATAAGTATAGATTTTGTGTGGCAGAGATTTCGATTTTGGTCATCTTAAGTGTTTAATTTAGATCAAGAATACATTGGATGTGGAGGAGGTAGCAGAAATGGCATTCATTTAAGCGATTGTGTTGAGTTTTTATGCTGTAAAGCTCTTTTAACTAAGACAAAGCTTAGTAGGTGTTTGGACATGATTTTGGAATCATTTATTTGGGCAGAGGTTGATGTGAAGTTGAAATTTTGTTTGGACATGTCATTTGGATTTCAGAAGTTGTACTTTTTCTCATAAACACGAAAATCTCACAATTTGTGAAAATTATAGAAACTTCGCCAATCTTATACAATCTTACAAAATAAGCAAACCATAGTTCATAACCAACGCATCAGAAAATACTAAGACGTTGCGTTAATAAATTGTATATCTCTGTGTTCCTCTTATATAAATTTATGTTTGCGATTACATTTATTACAGATTTTTAAATACACATAATTTTATAAAGATCCACTATTCCAATTGATCAACAACAGTAGTAACTAGTTATTCTTTAATGTAGTCCTCCCACATGGTATGGACAATCTCTTTATGTCGAACATGATTTTTTTTTCAAAATTTAAAATTATGAGTCCCTTGTTGTAGACTATAAACTATTGGGTCAATTTTTAAATTTGTAAGAAGTTAAAAACTAAATCACAAATTTGGAATTGAAATTCTACCTTTAGGTGAATTTGGGATTTGGATCAAAATTTCAAATTGGATTCAAAGTTTTGTTCAAATATCATAAACTAACACAAAATTCAAATTTGAAGTTCAAATTGCATGACCAAGCGACCCTTCAAATTTGTTTCTTATTCTAAATAAAAATCATTGTAGTAACAGAGAAGACTATTCCATCAAAATAACATTCACAGTGTAACCTCTCTGACCCCTTAGCTTCTAAAAATCTCTTGCACACTTTCTAAAGGATTATCCGTTAGCGCAAACTTGTGTAAAGTAATAGATGATTTGATAAATGGTTATTATACCTGACAAAGCTAAGGGAATATTGACTCCAAAATTGGGATAAATAAATGTACATGTACAAATTAATTTCATGATTTGACTCAATTGTTTGGAGAGATCAGAGATATATGTGAATACTACAAATTCGGGGAATCTTGTGATTCTTGTTGGTCATGGAAAATGCTGCAATAAACTAAGTTGGCCTCTGGATAAAGAAAGTAAAGAGCAATGTCTTCTAACTTTTTCTTTTTCACTTCACTTGTAGTTTCTGGGGAGCACTCTGAATTGTGAAGTGAAGTGAAATGTAAAGATCAGAATGTTAGGCAGTACTTGTGGCTGCAAAAAACTAAATTTAACACTTTACTGAAGCCTTTTCCTGATTTTGTCATTTACCTGATCTATTCAGTTCTTAGTATCTTGCATCTTTGTGGTGCCTTGGTTAATGAATCAATGAATTATGTCAACAGGGAGAGAGCAGTATACGGTACATCGCCATGGAGAGCGATTGGGGTTTGCTGCTTTGAAGTATGTTCAGAGGAATATGTTATACAATGAGCGGTGTCACTCAAGGAGTGGCTTATCGTACTCAAGTTGCATATATAGGTCGCATCCCCAATCTGTTGGACCTTTGGATGGTAAATCAACATTTTATGTTGAAGTCGTTCAACCTAACCGGTTTAGAGGAAAGTCTCGTGTCATCAATCCTAAGCGAAGAACCAAAAGATGGGAATGCTGTTTTTTCTCTACTGACTCAGGTAACAGTTGGATTCAACCAACGAAGCTGGATAAACTTGGTTCCGTTGATGGACAAAAGCAGCAGATAAAGCATGCGGCAGTAAATAGAGCGCAAGCCGACTACAAATCTGATGGATATGACATAACTGGAGCTTTGGGGTCTCTTATGTCATCGGAAGGGGCGAGTGAAGCTATTTTGGTGGAAGGGATTGAGCAAGCAAAACCTTGGTGGGAGGAATTTCCAAGAAGATGGATTGTTGTACTGCTGTGTTTTGCTGCATTTTTGTTATGTAACATGGATCGTGTGAGCAATTCATCCAACTTTTACTTTGATACTTAGCTTTCCATTCTGATCGTATGACCCCTCTTAGATTGGATATTACATTCCCTATTTGGGATGTTTGAATGTAGTGTTCATTGCTTACCTTTTTTAGCATAATTGATTCAGTAGTTTAAACACTTGCAAAAATCCATGGCCACTATATTAACCATTGCACCTCCTATGTTTTCAATAATCACCATCAAAATTTGTTCCTTACAAACATGATTGTGAGGTTCTAGCTACCTTGGGCTCAAGCTTTTTAATATGGATTAAGTCACTAAAGCTGTTAAAGTTCTTAGAGTTAGCTGAATAAAAATGAGTTTCCTCCTTCCATACGTTTTCTTTTCATCTTTTTGTATTTTTGATACAAGACCATGTGTGGCCATTTAATACTGTCCTAACTCGGCTTCAACTTTGATTCTAGGTAAACATGAGCATAGCAATTCTCCCAATGTCAAAGGAATTTAACTGGAACAGTGCTACGGTTGGTCTCATCCAGTCTTCCTTCTTCTGGGGCTATCTTCTCACTCAGGTCTTCTCATTTTAACATTGTCTTGGTTTCTTCTAGTGCATGAACTTTTTCCTTTTTCAGTACTGTCATTTCTACAATCTGTAGCATGATGGATGTGGGCTTCATGTATTCTGTCCATGTCTCAACCTAAGGTTTTATCCAACATTAATTTCTATGCTAACCTTAGAACTCTACTCTATGTAGCTGTTGAAGAGGGGCGAACACGTAGGAGAATGAATTCAATTTCTGATATGCTATTCTCATGTGCTAGATAAACCAATATCTTACTTTCAGTTAACATGTTCTATATGCAGATTGTTGGAGGGATATGGGCAGATAAACTTGGTGGGAAGATAGTGCTCGGCTTCGGAGTTGTCTGGTGGTCGATTGCAACTGTTTTAACTCCTTTTGCCGCCAGACTTGGACTTCCATTCTTACTTGTCGTGCGTGCCTTAATGGGTATAGGGGAGGTTAGTCTTTGTATGCTTTTTCCCATTTTCTTCCAAATCAGACACAGCTGATTTTCCAAACATTTTAAGTTGTCCTTAGAGGCTTAGACTACTGAGTAACCTGAAATTATTCTGGTTATGGATATTGGAAGACAAACTAATTGCTTCATGCTTAGCTATACTAAGCATGTGGATTTAAGAAGATGCATGTCATAGACTTATGGATCAACTGTGGTGCTTCACTGCACACTGATTCTTTTGTACTGCAACTGTAGTTGGTAAGGATTTAAATCAGTTATCACATGCATAATCTTTTTCTGACGATGTAATTTCTCGTCAGGGTGTCGCAATGCCTGCCATGAATAATATGCTCTCAAAGTGGATTCCTGTCTCTGAAAGAAGCAGATCTCTTGCTCTAGTGTATAGTGGAATGTATCTTGGTTCTGTTACAGGATTAGCTTTCTCTCCTATTTTGATCCAAAAGTTCGGATGGTCATCAGTGTTCTACTCCTTTGGTTCCCTTGGAAGCATTTGGTTTGCACTTTGGTTGACCAAGGTGAGTTTGTCTGCTTTTCTGTATCTTTGAATTCTGTTATTTTTAGTCTTCCAAAAGTTTCATGACTTCTGCTTATTTCTCCCTTTTCACTGCTTTCAACAATTTGGCTTAAGAATTAAAAGACCTTTGTGCTGGTAGTTGTGAAGTCTTAACAATGTAATGAAGTTATTAGTTTTCAGCTTGTAAGATCATTGCTAGACCTAAAACTTACGTGCATCAGTTTCATGTCAATGGATCAAAGATGTCTGCTTGTTATTTCCTTTCCATTATTTTTCAAGGTTGAAACATCACTACGTGATATGGTTTTAGCCACACTAATTTGAGGATTCTTGTGAAAAGGATGAGCTCTTGGAGTCCAGTTATGTCTGGTTTGTTTTTTCTGTGCCACGTTATCCGAGTCTTACCTGACTAGTACTCATTTGCTATACATTAACTGTTTTGTTTCCAGGCATATAGCTCTCCAAAAGATGATCCAGAGCTTAGTGAGCAGGAAAAGAGGCTGATCATGGGTGGAAGTGTCTCCAAGGAACCTGTGACTAACATCCCATGGAAACTAATTTTATCCAAGGCACCTGTCTGGGCTCTCATTATCTCCCATTTCTGTCATAACTGGGGAACATTTATTCTACTGACATGGATGCCTACATACTATAGTCAGGTATCTGATACTGCTGTCTGGCACCATCCTTCTTGGAATAAATTCTTCTCTTTGCATACTCCTCAACCTGGAAATTGGAGAACAAAAAAATAAAAACATCAATTTTTGTCTTGGTCTAAGTGGGGATTGTCATACCTTTAGAAGTACTTAGCTTACTAGCTGCAGTGGATCTTGACATTTCTCTGTAGTCCATGGGTTGAATTTTTAAGGTTTCGAGTTAAACTATCTGAAGTGACTCACTGTTCATCGATTATTTAGAAGATGGTCATATTTAGAAACAAACCTCACTGTGCAGGCTGATTAAGGTTTTCCATTCCTATCTTCTACCTCTTCAGGTTTTGAAGTTCAATCTCACCGAATCTGGACTATTCTGTGTATTGCCATGGCTGACCATGGCCGTATTTGCAAATATAGGTGGTTGGATTGCCGATACACTTGTGAGCAAAGGACTCTCCATAACATCAGTTCGTAAGGCAAGGACTTCAATAGAACTCTTGTATACAGTAAATATACAGTATATAGCATTATAGTTTAACCATCTAATCATGTTGTTTCTAATGTAACCCCACTTAAATAAATTTGCAGATTATGCAATCGATTGGTTTTCTGGGCCCTGCCTTTTTTCTTACACAATTAAGCCATGTGAAGACTCCTTTGTTCGCAGTGCTGTGCATGGCATGTAGTCAGGTCAGTGCCATAGGATAATGGAATGACATATTTTCGGGAGATTTTTACAAGTCTATTGATTAGAATAATAATTTGATTTTCTTGTAGGGATCGGATGCATTTTCTCAGTCTGGCCTCTACTCTAATCACCAAGACATTGGACCTCGTTACGCTGTAAGTACTTCTATTACATATAATGGCAAAATTAAAAAGAAAAGCTTTTAATGTTGATTGTGATGTCTGGAATGGTTTCTCCTACTTGTTTCCTTGGTTATTGGGTTACTGCACACCCAGAATACAACTTGTGGACTTCTATTTTTACACCATTAGTGGAAGTTCCTTTCTTGGCACTGGTAGCTACTACTACCCTCGTTCTGGTTTATATGACAATTTTTTTAGTCCGTTACGGAAAGAATGACCCACTTCAAAATGTGAAAACAATTAACTTTACACTTACCCCAATTTACCTTTAATGAGAAGCTTTTATAACCACACAAATGTTATAGCATGCTGGAGGCCCCATGTTTTAAAAGTTTTATAGCGATATAAATGCTATGGCATACCATATAATTGGAAGGGAGGGAGTATATTTTATGAATTTGTAATCAAAATTTTTTTTTACACTGTTGGCATGTCGTTTGACGGCTGTCAACCGCTGTTAAGCTTACCTGACCAATCATTTATCAAACAGAACAGCTCGGACATTTCATAGCTTGTTTTTGAAATTTAGGTGTTTGAAACTTTTGTATACTTTGCCCTCCCGCAGGGAGTGTTGTTGGGATTATCTAATACTGCTGGTGTGCTAGCTGGTGTCTTTGGTACAGCTGCAACTGGATACATTCTACAAAAAGGTATTCATGTTGTATATTTTCTTATCAGCTATTCAGCTTGGTGGTTCTGAATGAGAATGTCGGCTTAGAGTTTATTCAATGGTATTCCTGTATTTTCCTTGTGCAGGGTCTTGGGATGATGTGTTTAAGGTGGCTGTTGTATTATACATCATAGGCACATTAGTCTGGAATTTCTTCTCAACCGGAGAGAGAGTCCTCGAGTAGATAATCTTTGTTGCGCAAAGGACGAAGCCCAGACACTCGTGCAAATCCATTGAATACCTTGAAACGAATTTTACTACTAGCGTAAAATATAGTTAAGAGAACAAGGTGTTAATGCTCACAGGTTTATACCTAGAAAGGACCATGCAAACAATTTTCAGAGTTGCCTGTGGAATGTGGAAAGTTTCTGCTTAAAGGTGCTCTATAGTTGCATATAACTTTGGACCATGCATAGTCAATAGCTATCTGGGTAATTTGACCCTGTAAATGTTAGTATGTTTACTGGCATGGATTTCCAATAGAAAACCTTATAAGAAGCCTGGACAATTCTTTAGCAGAGTATTTTCCTTTAGGCCTGATATTGTTTGCTCATTATCGTGTTATTATGGTTCCATTGTCCATGTTTAATGTCTCAGGATGCCCTGATCTGATACTTACTGATGGACCCTCAAAAAATTAGGAAACTTGAGGTAGTATAGTACACAATTTTCAATTCTAGTCTTTGAGTTACTTTCACTTACGCCCACACCATTATTCGTTAAACTTATAAGTTATAACCAAGATTTGGTCAGAGATCCTGGGAAAGAAATAGAGTTGAATTTATGAAGAAAAACACTCTGAGAGGTTATAAACTTCACCATGGGATTGTGATATACTCCCTTTGTCCCGTTTGAACTGTTGTTTTAGCTCAAAAAAATCGGTCGCTTTAGGAATTCAAGACTAAAGTATTGTTTACAATTATACCCTTTAACATTAAAGAAGTGTGTACAATATTTAAGAGGATAAATTAGTCTAACCTTTACTAAATAGGGGTATGTTAGTAAACTACAACTTAACATTTGAACAAATTTCACCTTCAAATGAGGAAAATGATCTGCAGACAAGTTAGGGTTCAATTCTGGTTGCAAATATCATTTAATTTTGACAAAGAAAATGAAATTGAATTAACTTGATTTTATACGATCTTCCAAAAACTAATCTCAACCTAGGAAAAGGTCATATACATAAAACAAATATCATTATTTAAAAATCTTATAAAGAAACAAAAGAATTAACATACCAATAAAGTGTGAAAAGGTAGAAATACAAAGAATTCAGGTTGATCAACCAAACGAAGTTAAAAGAACAAATAATTCAGTTTTACGACACTAAAATAATTAAAAGTAGAAAAGGAAAAAAGTGCTAGCTAGTACTTGTACAACTTATTACTAGTAATAACATTATTGAGAAATCTGCCTCCTCTTCAATCTCAAAATCATTTCCAATTGTCCCATCTACCACCCAAAAAAGTTTTCTCCCACAATGAATAATGTGATGTACCTTAAAATCATGAATATCATGCCAACTCCACTTCTCCTTTGTGACATAGAGCAGCCATAATTGATTATTCATGTGAGAATTTAACCACCATATTAAGCTCATCCAAATCCAACTATAGTACTTCTTTGCAATCAATATTTGCCGACACCATTCTTTAATCCACCTCAACAACCCCCACCCCTCTACCCATAATTATGAACATTCATCTTTGTCCCGTTCCAATTTTTGGCCTACTTGCACCTCTCTTTCCTTCTTTACACTATTCACGAATGGTGTGAGGTCTCTTGGACGAAGATCCACTTTAAGTCCGTCTTTCATGAACAAAGTCAAGGACATTTTCTGCTCCACCTTGTGGCCAGGAGCAACCGTGAGCCGATGGCGGAGCAGTACTGCCGCCGCCACCGACTTCATTTGCAAATATGCCAAGTCTTTCCCTAGACATATCCTTGGACCAGCATTAAATGCCACAAACTTGTACTGTTCATGCATTACAAACTTTTGGCCATCTTTAGTTAGCCATCTTTCTGGCTTGAATTCTAAACAATCTTCTCCCCATGTAGTCTTCATTCTTCCAGCTGAATATATCGAATATGTTATTGACGAACCCGCTGGAACAAATGTCCCGTCTGGCAACACATCGTCAACCACCACATGCTTTGAGTCCTCCGGCACCGAGGGATAGAGCCGGAGTGTTTCCGACAATGCAGCTTTCAAGTAGGTTAGCCGATCAACTTCTTCGAACGCCAACGGCTCGTCGAGCCATGATGACGTGTCACTGCCACGTGTCTCCACCAAGACCGTGGATATTTCCTGTAAGATTTTTTGTTCAACTACTGGATTCTGGATGACCAACCAGAAAAACCAACTCAACGCAACGGATGACGTGTCACGTCCAGCTAGGATGAAGTTGAGTGCCACGTGTTGCAAGAACTTGTCAGTATAGGATTCTTTTTTCTTCATAAACCTTGATAACAAGTCATCATGTGGGTTACCATCTTTATGCTGACTCATCAACTCGAGCTTACGTGTACTGATGACATCAGACATGTATTTGTCCAGCTGTACAAGGCTTCGGCTCAAGCTGACTTCCATTCCAAGCCCAAGCCATTTTTTCATCTTCCATATAACTTCCGGTAAAATAAACCGCTGCAGCGATGCCTCTGTGGCTCGGTCAAAAGCCAACGCAAATGTATTATCGGGCAAGCCGGGTGCCAATGTGTGTGGGTCCTTGCCGAAAGCCAAGCCGCAAATGTTATCAAAAGTAAGCCGAAGCAAAAGATCTTGCAAATCAACCGGCTTGGCTTCGAGCTGAGCCGTTTTAAGAATCGGACAAAACCTAAGCTGAATGGCCCGATTAACCCATCGGGCCATGGCTTGCCTCAGGGTCCGAGTCGTGAACTCGAGAGCCGCAGTCTTCCTCTGAAAAAGCCACGTGTCACCATCAGAGTTGAATATCCCTTGACCAAGCAGCTCATGGAAAACAGCTTGCCAAGTCGGACCTTTCGGGTAGTTCTCGAATCGGGTCCTGAGAATATGCTCCAGATTCTTCGGGTCACACGTGACGGTCACGAGACCTTGCTTCCGGGCCAAGAAAGGGATAGCACATATGCATGTCTGGTACGTGCCACCACACGCGCGGAGGTTGTCCACAATCCAGTCATGCATACGTTCAGAGTTCTCGATCAAGCCGGGCAAACTGCCTAATAAAGGCCAGACCCTTGGGCCCTTGAGGGATCTTGAAATGAAAGTGAACCATAGTAGATAACATGTTATGGCAGTAAACAAGAACAAAGCTATAGCAATGTCCATATTATATTTGTAAGCAGTTTGAGAATGGTCAGTATAGTACTACTTAGTGAAAGTAGAAGAGATATATGAGGGAATTTATAGGGAGGAAAATAATAGTAGTAGTTGAAGTAGAATTCAGTAGCAATAACTAAGTGCTAGACTGTTTCTTGAATTTCACCATCTAAATTTTCTCCTTGTGATCTGGCAAACACAATAAATGCATACAAAAGAAAAGACTATATTTAAGATTAGTAGCAAAAGGACAGTCAATGAAACCACTATAGCCCAAAAACTTAACAGTGGGTATAGACTCAAAAGGAAAAATACAAAGAGGGGTGGTGGGGGTAGGGGGTTGGGATGAAAAGCTTCCCAACTAATTTCTGCAAAGAAAGGAGCTGGTCTTTAAATTCTAGCATTAAATGAAACGGTAGTAGTAGTAGTACTGAATGAAGTAAATGAGATTAGTTGAGAAAGTTTGGAGAAAGAGAAAAATAAAACAGATGTAGATTCCCATTGAAACAAAATAAAAGGGAAGTGAACATACATACGTACAAAGGAATAGATAGTTATAGTTATGGAGCTGTATGGCTTTTTTTTTTTTTTGTTAAAATTCAAAACTTGTAGTTAAGAATTAGTAGAACAACCATAAATGGAACATGGGATTGTGATTATGGAAGATAGTTATGTGTTGGGTGAACGACCTGCCACCAACAAATTTATAGTCAAGTACCTCACGTTACTTGACTCTTATCCCATCTAACTCATTTTAATCCCTTATATCAATATAAATAATATCTTTGTAATTACTAATACCCTATAAACTCTGTAACGGCATCGTTTGTCCAAATTGCAATAGCAAAATATTGTCGTCACAAAAGATAGTTTTAAAGCAAGCTTGACAATTATTGTGAAATGTTGTTTATAGAGAGGTCTATAGCTACTTTTTTTATGATTTTAAGTATTAGTCATTTTTGTAAATATGATATGTTTGAGAAATTGAATATAGTGATAATAAAGGGTAGTACAAATAACTAGGGGGATGCAAAAATTTAAAAGACAAATGCTGACAGGAGTGGATTGTTCGGATTATAAGCATCTTCACCTCCGATTCTAAGATTAAGTCACTAAAGATCAAATAAGGTGGAAGATCAAGGGAGGGGTGATGGAGCAAAAAATTACTACTCCTCCATCCCATTTTATATGTCATAATTTAATCGGACATGAAGTTTAAGAAATAAGAAAAGGCTTGACGATGTTTTACCAAATTATCTTTTATTAAAATTTGTACTATCTACTACTAAGTGGACCTTATAAGTGAGATGAATAAAGATAAAAGTAAAATTGTGTCTTTAAATGTTAAGAAAAGGTGACATGTGAAGGACAAAAAAAAAATGACGATACGGAATAGTAAAATGATACAAAGAGAGCACTAAATCAATTACAATGGCAGAAGTTGCCTTTGACTTTGTTGAATGCAGAATGAGACAAGAGGAGAAAAAGTCAACTAGCAATATATAGAGAAGACTGTGTGTCATGGTTTTCTGGTTCCTAGTAAAACAAAACAAAAGTCAAAAGTAAGGTTTTTTTTTTTTTTTTTTTTTTTGAACAGAACGAAACCTTAGCCGATTGATTGGGAAATGGAGCCTTTTCTTCTTGCAAATGCAAGTGTAGATAAACCCTGCAGGGCATCAAATGCTATTTGATTCAAGTCAACCCCCAAAAAAATGATACTTAAAAAAGTTTAGTTTCTGACTACCACACTTGTTACTGCAAGATTTTATTTCCTTTTTTCCCCTTTTAATAATCGTGTAGCTTTGATGAATTCGCCTAAATTCTAAGAATGCATAGCACCTTTCGCTAACAACAAATCTCACGTAACTCTATCTATCAAAGCTAGGATAGATGGACAGAATCACCTAATATTTTTGTTTCGACTAGAATTTGACCCTAAGATCTCATATTCTCAACTCACTTCATTGATTTTTTTATTTATCAATACATTTATTTTCAAAATCTCAAAAATAAAGAAAAAACCCTTTAGTTTTCTATTGAGAAAAATGACAAACTAAAGCAAGCTTCTACTTTGATTTGATGGATTAGACATTATTTACTTAATTTGGTTAAGTTACTTTACTAAATTCCTTGTTTTTTTTCAGCAAAGTTTTCTGAGATTGGTGCAACTGTCTCCTAATAATTTAGGTGATAATCCATGGCCTCATTTGTTTTCATTAACTCGTTTGATAATAAATGTAGTTCGGAATAATTAAGATGTTTTTAACTATTAATATGAATAATTAAGATTTTTTATTTTTCAATATTTGAATGTGCATAATTTATTTATTTGTAAACATTATAAATATACAATTCAAATGAAAAAAAGTAATTAAATAATTTATGTTGGCTAAAGATGGTGGAGATGATTGATGTTGTAGTGATAGATGTGATTATGACGGTTGGCATTGGTGGCGATTGTTATGATGGTGAAGTTGGTTGATTGTTAGTAATTTGTAATGTAGATGAGGGTGGCCTAAGAATGTGTGGTGGTTAATAATGAATTATTGATGCTAGTTGTGATTGTGAAGGTCATTGGTAGTTGGGATTGACTGTATAGTGATGGTAGCAATTTATAATAATTGTGGAGGTGCATGGCAGCAACTACGACGACGATATTGACCGTGAATATAATTATAATGATGGAGATAGTAGATGTAGTAGCAAGTAGTTACTGACAGTAGTGATTGTTAATGGTGGCGATTACAAGTGGTTGACAGTGATGATTGGTAGCAGTGACTAGTGGTTTACGATGGTGATAGTGGTGGTGAAGGCAGAAGTGGTTAATGGTGATGATTGGTGATTGTGAGTAGAGTGATGATGAAGATTCGATACAAAAAAATCTCTTAATAATTAATAAGTACCTATTTAGACTAAATAAGTACTCATATCATAATATAAACCAAAGATGCATTTGAGTTCGGGACCATTCAGATTCAGATAGTTGAAAATAAATGAGGCGTAAATGTCATTGAAAAAAAAGTCCTGTGAAAGAGCACTTAAACGTACAAAAACAAACTAAATGCCATTGACTCATTCTTGGGTATCGTACGATTACGTGTAGTTTTTTTCCTAATTTTTAATGTATGTAGAGAACCCGAAAATACCATTTGTACAGGTTAATGACCCAATGAAAACATGACCCGCCAACCCCTTTAAATTTGTACAGGTTAATGACCCACTCATATTTAATTCTAACTCATCTTCACTTAGGATCTGGGGTAAATATGTAGTCAAATAACCATGTAAAATCTTAAAAATATTGCTACTACCTTTTCTGTTTGATATGTTTATTAGTCATAATAAAGAAAGAAAAAGTTGTATTCAATAAATTAAACAAATTATAAGAAAACAAAAGAAATTAGAACTTGGTAAGAGCTGAGGGAATTAAGCTATCACTCATTGATTAATCCATCTTGGCTTGGTTCATCTCAAGTCCAAGCCACCTATAGGCAGGTTAATGAACCTCATGGACAATGAGACATCCATCTTTAAAATGTATCCCTCTTATTTAGGTCTCAAATGCAGGTATTTAACAAAATTCAACTTATTAGACAAACTACCTATGGATTTTGATTTAAAGAATTACAAAGGGATTAAAAAAAAAGGGTCCTTGATCTGAGTCATTTGAGTTTTCTTGTCACTCAAAAGACCTATATATTGCATTCGTTCAAGATTAGGAGGCAGTTACATTTTGCAGCATGATCGCATTCTAGTTCTATTGTGTTTTTCTCGTAAACTTACAGCTTCTTAAGAGACCACAAATTGTCCTCGACATCAAAAGAGGGAGCATATGTAAAAGAAAATATTGAATAATATCGAGTCCCATGGAACCGTCCCCTTTCCTGAGGACCCCTTTTTAAGTCCATAGAGAAGAAGCATAAGAGATATCTTATATTCCAAGATCAAAAGAGCATTATATAAGAGATTTCACATTGAACATAGAGAGTAACCTCCTTGCACCTGACTTGATACCAACAGAGTAGTGTAGTGAGTTGCGTACACCTCAACTATTCCTCTATAGAAATATTCAAATAGAATAAAAGTACCTTTCAGCAAAATATATATATATGCTTCATGAATCTATAGCACCAATTAAAGCAGATGTGACTGACCATGTTTAGGAATCGAATTTGAATCACTTAATGGCTGCAAAGTAATGGACTAGCTTAGACTCTCAAAACAGGAAAAATCATAAAAAGCAATTAATCACTTGGGTATAGTCGTATGATCCATGTTAGTCAATATTTCGCTAGATGACACTATTTTTATTGTTCTTCGTGGAGTACACTGAAACCAACTTACACTTAAGTCTCTTGCCGTCGAGTATACAACAATGAGTGATACATATAACAAGAATCTTAACCGTGCATTCACCATGCCAACGGGTTGTTTAGGTGATGTCACATTGTTGACTTGCATCATGTTCACATATAGCTCTTGATTGACATGCAAAATCATTTTAACATGAACGGACATCTTCTATATCATCCTCCTCTATATAAATACTTTGACAGAGGAAATTTTAGGCTCCTTGCAACCTGCAGAGTGAGAGAGACAAAGTGAGCCATGATGAAAAGTGACAACAGATTTGGCCATTTTTTTACATTAAACAATTATGGAAACAGATTCTGAAAGGTTACCTTAAGAGCCATAGCTTCGGATACCATAGATCGGTACCGATTAGCGCCTTCCAAGGGGCAACTTCCACCTTTACTGATAAAATTAGCATTACACAGACTTGATAATTCCAAAAGAACATGAGACAATAGTCCATTAGTCCAACTCTCTCCTTCCAATCCACCATCTCCTTGTGCTTCATCATCAGGTAAGCATTCTGACACAGATACAATACACTGAAATATGGCTAATAATCTTTCCAGGGGAAACGTTCCTGGTCCCTTCAAGAGCAAGTCTTGTTCTGCAGTTTCCTTTTTCTCTTTTGACTTCTCCGAGCTCCTAAAAACAGAGATCATATCTTTAGGCATGTCGGATAATGAAGTAAGATAATCGAAGACAACTAAAATATGATTTGCATCAGATAAATGTGAAGCACTTAAAAACAGGATTTAACACATCAAGTACCAGGCAGATAAAATAACAGTACCATCCAAATCCTTAAGAGACATTAGTGATGTATATGAAGTAGCAACGCTTCAAATGCCAATAAGGATCCACTAACAAACCTAATCAGCAGACAACATAGCCCCTTCTTCAAAACTTAAATTTCCTTAAGAACTCTCATAATGAGCAAATAGGACTTTAAAGCTTCATAAAATTAGGAAAACGTTTCTACTAATTGCTTCGATGATAAGGAAGTAATTTCTCATTTTGACATCTTGTGATTAAGTGATTCAGTCCAATTTATCACCCCTGATTATTTCAGTATAACTATGTCAAGTATGCCAATTTGTCACGCAACAAAGACTTGCTATATTTGTTCTGTACTTAAATTTAAGAAAATGAAGCTATGACCAAAGCAATCATGTCAATGCAAAGAAAGCCATCAATACAAGCAAAAGAGGAAACTAAAATTAACAGCATTGTAAGAAAAACAGAATTCAGAACTACTTACTTCCTCTTCCGTTTTCCATTACTGAAACCTCCAGTTGAATCAAACAAGGATGCATCAAGTGTAGCTGGGTTTTTTGAAGCAAGGAAAGCACAAATAAGAAGGTACTTGGCACAAGCAGACATATGAAAGTCTATCTCATCAGAAGATTCACTAACTCCCATTTTCTTGGCAATGCCTTTCCATTTGTTCGTCTTAGCTGAGGCTTCAGAAGACAGCCTGTTTTCAACTCTGAATGTGTCATTCAGCGATGGTCCAATATGTGGCTGAAGATGAGAAAATAGTTCTCTTTTCACATCTCCACTTGGAACAATGCCTAAATCATCCAGAGGTTCATAATATATCTGATATAATGGTGAGAATGCAGTCGATAATTCATCAACTCGTCTAGTAACTCGACAAAATGGCCTCAGCACCACTCTGTATCAAAGAAGTCAGAATACATGTTACCACTTGAATTTCTAATAACGCCACCAAAGTGATGAAAATCAAATTGAAAACTCAAACTTACTCGAGAAATGAGGAATATAGCTTTGGGTTTTCCTGGTTTTTCATCAAGATTTGACGAAGTTCATCCTCAGTGTAATCAGGAAAGTAAACAGGCACAGGCTCTACATAACCAGTGTCCAAGTAATACGTATCAGGTGACGCATTGCTGAGAAAAATCAAACCCACTTCCGGCATTTTCAGAATATCATACAGTTTAAACATAAAACTCAATATGTTGGAACCCTTATCCCATTCACGAACAAGCTCCAAATTATCAAATACCAAGTAAACCATTTCCCCCCTAGCCCTCCCCATCGATTTCTTCGAGCTAGATTTCACCACATTCCCCTTCAAACTATCAACCACATTACGAAGTGCCTCCTGCAAAAGATTAACAAAATCGGAGGGCTTCTCACAACGTTTCACACTCAAATACCGATTGCTTTCATTCCTTCTATGAAGCAACAACTGATTCAACACAGACTCAAACAGTATCCTCGGACTATAACACGTTACACAACTACAATAAACAAACGGACGTTTAAGGTGCTTGAATATCTGAAGAATGGAACTTGTTTTCCCAGTGGAAGCACCTCCGTATACGAAAACAGGAAACATTGGAGAATCCAATGGACCCAAAATGCGTAACAATTCAATTATTTGAGCACGTCTACCTGGTAAACTAGAAATCAAATCATCAAAACTAATCGATTCGTCTCCGTAAGCGAGATCGTCTATTGTCAAAGGTTGTTGATTACATAAATTCAACTTCCCTGTAGAATTAGATGGATTTGGTGTGCTAGATAATGATGCTCTAGTTGTTCTTCTCGGAGTTTGTGCATTTCCTTCATCACCCATTTTTTCTACAAAATTCAAAATATCAGTATAAGCATTCAATTACAGAGTTAGTATTAGTCGAGCTGCACGAAAGCTGATGCTTACACTGCAGTTATTAAAAGGAAAAAAATAGTGAAAAGAGAAAGAGAGAGATGAGGACGGATCTTGTGGTGTTTGGCGGTGGTCGGAGGAACGGACTCTACCGGAGTTTTGTGGTGGACGGTGAAGAAAAAAATGGAGTCGAAAGGGTGTTTAATCAACCCTAGGTTTATGACAGCTAATTTTCCCGCCAATATGAAAGGTGCGACTCAAATAGAGCCGAAGAACCGAATGGATAGTTAAATGTATTTTATTACAATTTTGAAAATAAATGGTCAGTATTTGATTAATTTTCCACATCACAGTTATTGATCAAATTAATATCATCTAATAGCTATTGGCTATTTTAGCTATTTTCTGTCTATATAATTTTTATATTAAATTGATATAATGCTTATATCATATTAATATATACTATTTTTTTTTAAAAAGAGATAAAATCTATGCATGCTTACTCGTTTTCTATACCAGATTGATATGACATTTATAACACATTAATACAAAAGAAAGAGAACCTACACATGCATATACAGTTCTTATACCAAATTGATACAACATTTATACTACTTTGATGCATTTTTATTGTTAAAAAATATAGTAGTAAAATCAAAGATAGAAAAGCTGAATTCCTTTTTCATAAGAAAATGGACAATCTTTAAAAAAAAAAATGGAACCAAAAAAAGACTTATTTGAAAAAAAAAAAAAAGAAATGGAGAAGGAGACGAAGCCTACTGCGAAATGGCTAAAAGTAAGTTTTAATTTAGTGGTTAATTGCAGGTAATTAGTTTTGGATGACTACTATGATGGAATTATTTTAGGGTGAAGTGTTATTTTTAACCTTTTCCTTAAATTATATTTAATCCCTTTATGTTTTTATTTCATTTTTTCGGCTCATATTTGACTTAACACGTCGCTTAAAACAAATAGTAATTGCTTGTTTAGCTAGACTTCTAAATCAACTTATTTTAGAAAATGCCCATTTAGAAATGCTTTTCAAAAAAACATTTTTGATGAGAAGCAGTTTTTTTTTTATCAATAAATTTTAAATAAACTTTTGAGCGACAATTAGTGATTGATTAAACTTTTCAAATATTTTTAAGTGTATTTTTCTAAGAGTGCTTTTCAAAAAAAGTTGATTTTATGAAAAAACTATTTCTTTTAACTTATGAAAAACTATTTTTTCTACTCCCCAGAAATACTTATTATTTTTAAAAATTTGATCAAACAACTTATTTTTTTAAAAAACAAGCACCTTTGAGAGGAAAATAAGATTGTGCATGCTATAATATTTGTTACTCCAACTCGTATTAGTAGTTGTGTTGTTTGCTTTACACAACCCTTAAAAAATATTAATTAGGAGGGATTTATTACTACTTTAATCTTATTTATATCTAAGTTATAAAATCTCTCCATTAAGTATATTTTTGTCAATCTCTGTACTATTTGCATTATGAATGCTTTATCCTCTAATAATTTGAATGGAAAAAAAGAAACTTTTTAGATCTCTTCCGTTTAAAAATGAAAGGTAAGAATAAAAATCTTTTATAAAAATAATATAAATCTGGAACGATTTGTTCAGGGTTAGAAAACCGCTTCTCCTACTGAAAGTTTACTGCAATGGATTGTGAGTCCTAGTAATAGTGTAAAACTGAAAAAAAAATTAGTTTTTTTTTTTTTTTTCTTCTGTTAACAAACTTAAAAGAATTACTCGTATTCAATAACACAAGCCAAAATTTCAGTGAAAAATGTATCGGTAAAATTCAGCAATCCATCTGACACAAGATATGTACAAGACAACGAGCAATTCTAGACCTGCTCAAAATTAGGTTTTGAAAATTATACAGTGCATTTTTCTGAAATCCCAAAAGAGAAAAAAAAACAGACAGCAGATAAACCTTTTGAGAACAACTGCATAAGATAATAAAGTTTCAGGCGCTATTTTTCAGAACGTAGCTAGATTCTAGTGCAAAGCATGAGAATCAACATCAAACGGGGCAGCTGCAACCACCCAAATTTAAACCGACAATCAAAGACTCCCTGGTGCGTGCTTATACAACCCCATCACAGGAACACAAGATATTCGCATTAGACCCTGTCAAAAGTTAGTAAATAAGGCACATTGAAAAGCATAGCTAGCTAGCTTATCAAGAAAACAAGACTTTGGCTCACTCACTCATTTTCGTCATCATCATCTTAAAGTTGAGCTGCGGTACTCCCCCGGATGAAGGTACCACGGAGATCACCCCCAACAATCACATCTTTCAATCGAGATAAAGGACCAAACAACCAGCTAATCCTCTGTCAACATTGACATACAGATCAGTGAACCAATAATGCAACAGTAAAATATAGGAGTCAGGGTGACATTTCTGAGAACCAAGATGATGGAACTGACGACAAGAAACATAAGCAGAACTAACAATGTATATGTGGATGATTTCCAGGGTTTAACGTTCTTCAATACCACAAAAAAGTGAAAGATTTGTAATACAGGAAATCCTGAGTTTTGATCACTTTAACTGTTTGTGTTGATTGCAGTCTCTTGTACCATCTAATTATAAAAGCTATTGACTAGACCAACAGGAAGAAAAACAAGTACAAGCTTTTATCTCCCCAGAACCAACAATCGAGATCTTGAAGAAAATTTACAACCTACAGCAAGTGTTTACTCCTTTGCACTTCAATACGAAATCAAATGCCCTACAGATTCCAGAAAACCATCTATTAACCACGCATTCTTAGCTGCAATCCAACCAAAACAAGCTACATTAACAAAACAAGCTACATTAACAGAGGTGCTTGAGATTTCCACAACAGCTTCCATGGCCAAGGTCAAATCCCAGTGACCTATTATGAATCACTGCTGGGTTATTTTCAACAACGGTGTTAACCAGGCTAGCTAGTGCATCGCACCTACCGGGCAACTACCTCCCAATAGCACAGATACCAGGTAGCTTACTTTATCAAGGCTTAGGCAAATAAGAAGGAATCACCTCACATTTAGTCTTTGCTGGGATTTGAACCTTGGTCTTCCATAATTTTCACCCACTTTATTTCATTGACTGATAGGCCACACCCCTGGTTGCTATTTTGAATCTTTGCTTTTGCAAAGCTTCTAGATTTATCAATTAAAGGTCATAAATATCATGCAAAGAGAAACAGAAACCATGGCAATAATCCTGCATCTTCTCCTTGATCAGTGGCTCATTTTTGCAGAGATATTTAGAACCTACAGAGTTCATAGAGGGAAGTTGTTTCTTGAGATAAATGTTGCACTTCTTGAGGCTTAGCAGCATTCCCATTTCAAACATCAGTACACAAAAAAAATAAAAAATGAAAACCTTCTTCTAACGTGATTTAAAAGTTCAGTCATTCATCGTTAGAACAAAAAACAAAAAGGAATTGGTCAAAGCAAGTTATATCTACAGATTGAGGCGCTAACTGTAATTGGAGATTGCGAATGATCTACTCTAATCCTTTTTTTTTTTGAGAAAGATAACTTTTTATCTATATATCGACAGGTGAACTACATCAAAACTGTGCAGTCCCCCAAAAGTATTACAAACACTATTTGATTCCTATTTGTACTTTTTGTTACAAATAATCTAGAACATCAAAAATATCTTTTGTTTGTCCTAACACTTCTTGTTCACACCAAAAATGATAAAGAGCTAAACAATTCATTTTAAAATTCTGTAAATTGTTCTGTTTGCCTTCAAAACACCTTTGATTTCTTTCTTTCCATACTGTCCACCATATACATGCTGGGACAATCTTCCATCTCTCCTCCTTCCCTGTAGTATTTCCCACTCTGATCCAACACTTAAGAACACCTTCAATGTTCCTTGGTTTTACCCAAGTAATCTTCCCTAATCTTCCTTAAGCTGGTGAATATCCTCCAAAGTTGATCCGCCCATTTGCAGTGTAAAAAGAGATGGTTAACTGTCTCGGCTTGTTCCCCACATAAATAGCATCTAGAGCATAGTTGGAAACCCCTTTTCTTCATATTTTCTTGTGTTAGCACCACTTCCTTAGCCAACAACCAGGAGAAACAATAGACCTTGTAAGGAATTTTGACACTCCATATCATCTTCCATGGCCAGAGTTCTCCTCCTGTTTGCGAGATAATAAGATCTTTGTATGCCGAGTTTACACTGAAAACCCCTTTGTTGTCAATCTTCCAAATTGTTGTGTACTCTTCCCCTGTTAAATTATTAAAAGATTCCATAGTATTGTAGAACGAACCTATCCTTTCCATCTCCCAATCATTTAAATTTCTTCTAAGCTGCAAATTCCATCCCTGTCCTGTCCACATTTCAGATACAGTGGCCTGTTGCTGTAGGCTTAGGATGTGAATGTCTAGGTAAAGCTGTTTCAGGGGTCTTTGATCTATCCAATTGTCCTCCCAAAAAGATACTTTCTGACTAGTAGCCAAAGATTCCTGATAGATCTCCAAATACTGCATCCGTATGGAGTAACAACCTTCTTTGTTATCCACCTATCCTCCATGTCATATTTCTCCCTAATTACCTCTTTCCATAGTGTATCCTGTAATAAATTTCCAAAGCCATTTCATCATTAGGCTCCTATTTTGCATTTTCATATCCCTGATCCCCATTCCTCCTCCTTTCTTGCTTTTTGTTACCACCTCCCATTTGACGAAGTGAAATTTTTTCTTGTCTTCACTCCCCTGCCAGAGAAAGTTTCTTCATAGTTATCACATTGTTTGGTGCTGGAAAAACAGACATCATATAAGTTGGAAGTGCATCAAGCACACTATTAATCATAGTCAATCTACCTCCTAGAGAGGTATTGACTCTTCCAGTGGGAAAGCTTCTTCTCACATTTTTCAATTACCCCATTCCAAACCCCTTTAGACTTGCTTTTAGCTCCCAAAGGCATGCCTAAATACATAGTTGGTAGCTCGCCTACTCTGCCACCCAGAATTGCTGCCAAATTGTCCACCTCTGCCACACCATTTATAGGATAAATGAAGCACTTTCCCCAGTTTATGTGTAAACCAGAAACTGCTTCAAATATGATGAAAATCACCCTTAGGAACAAGATCTGGTGCTTCTCTGCTTCGCAAAAGACTAGGGTGTCATCTGCATATTGCAGATGAGTTATTTCCAGGTTGTTTGTTGCCTTGGTGCCAACCCGAAAACCCCTGATCCAATTTCTTTCCTTGGCCGTCTGAAACATGTTGCTAAGTCCTTCCATTGCTAGGATGAAAAGGAAGGGAGACAGAGGGTCTCCCTGTCTCAAGCCTCTCTGCGATGGGAAAATGCGACGGGAAAAAACCACTGGGGGTTCTATTGATTAGTACAGAAAATTTGACCGTGCTAATGCAATATTTCACCCAGTTGATCCATTTAGTTCCAAATCCCATTCTCTACATCATAAGTATCAAAAAGTTCCAATTTAAGTGGTCGTAGGCCTTTTGTATGTCTAGCTTACAGAGAATTCCCGGCTTTTTGCTTCTTTGTCTGGACTCGACACACTCATTTGCTATCAACACTGCGTCCATGATTTGCCTTCCTTTAATGAATGCCATTTGTTGTCTGTCCACAAGACTATCTATAACTTTCTTCAACCTTTCTACCATGAGCTTGGCTATGATCTTGTACACCCCTCCTACCAAACTTATTGGTCTGAAATCTTTCAACTCCATAGCCCCTATTTTCTTAGGTATTAGAGCTACAAATGTGGCATTGATGCTCTTCTTCGAAGATTTCTTCCTTGTGAAAATTTTGTACTACTGCAACTAGATTAGTGTTGATGGTTTCCCAACATTGGCTAAAGAAAGCCATGGAAAAACCGTCAGGTCATGGTGCTTTGTCACCTGCACATGCTTTTATGCTCTCCAGAATTTCCTGTTGCCCAGATGGTGCCATCAGTAACCTATTCTCCTCTTCTCCAATCGTTGGACATTTCCTCGTGTCAAGATGTGGTCTCCAGTCTTCTGGTTCAGAGTACAACTTCTCATAGTAGCTTATTATCTCCTCATGAACCTTTTCTGCCTTTGTCAGGATCAAACCTCTTACTTTTAACTTATCAATTGTGTTTGTACTCTGTGTGCATTGGCAGTTCTATGGAAAAAACCAGTGTTCCTATCCCCTTGCTTTAACCATACCGCCCTGGACCTTTGTCTCCATGTGATTTCTTCCCTGTTGGCTATGTCTTCAAATTTTATACTCAGAGTTAGTCTAGAGGTTATTTCCTCGGCACCTAAAGCTCTATATTCCTGCATCTCCTCTAGTTCAGCTAGTTGCTTCAACACTTTTTGCTTTTGGGCTCTCAAGTTACCCGAGACAGTTTTGCTTCACTCTTTCAATTTCCCTTTTAATGCTCTAAGTTTTGTAACCAAGATATAGTCTGGTTTTCCAGTGTAATTGAAGGAATCTCACCATCCCTTTACTCTCTCCTTGAATCCCTCCGTCTCCAACCACTAATTCTCAAACTTGAAATAGGATTTAGTTGACTCCCAATCGCCACATTGTAACATTATAGGTGAGTGATCGGAGGTTACTCTAGGCAGCGAATTCTACCTTATATTTCTGAAATTTGATGCACATTCTTCAGAGAAAAATATTATGTCCAGTCTAGCAACTGTTGTGTGTCTGTCCCCCTTCTTCCAACTGTACTTTCCCCCCTGATAATTCTATGTCCACCAGCTCCATATCCTCGATGAAATCTGAAAAATCTGTCATGCCTTCGTTGATTCTGCTGCAGTTTTTCTTTTCCGATGGATGTCTAACAGTATTGAAGTCACCACAAAGGATCCATAGCCCTGTAACTAGACCTCTGGCTGCTCCGATTCCCCACCAAGTTTCTTCCCTCTCTTCTCTTTCATTTGGAGCATAGACTCCTGTAAGATGCCAACTGAAATCTTGGCACTTCCCTATGAAGCTGCAGGTTACAGAGTACTTCCCCACACTACTAATTTCCCCCTCCCACGGTCTCTTATCCCACATGATAAATATACCACCCCTAGTTTCGCTAGCCTCCAGTTGAACATAGTTTACCCACCTATTCCCCCATACTTCTTTGACTATCTCTGTAATTTCTCCTTCCACTTTTGTCTCCTGAAAACAGATCACGTCTGCCTCCCAGTTTTTCAAGATGTTTTTTATCACTACCCTTTTCCTAGCACAATTCATCCCCCTTATGTTCCAGGATACTATATTTAGTTTCATCGATCTATTATGGCCAGATATCCCCCTCTACTTCTAGTGCCAAAACTCATGAACTCAGTGTCCAACTCCAGACCTTTCAGCTCATTTACCCTATTTTTTTAGTAACTGATACTACCCCCTCTGTTTCTTTATTTTCCTGCTTATTGTTGCCTATCTTCATGAAGAGTTCTTCTGCTTTCTCCTCACAGCCTCTAAAATCAACCCCAAATTCTGTACTCAGTCTGATTATATGTTGTCTAATCCAATTCGGCGTACTCCTTGATTGAGTAATGTCTTCTGTTGGTGGTTGTATCATCAAAGGAATGACATCTTCAGAGGTAACACTGTTAATTTCTCCCTGCATGTTAAGCTGTGTTAATTGTGTTTCCTGCTTCTCCAACTCTGTTGCTTCTATTGCAACTATAGCTATTTCTGCTTCCGTCAATACCCCTTTGTTTTGATCACACGGGAGAAAATAATTTTCCACTATCTCCTGGTTTCCCAGCTGCTCAGAGCTATTGTGTGTAGAGATTTGCGTCAAATTGACCATGAACTCAATATTAATTATGTCCATCTCCTGGGCTTCAGATCTGTGATAATTTTGTTTCTTTTTTATTGGGCCTAAAGTGTCTGGGCCCATAGAAACCCTTCTGTTGATTTTGCCAGCAGTAGCACATAGTGGCCCTTTCTCTTTTAAATTTGACTCACATGGCCAGTCACGTGTCTTCCAATTTAAATTTTTGCCAGCTGTTGAAGTCCCCACATGATCTGCTCTGTGGACTTTTGGATCCTTCACTGTAGTGGATACAGAATCTTTTCCGATCTGTTCGTCTTCTCTCTTCTTCTCCTCCTTTCTGATGGTCACAGAAATTTCACACCAGATCGGAATCTGGTAGACATAGCCTTCACTGGCTATCTCTATTTCCCTCGGCACCTTCTTCCTATCTCCTTTACCTTGATGCGGGCCTAGTGTAGATGATTTTTTATTGTTGTTTGTTTTTCAATATCGATAAAACCTCCACACTGGTCTCTGATTTGCTTGAATATTTTCTGGGACCATATGCTCAGAGGTAGTCCTAGAACTCTTATCCACACCCAATCTCTTGTCACTTCTTCCGGCCAGCACCCTGTAGTTGGTCTCCACCATTCAAGGCTTAGGTTCATCTTCTTCCAGACCCAGACCCCTTCCATGACGTGCTCTGCTGCAACTCTTGATGGAAGTTCGAACAAAAACTTACCATCGTTCATAGCGAAGACACCGACACCTATGGCTGATTTCATGTGTTGCATGCCCATCTTCTTACATCATTTAGAGTAGGGATCACATGTAGAGAGCTGTGAAATTTGCCAACAATGCATCTATTCAGTAGATCTGCCTCCAATGTCGTTGCTTCATTCAGTAACCTTATACGAGTGCCTGCTGCTTGCACCTGTGCCTTCTTCGTGGATTCCGTCGTCCATCTATTATTTTCGAACGCTTCTCTGAAGGAGATATCCATATGCCTTCTGGAGTTCCTTTGTGATTTCTGCTCTGTTGTTGGCTCATATATGAACTTTGCTATTTTATGAGCGATGTTTCCCTAGCCTCCTTTGTACGATGTTTCCGGTGTAATAATGACAGATTTATTCTGTCCTTGAATAGCAATAAAACTGACAAATCGGCCATTTTCATAGTATTTAAGAGAGCAATAAAATTCTGAAAAGTGATCCTTTAAATTCCATCTCCTAATTACGTTCCCCTGTACCTTCGATGCTTCAATAAATACAGAGACCAACCATCTCAGAACTTAAATGCTTATCTTCACCCTCCTCATTAAATACCTACTTCGCTCTATCCAATCATACCATGCGCCTGCACCTTCTTTGCACCTAGTGATTTCGTAAGATTTGAAACCTGCGTTGTAGTATATGCTACTATCCCCCAGTGATATAATTCCGGCCATAGTCGCCGGAATGGGCCCCTTTATCTGAAAAGATCTACTTTTAAATTAAAAGTGGACTTCCTCGAAAGACGCGCCTGGGAGGAAAAAATTTTGTACACTTCCTTAGCACAAATTATACTAACTTCCAATATATGATCTACTCTAATCCTAACTACTAAGAACCTTGAACATTTAATTGTCGGGTCGGAATGATATGGTACCATTCAAAATCATACAAGGATCTCACCATTTCGCCGAAATAAAGAGTGCAATAATTTTATTCCCTAATTCTTTATTATATATACAGGTCTAAGAATTGTAAACCATCTAAAAATATAAAGACTGTACGGTGTAACCAGAGGCTTTGCATTATAAGTATATTCCATCCCCCTCTGAGGCAGGTGGATAGTGGAGTTCACATATTCCAAAGAGAGAAAAACTACTTAATCAGAAATAAAATAGATGGTAATGAATAAATGCAGCTTGCAGGGGTCTGCAGCACCCAATAGAATCAGAGAGAAAAGATCTCTAACATACAGATCTAAAGACAATTATATACCAGTAATAACAGGAAGAAATCAACTCAACTGTAAGATTTGCAAAATGGTTTATTTTTTATTGTAGGGGAAAGACTAATTCTTCCGAGTTTGTCAACAAAATTTGTATGTACCAGATTCACCACAAGAAAGACATAAGCAACTGCACTTTCGCCAACAGTAGGTCATGAAAGAATATAATGAGATGCCCTTGTGAAAAGGAGCTTGCACAAGTATACGCTACAAATGGTACAGGCCTCAGTGTGCATTCAAAAGACATCTTCCTGACAACAACTTTAGTCTTTAGTAATGGTGCCTAACTGATAAGACATCAAGGACCTCCGGAGACCAATGAATGATAACAGACATAGGAGAGAAGAGAGGCTACTTGGGGTCTTGGGGGTGGAGGAGAGAGGAAATCTAATGAGGTATTTGAGAATGTTGACTAAGACAATGGGCTGCAGCAAAGTTGAAGACATTTTTATCAGTTGGATCTCATTTAAATGCACTAGATTTTCTAACCGTCGGCCAATTGGCAAGTACTACTATTAAGCAACACCGCTCTTCAGAAGGTATCAATAAAAGATGCAGAAAAGACCACTTTGAGCTACTTGTAATACTTTACCCAGTACAAGAAGTATTACAAGTGAGTCTAGGTGTTTTTTTCTGCATTTTCCTTTCTTAAAAAAGAAAATCTCATTAGCAGATAGACAAAGATGGAATATTCAACTCAATGTGAATACCAATTTCAATTACTTTTCAACAGCCAGCAACAACTCACCTCACTGTGGAGTCCAACCTGCCACTTCATTTGCAATACTTGCCACCTTTCTTGCTGCCACTTCTGACCAATAATCAGAATGCCCATAACACCAGCAGCAATGAAAATAGACCATAATGTATTTGCGTCTTTCGCATGGGCAACTAGGGAAGTAGTCCCTCTTTTCCACCATGCTTGACAAGGAAGGTTAGCGGCATCATCTTCGTCTTTTGTCTTTGGCAAATTTGAATTGTCTGACTCTAAGCCCTGGTGAATGGGTTCAACTGGTTCATCAAGCACGTTGGTTTCATCTGTTGTTGCAGAAGGGCCCATGCATTCTTCACTCTGGTATGAACTATAGTTAGCAATACCAAAGAAACTCTGCTCTTTGTCAAGCAAACTTAAGCGCTGCAGGGCTGCATCTTCTTCAAATTCTGCACCAATAGATAACTGGTTACCCTTTTCATCACAAAATTGAATACCGGGAAATTCTGGGGTGCTCGACCCTTTATTTTTTGTACTTCCTTCATAAATATCTGATTTACCCCCTTCATTAGCAACAAGTTCCGGAGAAGCATCGTCACTTCCCGGTTCATAATGGATCTCATCGACATCAGGTTCCAATGGCAAATTCTCATGCTGGCTTGGTGGAAAGACAAAGTGTCCAGACATAAACATCGCCTGGGAAGTTTCAGCTATATACTTTGCACTACTGCTATTATCAACATTCGATTCAACCTGCTTCGGACCAGGGGCAGCAGAATATACTGATTGTGTGAGTGATACAACTTCCCATTCATTTCCACGAGGAGCAGTTTCCTCCGCTTCCTCATTACTTGCCATCTTTCAGAAATTGAAACTGAGGGATTTAACAAGAGAAAACACAGGAAATCAGAGGTTAAGTGCTAAAAGAGCATCACACTCTTTGAATAACAGATTGTCAAATTCAATACATATGATAAGTCTATTGAACTCTAATACAATTCTGCAAACTTCTGGTACCAAAAATGCACAAGAATAGCAAGTATAAAATCAAGTAATTCTTTACAGGATTCAGGACTTAGAATTCTTATAACATGCTACTTGCAACATAGAGGAGATAAAACCACAAGGTTTCAAAGCAATTACATATCACAAATCACATCTGTTCCAATGAAACCATCCCTTGTACTTTTAGAACATGCAAACTGCTAAACATAATCAAGAGAAACTTGAAGAAAACTTATAGTATCCCTGTGTGTCTATGCTTATGTGTGTGAAATTTGAAACAGTGCAAAGTTCAATTTTGATAAAAGCGAATGTAATTTACGTGACAGAGATAGAATTAATAGAATCATTAAATAATAATAGGATAAACAGTCACAGTCTCACAGATACAGAATCAATCGTATAGACAGAGATACAGATACAGAATCCTATAGACAGAGATTGAGTTTACGTAATAAACCTACATACACAAGACAGATCCAAAGAAACAAATCAACTCAATTTATTACTGAATAAAGCTAAATCAGATTAACAATCAAAGAAACGGATCAACTGAGAAAAATTCGTTGAATTTCGGAATACTTATAGGCGATGAGAGCTATGAGGTCGGTGAAGATAACGTCCAAGTTCCGGCGAGAATTATTGAAATTCGTCGCCAAGAGAGAGAGTGGCTTATATAGAGAAAGATGTTTAGATAAAGAAACCGGCGAAACCAGTAAAGCTGTAGTGTTAATGACTTGCTGAGGAAGTGAGATAGCGGTTTTACTATTATCCGCTTGTGGGAAGAAAAAGTGTCCTTTGGTGCGTTTCAGTGGGCCGAATACGGGTCAAGTATTCCCGCTTTTTAGAATCAGAACTAAAATAGGTCATGAAATTAAAGAAAACACCAAAATATGTGAGAGTATATAAAATTTATATTTATATCTATAATCTATATTTATAATTCTATATCTATAATTTATAATTTATTAAAAGCATAAAAATCTTTAAAAAAATAATTTAAACTATTTGCTCTTCATTAAAAATCTCTACTTTAGATAAAATAGTCTTTTCAAGAAATATTAAATATTTTATTAAAATTTAAAAGAAGAAGTTTTTCTTATTATGATTATTTTCCTATGAAAATTTTTTTTTCACTTAGAATAGGCTTGGTCTCTTAAAAAAAAAAAGATAAAACATGTACTCCTTCTATTTCAAAAAGAATGACCTCTTTCCATTTTTAGCAGTTTTTTATCTTTAACTTTCAACGTGGCATACTTAAAACCACAGGATTAAAGTATCTTTTATTTAAGACCATAAGATTTTAAAGTCTTTTTTATTTTCTTAAATTCTGTGTCAAGTTAAATCACGTCATTCTTTTTAAAACGAAGGGAGTACAAATTTTCTGTTTCGGATAAATTTCTATAACAAAGATACTTTTTCAATTAAAATAGATTTGATCCAAAAAAAATTATAAAAGAGGACCAAAGAATAAGCAATAATTTTAATTTTGTAGGGTCTAAATAGATTTGATCCAAAAAATTACAAATTTTCTGTTTCGGTTAAATTTTTATAACAAAGATACATTTTCAATTAAAATAGATTTGATCCAAAAAAAATTAAAAGAGGACCAAAGAATAGGCAATAATTTTAATTTTGTAGGGTCTAAATTTTCAATCTATTATTTTCTTAATATTTAACATGTTGAAATAATTAAATTTTAATTTTAACTAAGCAAAGGCTCCACGTGTGAGGCACATGTATGCGTTTAAATCATTAATTTATTTATTAATTTGGTATTTTAAAAAAAATAATACTATCAAAGTGAACTCATAGAAATGAGATACACGCGTGTGATGCGTATTCTTAGATTAGTATTACTAAAATATGGCTGATGGTCTTAGACTTTATGAAAAAATAAATAACTCACTTAAAAAGTGAGTTATGCATTTTATTTTTGCAGAATTCACTTAAAAAGTGAGTTATACATTTTGATTTTGTGCCTAACAACGTCAATTATATTTTTGTAACATTTTATATAAATAACATATTTTGATTTTTTTTTTAATTTCATGGCCTATTTTAATTCCGGCTTCCCGCTTTTTAAGTGTGTGTCAGTCCCGTTTGTGTGTTAGGAAAAGGTTAATCGTTAACTATTATTATTTTTTCTTAATTTTTTATTAAAAATTGATGACAGCGTAAAGGGATAAAGATTTTTCGTTTTTTTTTTTTTTTTTTGGTTTTAAAGGGATAAAGGAATTGTAGGGATAAAGAATATGATACTAATATTTTACTTTTACAATTTATTACTACTACTTTAGTTTACGTTCCAATACTTTTATTATTACTAGGTTGGTATACCTGTTTCTCACGTTAATATATTTAAGTTATAAAATAAACACCAACAAAAAACTTTAAATTCCTAAAATAGTTCAATTTTTTGAAGCTTAATTACACATCTCTTTTTAAAAAATTATAGACGACGACATAAATTAAATATTTTTAAAGAATTGACATCAAAAATAAGAAAAAATTTTAAATATAGAAAAAATAAAGATAATCGTACCACAAATATGGTTCAAATTGATGCGTCTCTCCAAGCCTCTGACAACAAGGGAAAAAGGTATTGCGTGACAAATGCACTTTAGACAAAATTGTCTTTTCACTATTTTTCTTTAATATTTAAGAGTTGAAAATTAATTAAATATATTTATGGTAAAATCTTTCCTTATTAAAATTCATCAGAATTAATGACAACTAATACTTTTTTCGCTTAGTTTAAGAATTCTAAATCAACTAAATTCGATTTTAAGAAAATTTAAAAAATATAGAAATAAATATAAAAGCGCTAGAATAATAAAAAATTAAGAAGTATAAATTTTTTTAAAAGTTTTAAGTATGTAATAAGAATATAATCGATTTTGTAAAGATTTGATTTCAAAAACAAGGAAAGATTTTAAATATAGAAAAAAAAAGCGTACCATTTATACGATTCAAATTGATGTTGCATGAAAAATGCAAAAGTGATGACCCATCAACCAGTAAAATATTTATGTTTATGTTTACGTTATTATATTAAAGTGTGAAGAATCTATGCAAAGTAATTTAAATTTTTACACTTCATTAAAAATCTCTGCAATAGATAAATTAATTTAATTTTAAATAATCAAATATTACACGTGCAAGACACATGCGATTAAACTAGATAGTATCCAAAATAATGTCAGGGCCATAACGTTAGTTGTAGTAAGAAGTAAAAAGGTAAAATTTAATTTATTTTTCTACTATATAGAAAGGACAGTTAAGGACGATCAAGGGTATAGTAGTAATATGCTCACTTTCAAGGGTAAAATGATAAGTTTATTTTTAAAATCAAACCACGAGCTTTCCTTTCCCTTCTAGATATCTCTTTGTCTCTCTCTCCCTCTCCATACACAATTATACAATTCTACTTCCTCAAGCTCTCAAACACCAAATCCAATCTTGGATCTAAATAACAACAAGAACACTAGCTTCTCAGGTATGATGCTGGGTGCTTCACTATTTTTCCGTTGTTTCTATATCTTTAAGCGGTGATAGCTAAAACGGTTCAAACGACGGTACAAGAAGTTAATAGTTTACCCAGAGCTTTACAAGACTACGATCTTTTAGATCAGATCGATTCAACCGTCGGGCCTAGCTTGGAAGTTGTGTAACGGATAGGCTTCTTAGATGAGATTCCTATTAGATCTAAGGCAAAACTCATCGTCAGGCCCCTTAAGTATACACGATCTTTCATTTAGGCACCTCAAGTGGACATTGGTTCATTTTGGTACCTCAAGTAGCCATAAAATGCGCCATTTTGGCACCTTTTGCTGAGTTGGCAAGGTGTTATATTACACCTCCATGAAGACGCGTGAAAGCCCTTTTTTGGCTGATGTGGTGCCCAACTTGGCCCACCAACAGTTTATTAACTCATTTTTATTAATTTATACCTTTTTCCTTATTTTTATCCATCATTTTTGTCAATCTTAAGCTTATTTAATGGTGAAAATTATTGGGAGAGATTTAAAAATTAGATACACATTTAAGAGTTCGTCTTGCCAAAAATAATATATTAACTCAACGCCCATTAATTTATAATTCTTTCACATTTTTATCCGTTATTTTTTTCAATCTTAATTTATTTAACGGTAAAAATATTGAGAGAAATTTATATACACATGTAAAGGTTCATGAAGATTAAATAATAAACACCTTTTTTTAATCATTAAGGGGAAAATTGATGAAGAAAAATAAAAAAATAAGCAACATGAACGAAGAAAAATTAAAAATCAAACAAAATCGATGAAGAAAAATTGAAAAATAAAGCTAAATTAGTGAAGAAAAACTGAAATAAAAAAATTAAAATCGAAACAAAATCGATGAAAAAAATTAAAAATAAAGCTAAATTCGTGAAGAAAAAAATTAAAATCGAAGCATAAAAACTAAGAAAAATCCGTGAAGAAAAAATTTGAAGAAGATAAAGAGGAGAAAAAGACAGACGGGGTGAGGGTGGTGGGGTGGGTGGGCTATGTAATGAAAAAACTGATGGGGTGGGGGTGGGGGTGGGGGTGAGAGAGGGGTGTCGGGTGGGAGAAGGGTGTTTGAAGAAGAAGAATGGTGGGGTGGGGGTGGTGGGTGGGAGGGGTATTTGAAGAAGAAGGTTGGAGGCATGGGTAGGTTAGGGAGAGGGGGTATTTTTTTATTTAAATTAATCATTTATAAATTATTTGGGTATTTTTTATGTAAAATTAATTATTTGGATAAAAATGACACGTGTCAATATTTTATTCGTCACTTTCCACCTCAGCGGAGAGTGTAACTCACGCACTAATATTATTTTACTGATTCAGCAAAACGTGCCAAAATGGAACACTTTATGGCTACTTGAGGTGCCAAAATGAACCAATGTCCACTTGAGGTGCGTAAGTGAAAAATCACGCATACTTAAGGGGCCTGACGACGGATTTTGCCTAGATCTAAACTAGGTAAAGGTTGTGTAATTTGTGATGTATAAGGAGACTAATTCTCCTCAATCTTTGATGTCTAGTTCCTATAGGTTTCTAGGTGTTTTGTCGTTAGATATATTGGTTGTTATTGTACGTATGTTAACATATGAATGAAGTATTCTTTCATGGTATCAGAGCCTTTTGTGGTTTAACAACTGTTATACCACTGCATGTTTTGGATGATGATGCACCAGATCCTGCATATTAGGTTTGGGTACGTCAAGATCAACTCGTGTTGAATTGGATAGTCGCTTCAGTTTCAAAAAATATCACGGCTCGTGTAGCTTGGAATAAACTTATGGCAGCCTATGCTACTGGGTCCAAACCATTGATTCGAGAACTTAAGGCGCAATTACACAACTTACGTCGTGATAATGCAACTATTGAAAGTTATGTCCAAGGGGCAAAAACGATTGCTGCTAAGTTGGCTGCCTTGCAGCATCCAGTTACAGATGATGACTTGGTGGAGTTTGTTCTTGCCGGATTAGGCCTTGCCTATTGCCCCTTCACAAGGTCGCTTGGATCACGTCTTGAGGATGTCACCTTTGATGCACTTTATGGTATGTTGTTGAATGAAGAAAGACAATTAAAATGTGAGGACCCTAGTATTGTTATTGCTCCAACAACACAATACACACAAAGTTTAATTTCTATATCTCGTGGGTGCGGTAAGGGGTGTACAAATTGAGGTTGCAGACGCTCTTCTGGCCAGGGAACTTTTCATCCATCTCAGAGTCGTAATTATGTCACCACGAGTCATTCTGGGACTCCACGGCCTTCTGCTAATTTCTCTGTAATTGTCTGTCATAATTGTGAAGGAAAGGGTCACGTTGCACATGTTTGTCCATCCCCTAGGACTACAAATGGAAATTGGGTATCTGGACGCCCCTATTCAAATCTTTCAAGTACGTCTTCCCAATCGGCACCAAATTGGTTGATGGATAATGGCACCATATATTATTTAACATCTGATCTTGACAACCTTGCAATTCACTCAAAATATCAGTCCTGAAGAAGTTACCCTAGGTAATGGCTCTAAATTGCCCGTCTCGCATATTGGTAAAGGATCTCTCTATTTCCGATAAGTCGTATGCCCTTGACAATCTTCTTCATGTTCCCACTGCTACTCAAAATTTATTATCTATCAGTTCTTTTACTAATTCTAACCAAGTCTCCATTGAATTTTTTCCTAACTACTTTTTGATTAAGGACTTAGCAACGAGGGCAGTTCTTTACAAAGGACCGAATAATGGAGGTTTATATTCCCCTCCAGTATTGAAGTTAGTTTCTTCACCAGCCTCATATGCTGCTTCGCTTGGTGTTTGGCATGCGCGTTTGGCTCACGCATCCTATCCCATAGTTCGTCGGACTTTGTAGTCTATTACTTTTATTTCGTCTAGTTGTGGTTCTTCTAGTTTATATCCAACTTGTGTCGTTAGCAAGAGTCATAAAATTCCATTTGTTGAGTCCAGTTTTCAGGCCACAGGCCCTTTAGATTTGATTTGTTCGGATGTCTAGGGTCCAACGCCTGTTATTTCAAATGATGGATATAAACATTATGTTATTTTCTTTGATCATTATAACAAATATACCTGGATTTATTTCCTTAAATTCAAGTTTGAAGTTCTTTCCGTTTTTATTCATTTTCAAAAAATTATGGAAAAATACTTTGGTCTACCAATTAAGAGCTTTCAAGCAGATTTGGGGAGGGGGGGGGGGAGGGGGGCAAGAATCAAACATTAACCTCATATTTACGAGACAATGGTATCACACAACGTTCTTATTGTCCTTATACTCCGAAACAAAATGGTTGTGTTGAACGCAAACATCAACATATTGTTGAGACAAGTCAAGCCTTATTAACACATGCTAGTATTCCATCAAAATTCTGAACAAATGTTTTTGATACAGCAGTCTATATCATTAATAGATTACCGACTTCCCATCTAAATAATCAGTCCCCCTTTTATATCCTATTTAATTCTGATTCTGATTACTCTTTGTTGCGTGTATTTGGTTGTCTTTGCTTTCTGTGGCTTCGCCCTTATACGAAAGATAAATTATCTCCTCATTCTAAGAGGTGTGTATTTTTTGAGTATAGCAAAATTCACAAAGGTTATAAGTGCTTTGATCCTATTTCCTCTAGATTTTTTGTCTCACGCCATGTTGTTTTGACGAAACAGTTTTCCCTTTTGCTGCTCAAGATGATGTTAAGGTGCATACTACATCAACCAATGCTTCCCCGGTTACTGTCCAGACACCTTCATCGCTTTCGCATCCAGTTGTGCCTGTTTCTTTCTTATTGAACTCATCTAGTCCTTCTCCTGCAACGAGTATCACTCTACGAGATAATTTAGCCTCTACCTCTGCAATGCAATGCTCTAAACAATGTCTACCCGCAACATCTGATCAATCTCCAGTACAAGTGCATGTCATGCCTATGAATACGTCTTCTCTATCTTCGGAGATCCCATCAAATACATTGCCTACTGAAGGTGGAAACCAAGTGGCTAATTTTGCACAATCTGGTCCTTCAAGCAATGTACCTCTTCTGAATGAATTGCCATGCTCTTTATCTAAGTCTCATCCAATGACACTAGATCACAAACAGGTTCGCTAAAACCAAAGCATCCCACGTCTTACTTAGCTATTTCCTCTAATGTTGTTGAGCCTTCTTGTTACTCTCAAGCTACAAAGTATGCACATTGGCGTAAGGCGATGCAAGTGGAGTATAATGCTCTCCTTCAAAATGGAACTTGGCAGTTAGTTCCACCTTCTTCGTCTCAAAATATTATTGGGAGCAAATGGGTTTTTAAAATAAAGGTTAAGCCTGATGGGTCCATTGATCGTTACAAGGCTCGGCTAGTTGCTAAAGGGTATCATCAAAGACCGGGTGTGAACTATTTGATACTTTTAGTCCTGTAGTGAAACCTGTCACTATTCATCTACTTCTTTCCTTGGTTGTCTCAAACAACTGGTACATTAATCATTTGGATATCTCTAATGCTTTTCTTCACAGTACTCTTGATGAAGTCGTGTACATGTCTCAACCTCTAGGGTTTGTTGATCCTGATCATCCTAAACATGTTTACTTGCTCAAGCGTTCTCTTTATGGGCTTAAACAAGCTCCGCGTATGTGGAATAAATGCCTAACAGATGCCTTGATTTCACATGGCTTTACTGACTTAAAAGCTAATTGTTCGTTATTTTACTTGTCCTCCAACAGTGATAAATTATTTTGCTTGGTGTATGTCGATGACCTTCTTATTTTGGGATCTAGTTCGTCTCTTGTTGATTCTCTTATTGCTTGCTTGAATTCGCAATTCTCAGTTAGAGACCTTGGTCGCCTCTCTTATTTTTTGGGGATTGAAGCATCATGGACCTCTACTGGTTTGCATCTATCGCAATATCGATATGCAACTGATTTGTTGCGTAAAGCACAAATTGATGGTTGCAGTCATATTTCTACACCTGCAGCATCTTCCTTTAAACCTTCGAGTTTTGAAGGATCTCCTTTCCATGATGAAACTCTGTATCGCAAACTGTAGGAGCCCTCAAATATTTAACCTTCACTCGTCCTGATATAGCATTTGCGGTGAATAAGGTTTCCCAATTTATGGATAGTCCGTGAGAGTCCCACTGGGTTGCTGTCAAATGTATTTTGCGATATATACAGTCCACTTCCCCTCATGGGCTGTCCTTTGCTCGGCAAAATACGAAGCTTCTACATGGTTATAGTGATGCGGACTAGGGTGGTTCCATGGATGATCGTAAGTCGACTATTAGTTATGCAATCTTTTTTGGTTCTCATTTAATATCTTGGGCTTCCAAAAAGCAGCGAGCTGTTGCACGTTATAGCACTGAGGCAGAGTATGGTGCACTTGAAACTGCTGCGTCGGAGCTAACTTGGTTGGAATTTTTACTTCGTGAGATTGGGTGCTTTGACACTACAACTCCTATACTTTGGTGTGATAACCTAAGTGCAACTTATTTAATGGCTAATCCTACTTTCCATTTCCGCACCAAACATATGGAGATTGAATTTTATTTCGTCCATGAAAAGGTGAAGGATAAATCTTTGGTTGTTCGCTATCTTAGCACTCAGGATCAAGTTGTAGATGTCCTCATGAAAGGTCTCCCAAAAGTATGATTTCAGCATTTTAGGGACAAGTTGACAGTGTATGCTTCCCCCGTTCAACTTGCAGGGGAGTGTAATGGATTGACTTAGATGAGATTCCTATTAGATCTAAACTAGGTAAAGGTTGTGTAATTTGTGATGTATCAGGAGACTAATTCTCCTCAATCTTTGATGTCTAGTTCCCGTAGGTTTCTAGGTGTTTTGTCATTGTATATATTGGTTATTATTGTACGTATGTTAACATATGAATGAAGTATTCTTTCAAGTTGTACTCTGCCAAAGCCCGAGATGGTCACGCCATTTACCCAAACGTTTGTGTTTGGCTTCTTGATAAGCCGTCCCTTTCTGAGGCACGATAATGAGTAGACCTATCTAAAGCTACTGAAGACTCCTTTTTTTGACATAATTTGGGATATGCCGCCTGGTTGGTCAGGTTGAGACATCATGGGGTTGTTCAAATTGTAAAGAGAATTTCATTAAACAACAACACTAAGATGTGAAAAACAAAAGTGACTTTCCACCTAACAGTGAAAGGAACCAATAAAATCTATCAGTCTTCAGCTTACTCCTTCATACAACATAAAAATACAGCTAGCCTTGATCTTCAGCATGGAGTTAGCTTTTCTTTCAGAATACCTCTGGTTTTATTTTTTCCCCATTGTCCACCAAAAAGCATAGATAAAAATGGTGTTCCATATTATCTTCCAAACTTCACCCTAACCTTTTTAGCCTTGGAAATATATCAGTTATCTCACTCGAAAAAAAGCTATCTGTTTGTTCTAGTGTTTTCCAAGGCATTGTCCTATACAGGACTGTTATAACAACAACAACATGCCCAAAATATTCTCACAAAGAGGTATCTGGGGAGGGCAAGCGTACGCAACCCATACCACTACCTCAAAATAAAGTTCTGATAGACAACCAATAATATCAACATACAATTTGCAATTAATTAGTGTTCTATTATACATATCTATCCTAATTGGGAACATTGGTATAACTGACAGCAATGTATAGTTGCTTACCTGCCACCATATTGATTCAATGGTCCGCAAGAAAATCCAGGATTCTACTCTCCCTAAAGCAGCTGTAAAAAAATCTTATTTCTTGCCAATCATAAAAAAACTGCAAAAGTTCCTGCTTACTTGATTGTTTACTTCCTGAATGCGTCTTCCATTTTAATGAGGAAATCTTTAATATGGGGTCATTTAAGCATTATTTAATATGGGAAAAGTTTTACTTTAATTTACTGTTCATTAGAGAAAATTTACTTTCTAGAGCATGGTAAAGTTGTTATCATGTGATCAGATGGTCATGAGTTTAAGACTTCAAAGTCATGAAAAGTGCTTCTTGCAGAAATACAGGGTAAGGCCTCGTAGTCTCGTGGTCTGGCCCTTCTCGAAACACAGCGATAGAGCATTAATTTAGTGCACCGGGCTGCCTTTTAATTAAACTCATAAGAGTACGGTTATAAGTCTCTATATAGGTGTTCTTAGTTTTGTAAGTGCGCCCTGTTTTATGGAATTTCAACTTTTCAAATCAGTTTAATTTGAAAAAAATCTGAGTTGATTTTGTGTGTTATGGATTGAAATGTGTGTTTCGGTGAGTCTTAGTTCTTACAATATTCAGGTTAGTACTATCTCTTTAACCCTTGCTCTTCTTTATTCTATTTTTATTGCTTGGGATTTTACTTTTTACATCTTTGGTTATTCGTTATATTTTTATGTTCTTAATTTTTTTTCTTTATTTCTTCACCATAATTGATTTACGATTTCTCTTTGAGTATAAATTTTTCCTTGATATTGTATTCTTTATCGATTTTATCGCCTCAAAAATTTAATTTTTGTTTAAGAAAGCTTAATATGTGTTTAATAAAATCACAGAACTCCTCAGAAAATCAAAATTTTAGGAAAAAAGTGTTCATCTACTTGATAGGTTATGCTGACAATGCAATTATCTTTCGTTCATTCTTTTACTTTCTTATAACTGTATCCTAATCATTGTGCCTTGTCACACTTTTTGAATACTCAACTATTAATGTAAACAAGGTTAGTGAAAATCAATTAATCATTTCTTATACTTTCTATATGTAATTTGAGGCATCAAATGGTAATGATAACCTAAGTTGTGCGGTCACTTATTGATGTCTCACCCATGTCGGGTTCTTTAAAACTGTACTACTTTTGAACATTTTGACACGCATCATCAACCTTTTAGAGAGTTTGGGTAGCATAGATGATAACATTTTATTTGGCTCTATTGTGCTTACGTTCAACATATTAAACTTTACACTTAACTTTGTAGGTCATTGCTCAGTGATTTCACCATCTAGCCCATCTACCATCCTAATCCCACATAATCTTGAAAGTAATTGCATTTGATTTAATTTGTGCGTAAAGTTTGAGCACTATATGCTTTTCTAGGTCTTATTTGAAGTTAATAATATTACTGCTTAGTGCCTCAAAAAATATTCAATATTTTGTCCAATTCCTCAGAAATTGCATCCTAAATACAAAGATATATAACAGGTGTTTTGTAACATCAGGAAAAGATCGATAAAAGCAAAAAAGAAAAATTCTATTGCAGCTAGACTATATTTGCAACTGAACAAAACTCAGAGAACAAATGAATAATCACATTTTTCAATGTAGTACAATTGCACGTTTCTTATCGTCCTGAGCCAGGGGGTATATTAGAAATAACCTTTCTACTTTATCTGAAGTGGTGGTATGGATCGTATATGTTTTAACCTCCCCAAATCTCACTTTGTGGGAATACACTACGTATGTTATTGTTGCTGTTGTTGTTGTTGAATTGCACGTTTCGCTAGAAGCACATAAATCAAACACTTGATGAAAAAGAGAAAGAATCTCAAGAGCCATAAGAACTTAAGCTATCTTGACTAACTATGTAAACTTATCATTTAGGTGTATAAATTTATTCCACTTTAATGTCTTTTGCACACAAAGCATGTTATGACTTCACTGTGTTCTTTTTATTTGGCACCTATTGTCATTGTTATTTTCGCAAGACTTGAATGATAACAAATTTTTGTCAGTTTTCTTTAAACTTAACTCTCACAATTTTATGGTTGAAACCCATAGCGGATGTGAAAGATTTATGTTGTCCTTCTTCTTTATTTTTAAAAAAATAAAAATAAATATATTTGTAGTTTCAGATTTAATCTTCAGAAAATAATAGATTACTGATCGATTAAATAAAAGACTTTCATATTTTATGGAATTGAATTGATTTGTTTGTCCATAGGTATACCATACCAATTTCTAAAGGTCAAACCATTCATAAACTTTAGCAGTTTCTAAATAATTTAACAAACATTGTAATCTGGATTCAGTTACTTTGTAATCTAGCTGTACATTTTCTCTTTAGTAATGTCTATGATATTGGGAATCCCTCTAGAAGAGATAGGCAATTGTTGTGTAAAGTGATTATTACCTTTCGACAGAAATTGAAACTGAATTGTTGTGATCGATTATTAATGGACTGAGGGCTTCTTTTCTTCTACTCTCTCTATAGCAATCTCACGCACTAAAAAACACAGATCTTCCTTTATAGTAGTCCAATTGAAGCACCTACCTGGTTATTCACGTAATGATCATCAGATACTTTAGCACATAAAGCTAAACCATCATGATATCAAGTTATTCTATTTTGTGATGTGGACGACTATAAATGTTGATTTTCTTTTAAAACTCTTCTATATACATCTGCATATAATAGAAACAGTCAACAAATTAATATTAAATTCATTGTCGACATATTTTTCACTCTTATATATACACCTTTCATATGTGTTCTATTTCTCCCTAAGGAAAGTGTAAACTATAAACTAGAAAGTTGAAATCATTTGAGATTTTGTATGTTACCTCTATTTAATAAGAGTTAGAACAGACTTGAAATTTAGAGAATTATTTTGGAAAGTTTTTGGTCTAGAATTTGTCTTCATCTTGACGAAATATCTGCTTATAACTACAACACAACAGCTGGTATCATGGAACCCATCGAGCCAACCGTCAGTCAATGTGGAACATACTCAGCTTTTCTTTATGTTGCATCAAGTAAATTTGTTAATCCATGCCAATTACCAACTTACAAGCCTATCTTCATTCAAAATTTAAAAAATATGGAGAAATATGTTTCTTCTCTTTGTTTTTAGCACTAATGTCTACCCTTTTTTCATCATCAGATGTTGCATTCAAAAGAGCATTCGAAGAAAACTTCAGTAAAAGTTATCCAGATACACATTTCAAGACTTCTCAAGGGTATCTTACCTTACACATAAAAATCAAGAATACAAAATGCATTTTATTTCTTATTTATATTAACTTTTTATTTTCTTGAAATTTGAACATATTTCATATTGTTGGTATGTTAGATTGTGGATTCATGACCAAGCCGAGCTATAAATTTGGTTGGTTTAGCACAAAGTTGAAATTAGTAGGAGGTGACTCTGCTGGTGTTGTGACAACATTTTATGTAAGTTTACTAAAACATTTTGTGCATTTCTATTCTTCACTAGATAGGTATGCCCGTGCAACGCACGAACCCAACGCATATAATTATATACTTAAATGGTAATGGCAGGTTAGTATAATTAAAGCTGAAGATTGAACTAAGGATACAAACCCATATAATTAAAGCTGAAGATTGAACTAAGGATACAAACCCATATAATTAAAGCTGAAGATTGAACTGAGGATGCAAACCCATATGCTATAACATAGTATAAAATGAAGATGCAACAGTAAGGGATTATCCCATTTGATAAGATTAGTTGATGAAGATGATTCCAAATGTATGTTTTATACAATTATAGGACATACTAATGAATGCTTACATTCACATATGATAGTGATTTGTCTATTTACATTGATACAACTAATATTTCTAAATTCTACAATAGGAGATGCATTTTTGTTGCTGTGATCAATCTCTTGGGCATTAACGATCAAACACCTGTTAAATTAGATTTAAAGATTAAATAAGTTAAGAAGTTCAAAATGTGATAATAAAACATATCTTTATTCAAAGTCAAACACAATAGTTATTAGAATAGTAGTTCTAATAACCTAAGCTAATTATGGTATTGAAATGAAAATCCATTTGTATTGAAAGAATTACATTGTAGCTAACATTAATAACGTTGTACGTATCTCAGTTTTAAAATTTCGAATAAACATTCACATACGTATTAGAAAAGTAGCTGCATTGTTCATCAACTCTCCTTTCTATGTCTTTTCTATCTATTGTATAAGAAATAAAAATTAAAAAAACATAGTAGAATAGAAACCATCCAAGAAGCAATACCACCCCCTTCCTGCCAGCTGATCAAGCATTTGATCCATGAAGGGCATTGGGAAGTGATCCTTTAAGGTCCATGAGTTTAGTTTGTGATAGTTCATGCAAACCCTCTACCCAGTCACAGGCCTGAGAGGAATCAACTCATTCTTTTCATTTGCAACAATAGTCATGCCCCCTTTTTTGGACACACATTGAACTGGGCTTACCCATTTATTTTCGGAAATAGGATAAACCACTCTTGCATCCAGCCACTTGATAATTTCCTTATTAACCACCTTTTACATCGGTGGGTTAATTCGGCATTGATGTTCAATGGTTGGTGTACATTCTTACTTAAGTTGTATCTTATGAGTGCAGATGCCAGGGGGGATATCAATAATATCTGCAATAGTCTAGCCTATTGATCTTTTGTACCTCTGAAGCACCGAAATAAGTGCTTCCACCTGCTTCTCGCCCAAATCAGCTGCAATAATCATGGGTAGCGTGTTTCCATTGTCCAGAAATATGTACCTTAATTACCCTGGCAGCTCTTTCAATTCTAGCACCAATGGCTCTTCAATGGATGGCTTTTCTAGTGCTGTTGGTTGATTCTTAAGATCAAGACCTAGATTTTTTAGAGCATAAGAATATGACCCCATTCCTATCAAAGCACAAATAGTCTCTTCATATTCCTCAATGCCTTCATGATCATAATTCAAAAGCACTGCTGCTAAAGGCTCGTCAATAAACTTATTTTCTATTGGCACCTCCTACTCATTCTCTATGAGACCCCAAAATTTTCCTTCATCATTAAAGGCTCCGAAGTGAGAAAATTCAAACTTAACACCTGGAAATTTAGCTAAGTGTTTATGCTTTGTTTCCACACTTAGTTTTATTTTGAACCTTGAATCTTTGTTGAATTGTTTTGTGACCTTCCCGACCTTCATTTTCCAAGATCCGAGGATGTGCTATTCAGGCTTCTGTTTCATTCGAGTTGTTACTTTTGGCATTGAGTATGAGTCAGTTGGGGCATGTCCTAATGGCTCTCTGATTTCTGTTGATTTCTAGAGGCTTGTCAGACTAGACTAGATGGTTGGAGTTGTCATGAGATGTCGATTTTGTTACTTTCCGCATCCTTTTCGTTTTGATTTATGATATTATGGTGGATATCTTGATGTTTGATTATAGTAATCCTGTTGATAAGTGTTGAATGGTATGAAAATGGCTCAAAGGGTTAGCTTGGGGATACTTGCAGCGTTAAGCACCGTGTGACGCTCCGGGACCCATTTTCGGGGCGTTACATCCTCATAATATACATCAGTAATTAAGAACACACTCATTTCTTTATGAAGCTTCATTGATTTGCACACATCAAAGCACACCACTTCATCATTCATCCTAAATAAGAGCTCATTAGCTCACAAATCAATCAACACACTTCTGGTTGTGAGGAAAGGTCAACCCAATATTATGGGCACCTAAAAGTCTACCTCACAATCCAAAATTACAAAATTTGCAGAAAATATGAAATTAGCTACCTTCACTAGCATATCATACAGAATACTAATAGGTCATTTTACTAACCTGTCCGCCATCCAAGTTGCATGTTGGTGGGTGTGGGATTCCCCAAACCCAACTTTTTATAAACAACTTGCGGTATCAGGTTTAATGCTCGCTCCAAGATCACATAAAGCCTTAGCAAATTTCAAAGACCTAATCTTACAAGGAATAGTGATTGCTCCTGGGTTTACTTTTTTCTATACCAAGGACCTTGTAGAAATAACACTATAATGATAGATATTATCCACCAATTCGTAGCTCACCACTCTTTTCTTCATCAAAAGATCCTTCATAAATTTAGCATATCCTGGCATTTGCTCAAGTACCTCCACCAAAGGCACATTTACTGTCAACTGCTTTAGCATTGCCATGAATTTACTAAAATTTATGTCATTGACCTTCTTTTTCAATGTCTAAGGAAAGGGATGTGGTGGTTTTGGGAGAGTGTTCACCACTACTTTCTTTTCCTTTTCTTTCATTTTTTTTCAACTCTTCACTTTGCTGATGATTAGAAGGGATGTCAATATCATCCAACTTTTGAGACTCTACTGGATTACTTTCTTCAAGCTTAATATCTTCTTCAATCACTCCTTCATTCACAGCTTTGCCCAAAGAAGGACTTGGTAAAACCTTTCCACTCCGTGTGGTAATAGCCATGCATGATTTATTATTCCGAGTGTTCTGAATTATATCAATTGGCAGTGTTCCACTCTTCATCTAGTTTAATACCATAGAGAGTTGGCTCATTTTTGTTCCAACTATTTGATCGAAGTGGAATGTGAGTTTACCAATTGACTCATAGAAGACAAATCGCTCTTCATGGTAGTCACCCCAGAGTTGGTAGCCTCAACCCCCTGCAATAATTTCTCCATCATGTCCTCCATGGACATCTGGCCAGAGCTAGTTGCAGCGTTATCTATACTTCTGAGAGGAATATATAGCCCAATTCTATCATTCTTGCCCTTCCAGTTTCCTTGATCCCGATCCTTATATACAGCCTTATCATAATAAGTCTAACCCTGATTTCCTTGGCTATTTCCTCAGAAACACCCCTGGTTATTCAAAGAGTTTGCCTCTTTTTTTGAATCAGAATCATCTCTACCTTAGGCTGCAATAGCTTTCACCATTTCAGTCTTTACAGATAATAAGTGATTAGTTAATAAATCTATCTGCGTCTTTATGTGTGCCATGTACTGATCGTGTTCTTCCTCTTTCTTACGTTGTTCCACAATCATGCCAACAGACATAGTAGGGCTTACTACCATATATTCCCTGGTATGCCAAGTTCTACTTTGTTTAGTCATTCGATCAAGTATCTTCGAGGCCTCTTGAAAAGTGAAATCCACAAATGATCCCCCTGTATCATTATCAACAGATGGCTTCGTAATTGAGTTCAAATCTCAATAAAGAGTGTCTATCAGGTGAATATCTTCATATTATGGTTTGGGCACTACATCAACTTCTTTTTGAACCTCTCCTATGTCTCATGAAGAGCTTCGGGCATCAACTCATTAAGCCACAATGTTGCCTCCCCAGATAGAGACAATGGAAATAAATACAGGCGGATAGAATTGTCCCACTCCTGGGTTATCAAAAGACTTAAAAATAGTGACAAAATTCACTAAATTCATATTGGGGTCATCTCCCGGGAGTCCACTAAACAACCCCTTCAGATGAAGGAGTTGAATCATTGTACTAGTAATGTTGAACTTTGCTCCTGGTATTAGAGGTGGAGGAATAATATCTCTGGTAGCACCAGCTTCGTCCATTCTATCACCATCCTCATTAGGATCAAATTGCACAGCTTGGCAATTAGTTATCGCCCTGAAAGAACAGTTCCTGTTTATATTTCTATTCACTAGTGCAGCTACCTCCTCTACACGCCTTTGGTTAACAGGATTCAGCAATTCCTCATCTCTCAAGTCATTATCATCGGGATCTGGGTGATGGTCTTGTTGAACTTTATTCTGCAGATTAACCTGTGTTCAAGCTAAGGTGGCTAGCTTGCCAACTTCCTTTGGGTCTGACATTTTGCCAATCAGTTGTGGTTTCGTGTTTAAAGGTAATAACGGTTCTCATGAACTTCTGTTTCTTGGCATAAAACACAGTGTTCTTGCAACAAACAAAAAACAAAAAATAAACGTAAAATTAGGAAACTTGACTAACAGTGAATTAGCGCACACAAACTTAAATTAACAACCGTATTCCCTAGCAATGACACCAAAATTTGATACGCCCAAATTACACCTCTCTTACGAGAGAGTAAGCGGTCATTGTCAAGGATATAACCCAACTAGGTTGGGGTCGAATCCCACATGTAATATGGTGTTAATTTAAGTTATCCGTGAATCAATCAATTGTCAGTTAGCAGTTTCTGTAAATGGGGTTTTTTCAAGATTAAACAGGTAATTATTTCTCACTTCAATTTTTTCACTTGTTACTACTATTTCAGTGTTTCAAATCAATATTATGGAAGAAACCAGAATTGTGTTCACTATAGGTGTTTGTGCTTGATATACACTAATAATGTTCCAGATTCTTATTACAGATAGGGAATAATAGATCATCAGTGTCGGAGCAATGCCTAAATGTCTCTCAACCTATTTAGGTAATCAATTACCTAATCCTTTCAAACTTAGGGAATTCATATATATATTAACAGATTGGTTTTCTTGCATCTTGACTTTACTGCAACATCAAAGAGAAAAAAAATCAAAAATAACAAAAGTTGCTTAAGAATTTACAATTATTTCGAGTTAAAAGACTCAAATGTGCTAGAACCATCTCGCACATCACCCACCCTAAAATCTGACAGCTATATCGCACACCGATTTGTCCCAAAATGCCTCGTTCACGCCGTTTTGCCCCTTTGTCTACCCAAATAACCACAAATATTAAAATGAACTACACTAGGATAATACCCAACCTCCCTGGAATGCCCCAGTTAATTTTTAGCCCACACCATGCTTGGAACCGGGCCCTCCCCCAATATCGTGTCCTATAGCACATCGATTTGGCTCGAAAATGCGTCATTCGCGTTGTTTTGCCTATTTGTCCGCCCAAATGGCCACGAATATTGAAGAAAACCACGCTGGGACAATCCTCAACCTCCCTGGAATGCCCCAGTCTATTTTTGGCCCACAGTATACCCGTACCCTGAGCCCACCCAAGAACTATGGGATATAGCACCCAAATTTGACCCGAAAATTCCCAGTTCGTGCTGTTTCGCCCATGTGTCCTCCCAAATGGCCACTAATATATAAAAGAACCACACTGGGGTGATACCTTACCTCCCAAGCATGCCTTAATAAATTTTTGGCACACAGCATGCCTGAACATCGATCCCACCCTTAGAACTGTAGGCTTATAGCACACCGATTTGGTTCAAAAATGCCCTTTCATGCTGTTTTGCTTGTTTGTCCATCGTAATGACCACGAATATTGAAAAAACCACATTGGGACAATTCCCAACCTACTTAAAATACTCTATCAATTTTTAGTGCATAGCACGTCAGACCTCGGGCCCACCCCAGAATCGTGGGCTATAGCACACTGATTTGGCTCGAAAATACCCCGTTCGCGCTATTTCACCCGTTTGTCCATCCAAATGGCCACGAATATTGAAACGGACTAAACTGGGATAATCCTCAACCTCCCTAGCATGCCTCTATTATTTTTGGCCCACAACATGCCCAAACCTTGGGCCTACCCCAGGAACTGCAGGTTATAACATACCGATTTGGCCAAAAAATGTCCCATTCGTGCTATTTCGCCCGTTTCTCCACTCAAATGACCACGAATATTGAAATTAACCATACTGGGATGATCCCTAAACTCCTTGGCATGTCCCAATTGATTTTTGGTCCACAGAACGCCGGACTTCGGGCCCACCCCCTAAAACTGTGGGATATAGCACATAAATTTGGCCCGAGAATGCCCTATCTGCATCGTTTCACCCGTTTGTCCACCTAAATGTCCATGAATATTAAAACAGGCTATATAGGAAGGATACTTAACCTTCCTAACATGACCCAGTCAATTTTGGGCATATGACACGCCCTGACCCGAGACCACCCTCAGAACCGTAGGGTAGAACACTCAAAATTAGCCCAAAAATGCCCCGTTCATACTGTTTCACCCATTTTTCCTCCCAAATGTCCACGAATATTGAAATGGACTACACTAGGATGATCTCTTAGCTCCCTAGCAAGCCTGGTAATTTTTGGCACACATCACGCCTGAACATCGATCCCAACCTCGAAACTGTAGGCTATAACACACTAATTTGGTCCAAAAATGCCTTGTTCATGTTGTTTCACCCATTTGTCCACCCTAATGTCCACAAATATTGAAAAAAACCATACTGGATCAATCCCCAACCTCCCTAGTATGTCCCTATTGATTTTGGGCACATAGCACACCCGGACCCCAAGCCCACCCCAAAACCGTGGACATAGCACACTGATTTAGTTCAATAACACCCCATTCACATTGTTTTCCCGTTTGTCTACCCTAATGGCCACGAATATTTAAGTGGACCATACTGGGATGATCTTTAACCTCCCTGGCATGCCCCGATTAATTTTTAGCCCACAACATGCCCGAATCTCAGGCCCACTGATATTGGGTGTATTTATATGCCTAAGCACCATAACTCATCCATATTTTAGCTAAGTTTAGAGAACAAAGTGCCTAGTTTGTTATGTTTTTACTCTACTTTTATGTAATTAAGATAACCGATGTGATTAACATTATTTCAGGTATTAATAAGGTGGATGAAGACATTATGGGACTATGGAATGTGGATGACATATGATACAAGAGAGAATAGCAGTCTGGACCAAATATGGCACCTAAAAACTATGTCCAGAACTAATTTGTCATTTATAATTTGTTCAGGGACTTAGAAGGCAATTATGAGAGAAAATATCATTAAAAAGACTTGATGCTAAGTTTTTATTCATTATTCATTATTCTGTATTATTTTGGAATTGGAGAGAGGCGACTTACACCAAGGGAAAAGAGCTATTCATCTTCTTCACCAAGATCGTTCTAGTTTTTGGTTTGATGAATATTTCTATTGTGATTTTTGTTTTACCTATGAGTAGCTAAGTTTATTATTTAGGGTTATTGAAGCCTTGTAGCATACAATCTATCACTTTGGGTTTTGAATTCCTTATGCATTAATTTGTTTACATCAGACTCCCTTCACTTATCTTGAATTCTAATGGTTGTAAACATAGAGGATATACCTTAAAACACAACTTGTTCGAAAGAAAGGTTGATGTTCGGAAAAGAGAGTAGTGACAAGAAAATAGGATTTCCAACCCCTATTTCATATGTTAATGCCTTAACAGGATTAACTACTTGGAGATTTTGTATTATTTTTTGGTAAACGCTTTTGATTCAAGAGAACTAAAGTGAATTAGTCCTTGATGCATGTATGAATTCTTAAATCCCATAGTTAGAAAGTATTGAAAATTACAAGGTGGACATAACCCTAGATTGCTATTTCTCTAAATTTGATTACTACTACACATATCTCATCTTGTTAAACTGAAACTATTAATTTGTGAACTGAATCAAATCCACCTTTTGTTTTACGGAAACGAATGATTATAATTCAACTAATATGCATACAACTTAATTTAACACCATATTCCCTGTGGGATTCGATCCCAACCTAGTTGGGTTATATATTTGGCAACAACCACTTACACTTTTGTAAGAGAGTTGTAATTTGGGCGTACCACCCACCCCTAGAAATTTGGGTTATAGCCCACCGATTTGGCCCAAAAATGCTCCGGTCACGTTGTTTAGCCCATTTATCCACTCAAATGGCCACGAATATTGAAACGAACCACACTGAGATGATCCCTAACCTCTTTGGCATGCCCCGATTGATTTTTAATTCATATCACGCTTTTTCCCTAGGCCCACCCTCAAAATCGTGGGATATAGCTCATGAAATAGCCCAAAAATGTCCCATTCGTGCTATTTTGCCCATTTTTCGTCCAAAATGGCAACAAATATTGAAACGGACCACACTGGGATAATCCTTTACCTCCCTGGCATGCCTTAATTAATTTTTTGCACATAGCACACCCGAACCTTGGACCCACCCCCATAAATGTGGGCTACAGCACACTGATTTAGCCCAAAAATGCCTTGTTTGTGCTGTTTTGCCCATTTTTCCACCATAATGACCACAAAAATTGAAACAAATGACGCTGGGATGATCACCAACCTCCCTGGCACACCCTTATTAATTTTTGTCATCTATCATGATCAGACCCTAAGCCCACCCTAGAACCATGGACTATAACACACCAATTTGGCTTAAAACACCCCATTCGCATTGTTTCATAATGTTGGGTGTATTTATGCATTCTAGAGTCATTATTCTAGCTTTTATTAGCCTTTTTTTGAGGATAATTCTAATATATAATGGTTAATAATGATATAAATGTGTTAAAACATGTGTTTATATGGTCCAAGGTGAATTTCAAGCATGTTGGCACATAAAAGAGTCAATTAGAGTTCAATAGAGAAAACTAGTCTTTTTAGCGTAAACTAGTTACTTGTCTAGACTATCTTGTTGGATTATATTGCATTATATGTGATCCTTATGGTTTTAAATATGTTATTATATGTGGAACTAAGTGATAGGAGTGTACAAAGTGCACATGAGTCAAGGGAAGAGTTGAAACTTGAGTTAAAGATCAAAGTAAAATTAACCTATCCTTAACTTGTGTTTCTAGTTCATCGTGTTGGATGTTGTGTTGTTTTGAGATTTAAGTTGTTATGTTTAATGTTTTAGGATGCTTTTTTAATGTACTATTATGATATATTAATGATATACAAGCTTCAAATCAAGTGGGAACAACTCTAAAAGTCTCAACAAAGGTACAATACACAAGCTGGACACAATTTTGACCCCTGCAATGTATGGGGCACGTGTGACCAGTAAGAGAGTCCAATCGAAGAATGAAAGACACCAAAGTATTCATAAGAGGCCCAATATTTTGACCATATGGTGCTTCTAGAACTTGGTGGAGTTTAAAAGGGCGTCGAGATGCGGTGAAATTGTGGTGAGGTTCTAGAAATTGACAATTGTCGATTGGCTCATCACCGCATTGTGATGGCCATCAAAAGCAGAATAAAAACTGTCCAGCTAAAGGTTAATAATGTAGAAACACATATTGAACTCTATCCTATTGATTATTAAATTGGCATGCAATTTTTTATTTTAAACCAAATGCGAGACACAATTATTAAAGTAAGAGGCTAGTGGGAATCTTTTGAAGATTATGTTTCGACCTCATATGATGTCTTAAATCCCATTACCCTTTATGGTAATTAGTATCATTATAATATTAAAAGGGGATTCAGATGAACAACATAAATTGAGGAGGAGATTGGACAATAATGCATAAATTGGAAGAAACACACGAAATGGAGGAGTACAAAACACACTTTAGACATTTCTTTTTTAACTCCAATTGAAGAATAATTGGTGTTTTGGGAAATTCTTCTTGAACTTGGAAGAGAATCAATCTTTGTTAACATCTTTTGTAAGTATTAATTGCTTTGAATTGTGGATTCAATTGTTGTTACCACTTTCAATCTCATGTGGAACTAAAACCCACAACTAGAGTTGTGGGATCTATGATTATTCCTTTATTCCTTTATTGATTTAATAGTTGGTTAAGATTCGAGTAATTGTGGGAATATCTTGATAATTCCTTTGTAATGAATGTTTTCTATTAATTGAAAATAATAGATCTCACCTTATGTTAGTTTGCTCGAACTGAGAAATCAACTAAAGATAGTAATTATCAATGAGGATTTGGGAAGGTTAGTTTTCCATCTAATGATTAATGTTGCAACAAGATTAATCAACTCGAGATAAAATCAGTGTTAATGAAAGGTTTTCCTAAGTTTGAGAGAATTGGGGAACTCAACATCTAGGTAGGTTGAGAAACACTTAGATGGGCTGTCGATAATGATAATTTGGTGTTTTCCATAAGTCACAAGAATCCGATACTACAACTATTATTCTGTAAGGGTTAATAATCATAGTTATCACAACTCTAGTTTCTCTATATCATCAATTTGAAATACTGAAATCTTAGTTTTGAGTTTCTAAAGCAAGTTGAAATGTTAGAAATTGCTTAATTGATAAAAAAACCCCAATTAAAGGAAACCATTATCTATTAGTCGGTTTAATCACAAATAGACTTGATAAACACCATATTCCCTATGGAATTAGACCCCAACCTAATTGGGTTATATATTTCACAATGGCCGCTTACTCTCTTAGTTGGGCGTATCATTTCGCTCGTTTGTCCACCCAAAAATCCACGAATACTAAAACAAACCATACTGGGATGATTCCCAACCTTCCTAGCATGCCTTAATAAATTTTTAGTCCACAACACGCTTGGAACCCGGGCTATAGCACACCGATTTACTGGAAAATACCCCATTCGTTTTGTTTTGCCATGCACCCAAATGACCACTAATATTGAAATGGACCATATTGGGATGATACTTAACCTTCCTGGAATGCCTTGATCACTTTTTGGCCAACATCACGCCCGGACCCTGAGCCCACCCTCAGAACCGTGGCTATAGAACATTGATTTGACCTATAAATTCCCCGTTCGTGCCATTTTGCTTGGTTTTCCACCCAAATGGCCATAAATTTTGAAACGGACCACACTAGGATGATCCTTAATCTCCCTGTCATGCCTCAATAAATTTTCAACCCACATCACGCTCTTACCCTGGGCCCACCCATGCAACCATGGGCTAAAGCACACCGATTTAGCCCAAAAATGCCTCGTCCGTACTGTTTCACCCGTTTGTCCACCCAAATGGACAAGAATATTAAAAAATACCATACTAGAGCAATCCCCAACCAATTTGAATTGCCCCAGTATATTTTTGGCCCACAACACACCTAAACCTTGGGCCCACCCCCAAACCGTGTGCCATAGCCCGATTTCTCCCGAATATGCCTCGTTTATGCCGTTTTGCTCATTTGTCCACCCAAAAGGCAAAAAATATTAAAACATACCACAAGGGGAAGATCCCTAACCTCTCTGGAACACCCTGGTCTATTTTTAGCCTATAGCACTCCCGGACCCCGAGCCCACCCTGGGTACCATAGGCTATAGCATACCGATTCAGCCCAAAAAATCCCCATTCAAACTATTTCATCCGTTTTTCTACTAAAATGGACACGAATATTGAAATGGACCACATTGGGATGATCCCCAACCACCCTGGCATGCCCTGATTGATTTTTGACCTACAATACACCCGAAACCTTGGCCTACCTTCAGAACCGTGGGTTATAGCACACTAATTTAGCTCAAAAATGCCCTATTTGCATAGCTTCTCCATTTTATCCCCCAAATGGCCATAAATATTAAAACGGACCACATTGGAATGAACTTCAACCTCCCTGGCATGACCTGATTAATTTCATACCACAACACGCTTGGACCTCGAGCCTACCCCCAGAACCATAGGCTATAACACATCGATTTTGCCAAAAATGCCTTGTTCGTGCCTTTTTACTCGTTTGTCCACCCAAATGGCCATGAGTATTAAAATAAACCACATTGGAACAATCATTAACCTCCCTGACATGCCCCGACCAACTTTTGGCCCACATATGCCCGGACCCCAGGCCCACCCCTGGAACCATGTGGTATAACATACTGATTTAGTTTGAAAATGCCCCATTCATGCCACTTTTCCCATTTGTCTACCCAATTGACCATGAATATTGAAACAGAACACACTATAATAATCCCCAACCTCCCTGGCATACCCCGATCAATTTTTGACCGATAGCACACTCAGACCTCAAGCTCACCACTAGAACCATAGGCTATAACACATCGATCTGGCCCAAAAAGGGTCTGTTAATGCTATTTCACCCATTTGTACACCCAAATGGCCACTAATCCCCAACCTTCCTAGCATGTCCCGTGATGTTGGGTGAATTTATGCATTTTACTATTGTTATTCTAGCCTTTTTAGCCTTGTTTTGAGGATGATTCATGTGATTAATGTGGTGACAATGATATAAATGTGCATCTAAGTGTCCATGTATGTGTTTAAAATGTTTATTAGTGTTTCCAAACAAGTTTTGATTCAAATTTATCATTTAGAAGTTAATCGAGAAAACTTATTTTACTAGCTTAAGCTAGGTGTTTGTCTAGACTATCGTATTGGGTTCTAACATGTTTAATGAGTTACTAAGATTGTTATTGTGTATTTATACGTGAAACACTTGTTGTTCATGTTCAAGGGTTAATTGGATCAAGACAAGAATCAAAATAATAAGTTAGAAATCAAAGTGAATGAAGGTTATGCTTAGCTCTTGTTTCTAGTGCTCCGTTTTGGATGTTGTGTTGTTTTGAGCTCTAAATTATTGTTTTTGATGCTATAGTATGCTTGTTGAATGGATTATTATGATATTTGAAGGATATAAAAGCTTCAAATCAAGTGGAAATAACTCAAAAGGCTTGGAATGGATCACGGAAGCACAATACACAACTTGACACAAATTTGGACACCTGAAATGTCTTGAGCGAGTGAGGGCACGTGAGAAAGTATCTCGACATGTGCTACATAACAAAAGACTTAGTGTGTACATGTGATAAGTGTGCGTATCATGCTTCATTCATATGGAATACATCGTGCGTTGTATGCTCAATTTCACTATTGGAATGCACATTGATTCCTTGGCCAACACGGCTTGGGATTACCCTATTGCTATAAATACAAATTTGTAAATGTTTTAATCATTTTTGGACGTCCTAAGAAGATATTGAAAGATACCACAACTTCTTTTTCGGTTTTATCATTTTTTAATTTAGTTTTCTTTATGGTTTGTATCATCAATCGAAAAGATTGGATGATGAATATTTCCATTAGAGGCTAAACTCCCTTTCCGTGGTTAAGGCAAAGATCATGACTATTTTTGTTTTGATTTTTTTTATTTTCTTATCATTATTGGTTTTTTTAATTCTTGTTATAACTATTTTAGGGATTCACGACACTTAGAATATATCAATTGTCAACCTTGTTAACTCGGGAGAGGGAATAAGGAATAGGGCAATAGAACATAGGAATAAGCAACGTATTGTTTGTATTTCTTTATGAAATAAGGAATTCAAATTAGTATCTAGGACAGGGATGTACTTAGATACCTTAAATGATTCACATGTAGGATGATAGCTTAAAAAACTTAAGTGGACCATTATATCCCCGTTCAACGATGTAGTTGTAAGGTTCAACTTGGGTAAAGGATTAGAGGTTGGGAAACCATAATCATGCGATTAACCCTACGACTCAACAACCATGATAAGAAATCTAACGAATGAAGTTTAATAACGTAGAATGTTTGGTCGTAAGCCTTAGCCCTTGATCTCTATCCTTTGATTATCCACAGTCATTTACTTTTCCACATTAGTTTAGTTTCTTTTTAGTTTAAAATTCTAAACCTATATTTTTTACTTTCTCTCAATCGTTAAACTAGAATTGGGTAGTTGTTAACACAAGTCCCTATGGGATCAATACTTGGCTTCTTGACGGCCACTTCACTACTAGATAAGACCATGTACACTTACGTGTATGTTGGGCACTATCACCCCGGTCGATTTTCATCCCATAGCACACCTGAACCCCGATTCCAACCCCAGAGCTATGGGCTATAGCACACCGCTTTTGCCTGAAAATGTCTCATTTGCGCCATTTTATCCGTTTGTCCACCCAAAAGGTCATGAATATTGAAGCGGGACATACTGTGTTGATCCCCAACCTCCCTGGCATGCCTTGGTCAATTTTTGTACCAAAGCACGCCAGGAACCTGAGCCCACCCCCAGAATCGTGGACTATAGCACACCAATTTGTCCTGAAAACTCCCTTTTCATACTGTTTTGATTGTTTGTCTACCCAAAAGCCACCAATATTGAAACAAACCACACTTGGATGATCCCCAAACTCCCTAGCATACCCTGGTCAATTTTTAGCCTATATCACGCTCGAACATCCCACCCACAGATTCATGGGCTATAGCACACCAATTTTGTCCAAAACTGCTACGTTCGTGGAGTTTCGCCCGTTTGTCCACCCAAATGGCCATGAATATAAAAAAATGACCACACTGGGAAGATCCTAAATATTCTTGGCATGCATCAGTCAATTTATGGCCTAAAACATGCCTGGAACTAGGGCACACCCCCTAAACTGTGGGCCATAACACACTGATTTTGCCTGAAAATTCACAGTTCGCACTATTTCACCCGTTTGTCCACCCAAATGGCCACGAATATTGAAACAGACTAGACTGGGATGATGCACAATCTCCCTAGCACACCTTGATTAGTTTTTGGCCTACCTCACACTCGGATCCTAGGCCCAACCATGGAGTTGTGCGTTAAAGCACACTAATTTGGCTAAAAAATGCCTTGTTCGTGCCATTTTGTCTGTTTATCTACCTAAATGGCCAAGAATGTTGAAAGGACCATACTGGGATGATACCCAACCTCCCTAGAAAGCTACTGTAAATTTTTAGCCCACAACACGATCGGACCCCAGGCCCACCGCTGGAACTGTGGGCTATAGCACACTGATTTGGCCCAAAAATACCCCAATCATGCGATTTTGCCCATTTGTCCACCCAAATGGTGATGAATATTGAAACGAACCATGCTGGGATGATCCCCAACCTACCTGTCATGCCTTGGTTGATTTTTGGCCCACATCATGCCCAAACCTTGGGCCCAACCCCAGAACCGTGGGCTATTGCACACCGATTTGTCTCAAAAAAGCCCCGTTCGCACTATTTCTACCGTTTGTCCACCCAAATGGCCATGAATATTGAAACATGCCACAATAGCATGATCCCCAAACTCCCTGTCATACCCCAATTGATTTTTGATCCACAACATAACCGTACCCTGGGCCCACCCCTAAAATCGTGGGCTATTGCACATCGATTTGGCCCGAAAATGTCTCGTTTATGCCGTATTGCCCGTTTGTCCACCAAAATGGAAACAAATATTGAAACTAACCATACTGGTATGATATCCAACCTCCTTCGCATGTCCCGATCAATTTTTGGACAACAGTATGCCTGACTCTAGGCCAACCGCGGAACCGTGGGCTATAACACATTGATTTGTCCTGAAAATGCCTTGTTTACGTTATTTTACCCGTTTGTCCACCCAAATGGCCATGAATATTGAAAAGGACCATAGTGTGATGATATCTAACCTCCATGACATGCCTCTATTGATTTTTAGCCTACAACACACTTATATCTCGAGTCCTCCCCCAAAACTGTGGGCTATAGCACACCAATATTGCCCGAAAATACCTCGTTTGCATTATTTTGCCCATTTGTCCACCCAAATGGCCACGGATATTGAAACAAAATACAATGGTGATCCCTAACCTTCCTAGATGCCCCAATCAATTTTCAGCCCACAACACACCCGGACCCCGCGCCCACCCCAGGAACCATGAACAATAGCACACTAATTTGATCCGAAAATGCTCCGTTCATATCATTTCACCCATTTGTCTATCCAAATGGCATCAAATACTAAAATAGACCATACTGGGATAATCCCCAACCTCCTCAGAACACTATAGTTGTTTTTTGGTGTATAGCATAACTGGACCTTGGGCCTACCCTAGAACCATGGGCAATAACATATCGATTTGGCCGAAAAATGTTCCATTCGCATTGTTTCACCCGTTTGTTTGCCCAAATGGCTACGAATATTGAAATAGACCACAGTGGGATGATCCTAAACCTTCTTTGCATGCCTCAGCCAATATTTCAACCACAGCATGCTCAGACCCTGGGCCTACCCCTGGAATTTGGGTTATAGCACAGTGATCTGGCCCAAAAAAGCCCCATTCTTACTGTTTTGCCCTTTTCACCATAAAACTGGCCATGAATATTAAAAAAGAACACACTGGGATGATGCCCAACCTCTCTTTCATGCCTCTATCAATTTTTGGCCTACAGCACGCCCGGACCCTAGAATCGTGGGCTATAACTCATTGATTTGGCCAAAAAATGCCCCATTTGCGTCGTTTCATCCATTTGTCTACCCAAATAGTGATGAATATTGAAAAGGAACACACTAGGATGATTCCCAACCTCCTATTCATTCCCTGGTCGAGTTTTGACCGATTTGGCCTAAAAATGCTCCATTTACGTTGTTTCACCCGTTTGTCTACCCCAAATGGCCACGAATATTGAAATGAACCAAAACGGGATGATCCCCAACCACTTGACATGCCCTGATCAATTTTGTACCACAACATGCACAAAAACCGAGCCCACCCCCAAACCATGGGCTATAGCACACTGGTTTGGCCTAAAAATGACCTATTCATATTGTTTCACCCATTCGTCCATACAAATGGCTACAAATATTGAAAAAAAATATTCTGGGATGATCCCAAACCTGTTTGGCACTCCCCGATCAATGTTTATCCCACATCACTCCAACCCCCAAAATCGTGTGCTATAGTACAACGAATTGGCCCGAAAATATCCCGTCTGCGCAGTTTCTCATTTTTATCCCCCCAAATAACTACGAATATTGAAATAGACCACACTACGATGATCCTAACCCTCCTATCATGCCTTATTTTATTTTTGGATCACAATACACCTGGACCTTAGCCCACCCGAGAGGCGTGGGCTATAGCACACCAATTTCGCCAGAAAATGCCTCGTTCGTTCCTTTTTGCCCATTTGTCCACCTAAATGGCCATGAATATTGAAACACACCACACTGGAATGATCCCCAACCTTCCTGGCACACCCTGATTAATTTTTTCCCCACAACGTGCCAGGACCTCGGCCTACCCCCAGAACTATGGGCTCTAGCACATTGATTTGGTCTGAAAATGCCCTATTCGTCTTGTTTCACCAGTTTGTCCACCCTAATAGCCACGAATATTGAAAAGGACCTCAATGGGATGATACCCAAGTTTCTTGGTACTCCTATATTTATTTACAACCCACAACATACTTGGGCCCAGGCCCAACTACAGAACCATGGGCTATAACATACCGATTTAGCCCTAAAATACCCCATTCTGGCCATTTTGCTCGTTTGTCCACCCAAATGGCCATAAATATTGAAACGGACCATACTGAGATGATCCCAAACCTCATTGTCATACCCCTATTAATTTTTTTCCCACTGCACACCAAACCCTGGGACCATTCAGGAATCGTGGGCTATAGAACACCAATTTGGCCTTAAAATACCTCATTCATACCATTTCACCCATTTGTCGACCCAAATAGTCACAAATATTAAAACTGACCATACTGGGATGATCCTAACCTCCCTTACATAACATTTCAATTTTTGTCCCACAACACGACCAAACCATAGCCCACCCTTGGAACCGTGGTGTATAACATACTGATTTGGCCCAAGAATACCTCGTTCGTGCAGTTTCTCCCGTTTTCCACCCAAATTTCCACGAATATTAGAAATTACCATATTTCGATGATACCCAACCTCCCTAGCATGCCTCTATCAATCTTTCTCCCATAGCACGCCATAACATCGATCCCACCCTAAGAACCGTGGGCTATAACTTATCGATTTGGCCCAAAAATGCCCCATTTGTACTGTTTTGACCATTTGTCCACGCAAATGACTAAAAATATTGAAACATACCATACTGGGACAATCCCCAACATCTAAGGCATACCCTGATCAATTTTTGGCCCACAGCACACTCGAATCCTGTAGGCTATATGACACTAATTTTGCCTAAAAATATCCCGTTCGTGCCGTTTCACCATTTTGTCGACCCTAATGGCCATGAATATTTAAACGGACCATACTAGGATTATCCCTAACCTTCCTAGCATGTCTCTATCGATTTTTGGCCTACAGCATGCCCGAACCCGGGGCCCACCCTAAAACTGCAGGCTATAGCTACCGATTTAGCCAAAAATCACCCTGTTCACGCCATTTTCCCATTTGTCCACTTAAATGGCAATGAATATTTAGAAGTACAACATTGGGATGATACCCAACCTCCCTGGCATGCCCTGGTTAATTTTTGGCCTACAGCACGCCTGGACCCCAAGCCCAACCCCCAGAACCATGGGCTATAGCACACCGATTTGACCCAAAAATGCCTCATTCAGTCCGTTTCACCCATTTGTTGATGTACTATACTTCTATTTGCACATTTAAGACTTTTAAGTCAAAATAATTATAAGTTTATAAGTAACTATTGTTGTTTTTAATTGTATTTTATGTGATTTTATAGGAAAGTCAAGATGCATGGAAACCTGCGATGAATATGTCAAGAAGGACAATTTTGATTAAATAGATAGGAAGATTGTTGTTGATGACTTGTCTGATAATTCATCAACTTGGTGATAAGACGTCAGAAGAGGTATCAGCTAAAAATAATGTGTGAGAACTGAAAAGAAATATTGACGAGTTGACCTGATAAGTCGTTAACTTGTTGATAAGCTATCGGCCCAGGTCATCACCTGTAAGCAGTGAACATAGATTTGAAAGAGACTTAATGACTTGGTCTGATAAGTTATCAACTCATTGATAAGCCATCAACCCAGGTCTCACCTGTATGTAGTGAACATAGATTTGAAAGAGGAGTTGATGACTTGGTCTGATAAGTCGTCAACTCTCTGATAAGCCATCAGATAAGTTCGTCAGCTAAGGGGTAGAAAATATGGATTTTTAAATTCTGAATTTTGAAAGCTACAGATATAAGTAGCAGCTTTTAGGGTTTCATTATCATCTGGAACTTATTCTAAAGACTAGTTTACATCTTTTTGGCTCTCTAAATTTTGAATTCAATTTTTGAATCTTTGATTTTGTTTTTGGAAATTCTTCTTGAACTTGGAAAAGAATCAACTTTTTATTACATCTTTTGTAAGTTTAACTGCTTTGAATTGTGGGTTCAATTGTTGTTATATCTTTCTATTTCATGTGGAACTAAAACCCACATCTAAAGTTATGGGATCTCTGATTATTCATATATTGATTTAATAGTTGGATAAGATTCGAGTGATTGTGGGAACATCTTGATAATTCCTTTGTAATGAATGTTTTCTATTGGTTTCAAACAATAGACATAGCCTTATGTTAGTTTTCTCAAACTGAGAAATCAACTAAAGGTAGTGAATCATCAACAAAGATTTAGGAAAGGTTAATTTTCCATTAATGATTAATGCTGTAACAAGATTAATCAACTCGAGATAAAATCAGTGTGAATAGAAGGTTTTCCTAAGTTCAAGAGAATTAGGGAACTCAACATCTAGGTAGGTTGATAAATACTTAGATGGGCTGTCCATAATGAGAATTTGGTGTTTTTCACAAGTCACAAGAATCCAATGCTATGACTATTATTCGATGAGGATTAATAATTATAGTGATCACAACTCTAGTTTCTCTATATCATTGATTTGAAATACTGAAATTTTATCTTTGAGTTTCTAAAGCAAGTTGAAATATTAACAATTGTTTGATTGACAAAAACCTCCAATTAAAGGAAACCATTATTAATTAGTTTGTTTAATCACAAATAGATTTGATTATCACCATATTCCCTGTGGGATTCGAACCCAACATAGTTGGGTTATATATTTGACAACGATCACTTACTCTCTCATAAGAGAGGCGTAATTTGGGAATATCAAGTTTTGGCGCTGTTGCCAAGGAATACAGTTGTCAATTTAGTATATTTGTGATAATTGACTCTTAGTTAAGTTTCCTGGTTTTACTTTTATTTGTTGTTTTTGAAATTTGCAGGCTATCTGGTTGTATATGCCATGAATTAGAAGTTCAAGAGAACCATTATTAACCCTCAACCCTGAAACTCATCTTATTGCAGTTTGCATTTGATGATGAAGATGATGCTGACTTGGACGAAGCTGGTGCTACAGGATCAATTATTCCACCACAACTAGCACCAGGCGTGAAGTTCAACATCACTAGCACCATGATACAGTTGATAAACCTGAAAGGGTTATTTGGTGGACTTCCAGGGGATGACCCGAATATGCATTTGGTGAATTTTAACAACATTTGCAAATCTTTTGACAATCTTGGGGTTGGGAAAAATACAATTCATCTGTGCCTATTCCCATTATCTATGTCTGGGGAGGCAACCTTGTGGCTGAATAAATTAGCTCCCTATTCTATAACAAACCGGAGGCAACTGAAAGGAGCTTTCCTAGTAAGGTTCTTTTCGCCCTCCAGGATATTATAGTTTAGGGATGAGATTAGCAATTTCAGACAATTACCAAATGAGGATCTTCACAAAACTTGGCTATGATTCAATAAGAAGCTGACACAGTTCCCCAACCATAAAATGACTGATGTACATCTGATGGAGACTTTATATAGACCTCTAAATTCTATGAAAAATTTGATGGTGGATAATGCTGTAGGTGGAGCATTTATAGACCTTAAATTTCCTGAAGCATTAGAAATGTTTAATAGAATGACTAAACAAAATAGAGCTTGGCATACCAAGTATTCAAAGATAGCAAGCTCCACTGTGTTTAGTGGTATGACAACTGAATAACATAGAAGAGAGAAAGAGTGAGATCAAGATATGGCCCATTTAAAGAAGTGGATGGATTTGCTTACAAAGCACCCGCTCTCAGCAAATGTAAAGAGGGTTAAAGCTGTGGGGTCACACAATAAGAGAGACGAATCAAACGCTACAGAGGAGGCTAAATACTTGTATAACCAAGCGGTTTCCAAACTGATGGTCAAGGAAACCAAGTTAGAACTATCAAGGAGATTGGAAGAATAAAAGTGATAGGAAAGGTTGCATGTGCCTCCCATAAATTGTGACACCACTGCTAATAGTTCAGGTAAGATGTCTATGGAAGACATAATGGCAAAGTTGTTGAAAAGGGTGGAGTCAACTAATACAGGAGTGACAGAATTAAAGAGTGAATTATCATCTATGAGTCAGCTAGTCGACTCACATTTGACTTCCATAAAATAACTTGAATAATAGATGAGCCAATTATCCGCATAATTCAACCAAAGAAAGAATGGGACTCCACCAAGTGATCCTGTTCAAAATTCAAGGACTGACGAGTCGTGTATGGCAATTACCACTAGGAGAGGTAAGATGTTATCTAGTCCATGTATGGGAGCACCCTCTTATATTAATGAGGTCAAAATAAATGAGGAGATGATTGATATACCTCCAATGGTGCCTGTGGAGTTGGGAGGTTCAGAAAAGAAAAGTGCAGAGATAGAACAACTACCTAAGCCAAAGTACGTTAGTGATGTGAAACAAGGCATAAGAAAGAAAGTAGCGGTTGCTCCAGTTAGAATCCCAAGGCCACCACCCCTATTTACACAATGACTAAAGAAGAAAGAAGATGAGGGAAATTTTAGAAAATTCATGGCAATGTTGAACCAATTAATAGTGAATGTGCCCTTAGTTGAACCACTGGTTATGCTAAGTTTATGAAGGACCTGTTGACGAAGAAAAGGACTGTGAGCAATGAAATGGTAGACAATATTCATAATTGTAGTGCTATTGCTACAAGATATATTGTGCAGAAGAAAGCTTATCCAGGAATATTTACTGTCCCATGTACTATTGGATCGCTAAATTTTGAAAGGGCACTTTGTGATCTTGGGGCAAGTATAAATCTTATTCCATTGGCAGTTTTTAAGAAACTAGGTTTACGAGATCCTAAGCCCACCAATATATGCTTCTAAGGTTGGAAAAATTGGTGAAAAGGACGATAGGGATTCTACATGATATACTTATAAAGGTGTTCAATTTTATATTTCCTACTAACTTTGTAATTCTTGATTGTGAAGTGGACTTTGAAGTACCCATAATTTTAGGTAGACTATTTTTGGCAACTAGGAGAGTGTTATTTGACATGGAGATGAATGACCTAAATTTTAGGCTCAATGAGAGAGAAGTTATCTTTAAAGTGCATCAGTCCATAAAACAGCAAAAGAAGATGAGTGTCTTCTCATTCGTTGATGTATTCTATGAAGATGGACGGGATGTACCAGTTGAGGAAAGGTCTGCTGTGGAGAGCTTACTTGGTATGATTAAACTTGATAGCAAGCATGTGAGTGCCTTCAAAGTGGATGGACTAGGAATAAAGCATTTTCTTGATCGAACAAGTAAAGTAAAGATATATAAATAAGGTATCTTGATGAATTCTGAGTAGTCAAGATGATTGAGTCGTGCTGCAGTGTTAAATTAGGCTCTACTTGGGAGGCAACCCAAGGTATTTTTTTTGTATTCATATTATGTGATTGAGATCAGATCTCGGCACCTATGGTTCCACAGGTATGTTTCTAACTCTTGTTTTAGTTTAACGCATTGGGGATAGTGCATGATTTTGAGTTGAGGGTTAGGATACTTGTGGGTATTGATGTCCTCTTGGAGTTTTTGTTGCCGTGTTTTCTATTCGCTAGAGTCCTATTCCTAGTAGATCCAACATATTTAGGCATACTGTGTTTTGTTTTGTGATGTTTTGTAGTTAACTGGGAGAAAAATAAGTATCTAGGGCTGTTGACATATTTTTGTTTTTTTTTTTGGACAAATGCTAAATACCTCTCTAATTTTCATTTTTTGTAACTATGTGATATGTATCTATAGGCGACTATTATGAACCTTTTTATGGCATTAATAGTAGGAAAATTATAATCATTGCTAACAATTGCATGAACCGGATAGGTAGTAGCTTGTGATGTGCCTTTATGCCATATGTGTGTGAGATATTACCAAGTTTCCTTTGTGTATTGAATCCAAAACTTTCTCGGTTAGTCTTACCTAGGTTGAAGGATAGTGGTTGGGAAATGATCATAGGCCATTGTTGATATTAGTCCACTTTTATCCTAAATATCCTTCCATGTGTGAATGATATCCCTTGATCCCGATTTTGAGCCTGTATGCCTATTTCTTTTTGTTAGACCGATCACCTTCCCATTTGTATCATAATGAACCTATTTTGTCCCTGGTTCTTCTTGGAAAATGTGCACTTCAACTTAGGCAAATTGCCTAGGTTGAGGGTGACTATATTAGAGGTGCGTGAGGTGAAATGAGTATAAGAGAAAGGAAAGTAAGGCTTGGTATGTTAGAAAAAGAATAAAAAAAGGAAAATTTGTGAAAAAGAGAAAATGAAAGATTAAAAGACCGCACCCAACCTAAATATGCATTAATAAAGAAAGGGAGAAATAAGGTAAAGGTTAATAAGTGAGACCCCAAAAACAGTGCAGTGCCAAGGAGGCTTAGTCGCTTTAGATATCGTTACGTATTGTACCAGCCCCAAGACTATGTTACAAGCTGAACAAAAGTCCTATAGTGATCCTAACTTAACTGTCTAAAAGCTTAGGTAATGAAAATAAGAGCAAACTTATGGTATTTGACATACATTGATTGAAACTTCTTTCTGAGAGTGAGTGTCTCTTGGCCGTCCCCACATTGACTTACTTGATTCATATATGAGTGTGGAGGGACTTCTTCAATGTAAGGGCACATGGGTTGTAGTACTAGCTGCTACTTGTTTGGATAGTGTAACTTGTATATATATGTGTTTGTTTGTTGCTAATTTGATGCCATATCTTGATTCCTTTGTGTCACATTTTTGATCTTCATTAATATACACAGTTGGGTATAAGTGATAGAACATTGATAAAGTGATGTGTTTTGAACTAAAATTGATGATCAACTGCCATAGGTATCTTATGTTTCTCTTGGGTAAGCATCGAAATGTCTTATTATGTAGTTGCTTGAGGACAAGTAATTGTTTTAAGTTGACGGTATATATTGGTGCATTGAGCATATAAATATGCCCAAGATCAGCACCCCACACATAAAACCTTGTTCGTCCTTGAACACATGAATTCAAAAACATAATTACTTCCTTTTTTCATCACAATCTCAAAGTTATGTAGCCATAAGCACTTACGCTTTGCCATAACGCATTCTTACATCATCTTGTCAAAACAGTTTTGAGCTCAAGAAACATTTTAGTACAAATTCTTCTCTCTTTAATAATGAATTTCTAACATGTTGGCAAACTCAATTAAAGAAAAACGATAAGTAATCTGGTTTTCATCCGCCTGCATCCTCACTCAAGGAAACTTCCCCATATTCACACATAATGGTAACTATGCAAAAATAATCAAATCTCTCACTCTCAAAAAAGAATTTGTACATGCTAGTGAACGAACCATAAGCTTGCCCTTAGTGTTCTACTCCACTAATAGTCAGATGTTTGGGTGAAATATCAACTAGGTCTTTTCCGGGTTCTAATAAAGGCTTAGGGATAGGTAGGTACTATTTATAGGAATAGTGACTATTGCACCTACGCGTTTTAATACAAGAACTATCAATTCACTCTGTTTTCCAACACCAATTT
>NC_061118.1:145437843-145518331 GCF_002878395.1 Capsicum annuum
ACTTAAGCTTATAGGCCTTCATTAAGGTGCATATTATCCCACTGGACCAGGGCCAAAACAGGTTCATTGTAACATTTCTATTTACTAATTCCTACTTAACCCAACATCATCAAACATCAATAACAACTACTTTGGGAGCATCAACTGATTACCTTCTTTTTTTTTGCTCTTAATCTTCTCTTAGTCTTACATTAAAAATGCCCAGGAGCTTATTTGGATCAAATTATGATTCAGTAAAGAAGGGGTAAGGTTTCATAACAGGCTACCAAAAAAATAGGCTCAAGGCTCAAAGGGTCTGACTAAGATTATGCACCAAGGGAGGGCTTTTAAAATTAAAAACAAGGCTGTCAAAAAAATTGCCTACATCACTTCCTGCACCCAACACCCTTTATTTCGCTTTGTAAACACACCGGGAAAGTTCTAGTCATTTCTATTCATGTAGAATAATACTAATCCTCACATTCACGTTGCATGTACGGAATCAACCAAGTTCCCGATCCTGTTCTTTATTGAATTTAAATTGAGCCAATACATCAAATTTTATTTATCGAGATTGAATCCTCAGTACTTAAAATAACAACACTCTTATGTTAGAATTAGTTTCAATTATTGCAAAGGTGGCCCATTTCACACACCCTTCTAAGATAGTGATTAAATTCTCATAAATTTCTTTACTTCGTACGACCAATCCCCTTAAGAGGGTCGTCATCCATCTATCATAGGGGATGGAAACTAACTATGACTGTTTATTCGTAATTACCAAAGAGACAATAAGGGCGAAAATCACAATAACATACTACTTTCAACTGAAACGATATGCGATAAATGCCAAAAAGGGTGAATTGCAATCCACAAAATCAATGTTACTAACTATTATAGACCACAAAATCCGAATAGCTAATACTTCAAATCAACACAGCAAATAAAAAAATAACATTGTTCAGTCAACTAACTAAAAAAAAAGTACAAAAATGCAAGAGAATACGAACCCACCCCACCCCACACTTAAAACATTGTTCGTCCTCGAACATATGAATTCAAAAAAATAATTAATTCCTCTTTTCATCACAATCTCAATGTTATGTGTCCATGAGTACTTACGCTTTGCAACAACGCATTCTTACATCATCTTGTCAAAACATTTTTCAGCTCAAGAAATATTTTAGTACAAATTCTTCTCTCTTCAATAATGAATTTCTAACATGTTGGCAAACTCAATTAAAGAAACATGATAAGTAATCTGGTTTTCATCCACCTGCATCCTCACTCAAGGAAACTTCCCCATATTCACTCACAATGGTAACTATGCAACAATAGGGGAGTATCAAATCAAATCGCTCACTCTCAAATAAAGAATTCGTACATGCTAGTGAACGAACCATAAGCTTGCCCTTAGTGTTCTACTCCACTAATAGTCAGATGTTTGGGTGAAGGATCGACTAGGTCTTTTCTAGATTGTAATAAAGGCTTAGGGATAGGTAGGTACTATTTACAGGAATAGTGACTATTGCTCTTAAGCATTTAAATACAAGAACTATCAATTCACTCTGTTTTACAATACCAATTTATCCTTCTGTTTCTCCCCATATTTTCATTTATCAACACCTTTTTCAATTAGCTTATTTTTTCAAACTAGGTTGGGAGTATTAATCACCTCTTCCATATTCTTGTTACGTACCCCTATTATATCCAACCTTAACTAAAGCTTATAGGCCTTCATTAAGGTGCACATTATCCCACTGGACCAGGGCCAAAACAGGTTCATTGTAGCATTTCTATTTACTAACTCCCACTTAACCCAACATCATCAAACATCAATAACAACTACTTTGGGGGCATCAACTGATTACCTTCTTTTCTTTTTTTTGCTCTTAATCTTCTCTTAGTCTTATATTAAAAACGCCTAGGAGCTTATTTGGATTAAATTATGATTCAGCAAAGAAGGGGTAAGGTTTCATAACAGGCTACCAAAGAAATAGGCTCAAGGCTCAAAGGGGATGACTAAGGTTATGCACCAAGGGAGGGCTTTTAAAGTTAATAACAAGGCTATCAAAAAGTTGCCTACAACACTTCCCGCACCCAACACCCTTTATTTCGCTTTGTAAACATACCGGGCAAGTTCTAGTCATTTCTATTCATGCAATATATATACTAATCCTCACACTCACATTGCATATACAAAATCAACCAAGTTCCGGATCATGTTCTCTATTGAATTCAAAATGAAGCCAATACCTCAAATTTCATTTATCGAGATTGAATCCTCAGTACTTAAAATAAAAACACTCTTATGCTAGAATTAGTTTCAATTATTGCAAAGGTGGCCCATTTCACACACCCTTCTAAGATAGTGATTAAATTCTCCTAAATTTCTTTACTTCGTACGGCCAATCCCTTTAAGACGGTTGTCATCCATCTATCATAAGGGATGACAACTAACTATGACTGTTTATTCATAATTTCCAAAGAGCCAATAAGGGCAAAAATAACAATAACATAATACTTTTAACTGAAATGATATGCGATAAATTCCAAAAAGGGCAAATTGCAATGCACAAAATCAATGTTACTAACTATTACAGGCCACAAAATCCGAATAGCTAATACTTCAAATCAATACAAAAAAACAAAAAGTTAACACTGTTTAGTTGACTAACTAAAAAAAAAGAATGAAAATGCAAGAGAATACGAACCCACCCCACCCCATACTTAAAACCTTGTTTGTCCTCAAACATATGAATTTAAAAACATAATTACTTCCTCTTTTCATCACAATCTCAAAGTTATTTGGCCATGAGCACTTACGCTTTGCAATAATGCATTCTTACATCATCTTGTCAAAACAGTTTTGAGCTCAAGAAACATTTTAGTACAAATTCTTCTCTCTTCAATATGAATTTCTAACATGTTGGTAAACTCAATTAAAGAAACACGGTAAGTAATCTGGTTTTCATTCGCCTACATCATCACTCAAGTAAACTTACCCGTATTCACTCATAATGGTAACTATGCAACAATAGGGGAGTATAAAATCAAATCACTCACTCTCAACAAAGAATTTGTACATGCTAGTGAATGAACCATAAGCTTTCCCTTAGTGTTCTACTCCACTAATAGTCAGATGTTTGGGTGAAGGATCAACTAGGTCTTTTTCGAGTTGTAATAAAGGCTTAGGGACAGGTAGGTACTATTTATAGGAATAGTGACTATTGCTCCTAAGCGTTTAAATACAAGAACTATCAATTCACTCTGTTTTCCAACACCAATTTATCCTTCTATTTCCCCCCATATTTTCATTTGTCAACACCTTTTTCGATTAGCTTATTCTCTCATACTAGGTTGGGAGTATTAACCATCTCTTCCATATTCTTGTTACACACCCCTATTATAGCCACCCTTAACTAAAGATTATAGGCCTTCATTAAGGTGCACATTATCCCACTGGACCAGGGCCAAAATAGGTTCATTGTAACATTCTATTTACTAACTCCCACTTAACCCAACATCATCAAACATCAATAACAACTACTTTGGGGGCATCAACTAATTACCTCTTTTCTTATTTTTTTCTCTTTATCTTCTCTTAGTCTTATATTAAAAATGCTCAGGAGCTTATTTGGATCAAATTACGATTCAGCAAAGAAGGGTTAAGGTTTCATAACAGGCTACCAAAGAAATAGGCTCAAGGGTCAAAGGGGTTGACTAAGATTATGCACAAAGAGAAGGCTTTTAAAGTTAAAAAAAAGGCTATCAAAAAAATTTCCTACATCACTTCCTGCACCCAACACCCTTTATTTCGCTTTGTAAATACACCGGGCAAGTTCTAGTCATTTCTATTCATGTAGAATATATACTAATCCTCACACTCACATTGTATGTACGGAATCAACCAAGTTCCCAATCATGTTCTTTATTAAATTCAAAATTAAGCCAATACATCAAATTTCATTCATCGAGATTGAATCCTCAGTACTTAAAATTAAAACACTCTTATGCTACAATTAGTTTCAATTATTGCAAAGGTGGCCCATTTCACACACTCCTCTAAGATAGTGATTAAATTCTACTAAATTTCTTTACTTCGTATGACCAATCCCCTTAAGAGTGTCGTCATCCATCTATCATAGGGGATGGTAACTAACTATGACTGTTTATTCATAATTACCAAAGAGCCAATAAGGGCAAAAATAACAATAACATAATACTTTAAACTAAAATGATTGCGATAAATGCCCAAAAGGGTAAATTGCAATGCACAAAATCAATGTTACTAACTATTACAGGCCACAAAATCCGAATAGCTAATACTTCAAATCAACACAGCAAAATAGAAAAATAACATTGTTCAGTCGACTAACTAAAAAAAGAGAATAAAAATGCAAGAGAATACAAACCCACCACTCCACACTTAAAATAAAGCATTGTCCCAGTGCTTCTAATTAAGCTTATGGTAGGGTGGAAGTATACTTCCTGATCAATCAAATGGGACTATAGCAGACATATCCTCAAGAGCTATATCCTCGTCATCACCATCATCATCAGCTCCATCATTATCATATTGCTCTTCTTCATCAGACTCCATGTCGGAATCCCTATACCTGTGTTCTTCATCTGTGGGTACATCATTATCAACAGGCTTCACAAAATCTGGGCCAATCTTCAACATGGTCCTAGCGTGATGGCCAAGTGGATAATCGAGATCTACAACATGGAGCTCCTATGGTGTAGCAGGTCTACCTCCAGTCCATGACATCATCATCATGAGGCTATACAGCCTACCCAATACCTCATCAGTCTGTGTCTGTAGCTCCATCATAGTCAAAATTGGGCTAGATTCCCCCGCTGTGCTTTAAGCAGTAGTGATATCCAGAGGACGAGTGATCACCTCAAGTTTATAATCAAGCTCCTCTTTATCCACCCTAAGCCTTCTTAAAAATCTAGTTATCAAACTACTAAAGCCAAAGCTATAACCCACCTGGGTATGCGCCTTCTTTATCACTGAAAAATAACACTACCCACATTGATCTCCATATCAACACACATTAGGGCATAAATCAATCATACCCTATCCTGAGTCACCTCATTCATATACTTGCCTTGAATCATGCATGAATACACTTATGAACCTACATTCGTGCTTCTTTATTCATCTGAGAGTAGAGAAAAGAAAAATACAAACCTGTGATTCTATGCCTTATCTAACGGGCTAAAGATCATTGGCCACACAACAAATGCCTGATGTGTGCATAAAAAGGAGAAACAATAAACTGGCGTAAGATATTTGGGTTCATCTTTTGGATACCTAACAACTCATTAATATCAACAGCGGTGAATCACATCTCCTTCCCTCGAACCTTCAAGAAATGCTCAGGATGGCTAGGGTCCCAATTGGCTTAGAATTCTCTAACAAAATGCAAGTTGCACTCCGTTGGCTGATAAAAATAAAATTCATATTGAGCGTCTCAATTTGCCGTACCATAAAACACTCTATCATCAAGCTGGCCTGATCGATATAGACCTATGAAATATACTTAGCATCAGTATTCTTAGTATAACACTGCTTTCCAGCCTTCCTTACAGCCTTGAAACCAAATTTTTGAACTTGCCCCTATTGAATTGGAAGGGCCCTAGGCACTCTCATTAATTGCCCTTCAGACTGTGCGCTTCTTTTTCTCGCAGGGGCAGAAGGACCTGCCTTTGTCTTGCCCTTGATCGATTGTGCTTCCATTATACCTGCAATTAAGAAAATGCAACAACTATGCAAAAAGATTAAACTTAGGATTAGTTGAACTAAACGTGCATTACGTGTTCCTTCGCACCCCACACTTTGTTTGTTAGCCATACACCTATATTAACAACTAAGGTACTTAGACTTCTCTTTGCATAGGACTAAATATCATATTCCTCTTTAGGTCACATTATTCTTTGTCATTTTCGCAGCTCAAAATATCATGCAATCGACACCCAGCTAATCACACAATGCAAGACTATATATACGGCTATGTTACTATAGCATCACACATTCTATAATTCTAATTAATCAGCCAACATCAGACAATAAGGGTTTCATCACGATGGAACAAAATTTTCCCTAACTTTCTAAAGATTCTACCCTTACACCTCTAGCTATAATACCCTTCACTCCCCATCCTCTCAAGTAGCATGAAAAATCGTTTACCCCTTAATCCCAACAACAAATATCATTCAAGTGTGCTCTCAGTGATTCAAAGTAATGAGGAGTAGGCTAAGATGTCACAAATTGAACTAAATATCAGAAGCAATGCTAATATTTACAACTAGCAGGAGAGGGAAAACAAAATTATCAATAAAACACTATCACTACTCATGAATTGTAACAACAAAGGTAATAAATAAATAAATAAATAAATATGAACTTACCTCTACAATTTAGAGAAGAATGAAAGAAAGTGAAAAATTCTTAAATTTTAAAGAAGAGGAAGTGAGAGGGCGGCGCACATGGGAAACAAAATGGTTTAGGGTTGGGGAGGTTATATTTATAGAGGGACGGGTTGGGTTAGGTTAATGAACTTTTTATGCCCGATTCAATCCCTCTTCGCGATGTGGAATGATTGCGGATACCTACTGGATAAGGCCAATTTCCATTTATCTTCCCACCTCAACGCGCTACAATTCGCGTCTACACACTGTAAATTGACAATTATCCATATTTCGCATCTCGCTAAAAATTGCACATATCCACTGGAATTTAACAATTCTCAATTTACCCTTACTGGAATTTGACAATTGTCAAATTACGCAGTTCCGCGTCGTGGTGAATTTCGCATACCCCTACTGGAATTTGACAATTGTCAAATTACCCAGTTCTGCATCGCGCTGTGCATCAAACTCAGATTCCTTATGTAATTTTTTTTACCCTTTTCTTACCTGAGTAAATCCCCACTTACACAAATCATTTTTGCATACCTAATTGATTTCCTCAAATGTGTTAATCTCCTCTTTTCACTTTGAAATTCCCTGTAATTTAAAACAAAAACAACAAAAATTGTAAGTAAAAGTAGGTCGCCTCCCACTCAGCGCCTTAGTTTTGGTCGTGGCACGACTCATTTATTTGTATTTTTCTTTTCTTTTTGATATTACAAGCCAAAAATTAACTACCTATTACAATACATGTATGGGTTGCCTCCCATATAGCTTCTTAGTTTACGTCGTGGCACAACTCAGCTCATCATTACTCCTCAGCGAAAGTGATAGATTCCTTGTGCTTGTCCGGATGATCCGCCCAATAATGCTTTACACGCTATCCATTCACAAGGAACTTCTCCATCTTCTCTTTATTCCACAACTCAACAGCTCCATGGGGTTTCATGCGCACCACCTCAAAAGGTCCAGACCATTTCTATCGTAATTTACTCGTAAAAACCTTAAGCCATGAATTAAACAACATAAGTTGTCCGGGTTCAAGTTCCCTGACTTGAATATGCTTGTTATGCCATCGTTTGGTCCCTTCCTTGTAAAGCTTAGAATAGTCATAGGCGTGGAGTCTAAACTCATCAAGCTCATTCAGTTGCAATAACCTTCGTTCTCCTACAGCAGTCATCTCAAAATTTAACGTCTTCATAGCCCAATATGCTTGGTTTTCCAACTCTACAGGAAGATGACAAGCCTTACCATACACTAAGCAATATGGAGATGTCCCAATGGGCGTTTTGTATGCTGTTCGATATGCCCATAGTGCATCATCCAGCTTCTCTGCCCATTCACGGTCTTTTGAAGTATTTGCTTAATCTCCCGATTGGATACCTCTACTTGTCCACTCGTTTGAGGGTGGTATGTAGTGGCCACCTTGTGCCGAACACCATATTTAGCAAGAAGATTCTTGAACCAATTGTTAATAAAGTGCGTACCTCCATCACTAATTATTTCTCTTGGCGTAACAAATCTGGAAAATATGTTCTTCTTCACAAAATTCAGCACCACTATTACATCATTAGTCGGACTTGCCATAGTTTCCACCCATTTAGAGACATAGTCCACTGCAACAAGAGTGTATAAATTACCTTTCGATGGTGGGAAGGGGCCCATGAAATCAATCCCCCAAACATCAAAGACTTCTACTTCTAAAATATTATTCAGGGGCATCTTATGACTCCTGGTTATAGTACCCAACCTTTGGCATTCATCACAACTCTTTACGAATACCACTACATCTCTAAACAAAGTTAGCTAGAAAAAACCTGATTGCAACACTTTTCTTGCAGTCCTCTCACCACCATGATGTCCACCATATAGAGATGAGTGGCAATCTTGTAACACCTTGAAAGATTGAGCCTCTGGGATACACCTACGAATCACTCCATCTGGACCCTGCTTAAAAAGGTACGGTTCATCCCAAATGTAAGCATGAGAATCATGGAGTAATTTCTTCCTTTGTTGTGAGGTAATTTCGAGAGGATACACCCCACAAATTATCAGGTTTACAATGTCATCATACATAGAAACTCAACTGCTTCTAATAATAACAACTTCTTATTAGAAAAGTCTTCCTTGATACTCTGAAAGTCATCCATAATATAGTCTCTATTTTCCAGCCATGACAAGTGATCATCAACCTAATTTTTAGCTCCCTTTCTATCACGCACCTTAAGATCAAATTCTTAAAGTAGCAGAATCCACCTAATTAATCGTGGCTTTACATCCTTTTTGTTCACAAGATACGTAATGGCAGCATGGTCTGTATGAACAATGACCTTGGTACCAATTAAGTAAGATCGAAACTTATCAAATGCATATACCATAGCCAACATCTCTTTGTCTGTCACTATGTAGTTGACTTGAGCATCATTCAATACCTTGCTAGAATAGTAAATCTATCAAAATACCTTCTCTTTTCTTTAAACCAACACTGCTCCTACTGCAATATCACTAGCATCACATATTAGCTTAAAAGGTAACTCCCAATCTGGTTCAATCAAAATAGGTACTTCCGTCAACTTCTTCTTGAGCTTTTCAAAAGCTTTATAGAAATCAGCTCCAAACTCAAATTTGGATTTTTTCTCTAACAATTTGCACATGGTACTTACGATCTTTGGGAAATCTTGAATGAATCATCTATAGAACCCAACATGTCCTAAAAAACTTCGCACGCCTTTGACTGTCACCGGATGAGGCAACTTTTCAATTACTTCAAACTTTGCTTTGTCAACTTACAGCCCTTTGCATGACACTTTATGGCCTAAGACAATTCCTTAACCATAAAATGGCATTTTTCCCAATTCAACACCAAGTTTGTTTCTTCGCATCGAGCTAGAACTTTGTTGAGATTTTGCCAACATTTTTCAAATGAATTCCTATACACAGAGAAATCATCCATGAATACCTCAACAAATTCCTCACCATGTTTGAGAATATAGCCATCATACACCTTTGAAATATAGCAGGTGCATTATATAATCCGAAGGGCATGCGTTTGAAAGCATATGTACCGTATGGACAAGTGAACGTGGTCTTCTCTTGGTATTCTGGTGCTATGATTATCTGATTATTGACAGAGTACCCATCTAGAAAACAATAATACTCTTGCCCTACCAATTTATCCAGCATTTGTTCAATGAAGGGAATTGGATAATAATCTTTCTGAGTTGCTTCATTCAACATTCGATAATCTATACATATTCTCTATCTGGTAACTGTACGTGTAGGAACCAACTTGTTATCATCATTCGTCACTACTGTCATTCCTCCTTTCTTCGGTACACAGTGTACTAGACTCACCCATTTGCTATTAGAAATTAGGTAGACAATACCACTGTCTAACCACTTGATTACCTCTATTCGAACCACCTCCTTCATAACAGGATTCAACCCCTTTTATTGCTTCACTCTAGGGCTGTACCCCTCTTCCATGTAAATATTGTGCATGCAAAATGCTGGATTAATTCCTAAAATATTAGACATCTGCCAACCAATCATTTTTCTTCTCCTTTTAAGAACTGGTACAGCTTTCTTTACCTGTACATCGGATAATCCTACGGAAAAAATAATAGTCAAGGTATCTTGATCACCAAGAAAAACATATTGTAAGTGATGAGGAAGAACCTTAAGCTCCAAGTTAGGAGCTTCTTCTACTAAAGGCCTGGGTGGTGGACCAATTGGTCTATTCAAAGGCTAGGTCAACACTTAATTTGTCTCAATTACAACTAAATTCATAATCTGGACCAATTCCAATGCTTCCAAATCTCCATGCAGATCATAATCCATCAAAGCTCCCTCTAATGGATCATCAAACAAGAGAAACTACCAATTCAAAGTAAGATCAATAACCAAAATTGATGACAACTCCTCATATATGACTGGCAATTTCAACGCTCTGTACACATCAAAAACCTCTATTTTATTGTGTGCTCGCATTGTCATTTTTCCAGCTGCCACATCAATGAGTGATTACCCTGTTACTAAAAAGGTTCATCCCAAAAATAAATAGAACAACTGGATCAGCCTCAAAGTCAATAATTACAAAATCCACAGGAAAGATTAAAGATCCCACTTGCACAAGTACATCTTCAATAATACCATATGGTCTAGCAAGTGACCTATTTGCCAATTGCAACACAATAGTCATGGGTTTGGGGCTTCCAAGACCCATCTTTCGGTACCATGGCGTGGATATGAGATTTATGCTATCCCCCAAGTCATATGATCCACGGGCACAAATAGTTTGACCAAGGGTAATCTACAATGTGAAACTCCCTGGAACCTTCGATTTTGTAGGCAGTTTATTTTGAATTTTAGAATTGCACTCCTGAGTAAGTGGAACTGTAGTATATTCAGTCAACCAATTTTTATTGGAAACACTATCCTTTAAGTATTTCGCATATTTTGGCACACTCTATAGAATGTTAACAAGAGGAAGTTTTACTTGAACTTGCTTCAAAATATCTAGAAACTTCTTAAAACTTGCTTTCTCTTGATGCTTTCTTGACCTTTGAGGAAAGGGCAAGGGGAGAGTCTTCTTCTCTACACGAGTCTCTTCACTAGCCCCTTTTTTTTTACTTCCACTTCTGCCTTCTCTTGTAAACTATCATCAGTGATCACAGGATTATCCTACTCCTGAACTATCTCCTTAGTTTGTAGCCCACTCCTCATTGTAATTGTATTCACTTGCTTAGGATTAGCCTCAGTTTCGCTAGGCAATACCCCTTGTGGCCTTGTATTCTGCGATCATGTGATTTGACCTAAATGCAATCCCAAATTTCTTGTGAGTAATTGTTAACTCTTCAATTCAGCTACAAACTGTAGCTGTTGAGCCTTCATGTCCACTGCAAACTATGAGTGTTGAGCTATCAACTGCTTAAGCATCTCCTCCATATTACTATTTGAGGCAGTCGCCTGATTATTCTAAATCGGTTGTGGATTTGGTTGCACTGTTCCCTTATACTGATTTGTATTTTGTGCCTGATTTCCACCCCATGAGAAATTAGGGTGGTTCTTCCAGTTTGGATTATATGTATTGCCAAAATTCTGTTGACCCTGATGATTTGCTTTCCCCAAATAGTTGACTAAATCTAGATTAACAACACATGCATCTGGTTTATGCTCACTACTTGCACAAACTTCACACCATGCATATACCTGTTGAACTATATTTGCTGTGGTTGCTGATTGTGTTGTACCCAACTTTAAGTTGTTAAATTAAGTAGTCATATGGTTCTGCATTGCTGCAATCTGTACTTGCAAAGAAGTGAACTGGTCAACCTTCAAAACCCCTGCAACTTTCTTAGGAGCATTTTTTGAGTCTGCATGCCAATCAGGATTTCCTTGTGCAAGTCAATTCAGCAAAGTATACAATTCTTCATATGTTTTCTCCAAAGCTTGACCCCCCGCTGTGGAGTCCAAGCGAATCTTTGTATTAGACTCAAGGCCTTCAATAAATGTATGCACCAAAACATCATTCAATTGATGGTGATGAGGACAACTTCTGAGCATGCCCTTAAATCTCTCCTAAGCTTGGTAGAGATTTTCTCCATCTTTCTGCCTGAAACTCAATATATCACTCCTTAATTGAGCCATTTTCTGAGATGGAAAAAATCAAATGAGGAACCTTCGAGCACATTATTCTAATGTAGTGATGGATTGGTTTAGTTCAGCAAGTAGCCATATCTTCGCTCTCCCCAGTAGAGAAAAGGGGAAGAGTGTCAATCTAACATAATCAGCACTCATATCTTCAAGAATATACGTATCGCTTATCTCCAGAAAGGTTTGTAAGTGCTGCTGTCAATCTTGGTGTGAAAGTCCCTGAAATTCTCCAGTAGATTTCAACAATTGCACCATATTTTGTTTTAATTCCCATCGACCTCCTTATTCAAGCTTCAGGATACTGTTAGTCACAAGGTTCATAAGTGGGATTGCCACTTCTCGAACATATCTTACAACTGGTTGAACAAGAGCAACTAGAGATGGAACGTTTCCAACGTTTGGATTAGAAACTATAAGATCACGTCTTTCTTCCATGTATCCCTATTGAGTGTAGTATTGAGCTCTTCGTCTCTGATGAAAAATCACTTCTTGTTCTGCAAAGGGCTCTACTAACTCTTTGTCTCTAGCCAGTCCAATGCTCAGCTAAACCTACAAAAATTCAGCCACTAAGATCAAGTTGTTAACACCTAAACTTATGATCAAAAACCAAAAATTAAAGCAATTTACTAATTCTATTTGATCCACCACAACGACGCCAAAAACTTATTGCGTCTCTACGCATATGCAAGTGTACGTGATCGTGCAAGTAATATAATGACTTAGACAGTTAGATATCATTCCCTCGAGGATCAATAAACTAGAAATTTATTCAATCTTTAGCTCAAGACTATTGAGTATTAAGTGTTTGATTGTATCAGGATTAAGATGATTTTGTAAATAAAATTTAAATTACTAAACAAGAAATAATTTATGATGAATAAAGAAAAGTAAGCAACAGTTGTAATCAATAATGAGGACAATTCCAGGGTTGAGGTATTTGGAACCATCATACAATTCTCTATTCTTTTCATAGTCTAATTGATTATCGGGTTGATGGTTCGCAAGGTTATTACCACAATCTTAGTCTCCCGACCTCAAATCTTCTATCTATTGAATATTGTAACTACAACTCCCGCAGAGTTATAACAAATCTCTAGATTCATGAAGTTTTCTTACTGCAAGTGAACCAAGCAAGGCTTCTAGGTATATCCCTATCCTAGATGCTAATTCAAATCCTTTATTTTATAAAAGAATAAGAACCTTGCTCCCTAATTTCTTCATTCTATCCTATGATTCTCCTCCCGGATTCACATAGAAATATAAATTTATTCTAATGATGGCCAATCATTAAAATAGTAATCTCAAGAAATTAAGAACAACCCATATGATAATCCAAAAAGAAACTATGAATAAGAATATTAAATAACACTCATGTTCTTAGCCTCAACCCCAGAAAGGGGGTGTTTAGCTACTCATGTTTGAATTAACTATCCAAAATAAGTAACACATCATACCCAAATCCTTGAAATAAAGAAATTTAAAAGAATGTTTATGAACCCTAAAAGAGAGAAATTTCTCTTATTTCGCCGCTGCTCTGCTTGACAAAAGTCCTTCACATTATCTTGGATTTTTTCTTTTATAGTTGGGACAAAAATACTTAAAATATTCCTGATTTGTCAACCCGGTGCATTGCGCCATGACTAAGATTGCTATTTTTCCATTAAAATATGGGAAATCATGGAGCTCAAGTATTCCCCAACAATTGTAAAATACACCCTCACCGCGATGCGCCACTATCGCGGTGAGCCACTGGATTGGGATAATTGTGAAATGATCATCCTCCACGATGTGCTAAACCTTCAAGTCACCAAATATGATAAACAAAACTTCTCTGCGACATGGGGGTTTGGCAAACCTTCACTGGAATTCGACCATTGCTATTTTGTTGCTTGCCGCGACACAGAGTGTCTTTAAATAAGGATTTCTTTTTTCCAGTTTTCCTTTTTCAGCTTAATTTCAATCCCTTTCATTCCTTCACTACTTCCATATCCTCGTTATGTCCAATTATGCATAATTCTTCATGATTTTGATCTTGAAAGTACTAATCATATCCATTAGGCACAAAACAGAATAGAAATTGAATTATACTTAAGAATTCATACAAAAGTTCTTAAACTAAGTTCAAATCTTGGTGCATATTAGTGCTTTGAGCATATAAATATGCCCAAAATCAATAGGTATTTTATGTTTCTCTTGGGTAAGCATCAAAACATCGTATTATGTAGTTGCTTAAGGATAAGTAATTGTTTTAAGTTGAGGGTGTTGATGTGCTAGCCTTCTGTTAGCACATTTAAGACTTTTAACTCAAAATAATTGTAAGTTCTTAAGTAACTATTATTTTTTTTTATTGTCTTTCATGTGATTTTGTAGGAATGTCAAGATGCATGGAAACCTACGATGAATACGTCAAGAAGGATGAATTTTGATTAAGTAGATAGGAAGATTGTAGTTGACGGCTTGTCTGATAAGTCATCAACTTGGTGATAAGACGTCAGAAGAAGTCGTCAGCTGAAAATACTGTGTGAGAATAGAAGAGAAGAGTTGACTACTTGACTTGATAAGTCATCAACTTCTTGATAACCCGCCAGCCCAGATCGTCACCTGTAAGCAGTGAACATAGCTTTGAAAGAGAAGTTGACTACTTGGTCTGATAAGTCATCAACTCTCTGATAAGTCGTCACCTATAAGCAGTGAAAATAAATTTGAAAGAGGAGTTGACAACTTGGTCTGATAAGTTGTCAACTCTCTAATAAGCCATCAAATAAGGTTGTCAGCTAAGGGGCGAAAATATGGATTTCTAAATTTTGAATTTTTAAAGTTACGGATATAAGTAGCAACTTTTAGGGTTTCATTACCATTTGGAACTAATTCAAAAGACTAGTTTACATCTTTTTAGATCTTTAAATTTTGAATTCAATTTTTGAATCTTTGATTTAGTTTTTGGGAAATTCTTCTTGAACTTGGAAGAGAATCAAATTTTGATTACATCTTTTGTAAGTTTAATTGCTTTGAATTATGGATTCAATTGTTGTTATCTCTTTCTATTTCATGTGGAACTAAAACCCATAACTAGAGTTATGGGATCTATGATTATTCGTATATTGATTTAGTAGTTGGATAAGATTCGAATGATTGTGGGAACATCTTGATAATTCCTTTGTAATGAATGTTTTCTATTGCTTGAAAATAATAGATATAGCCTTATGTTGGTTTGCTCGAACTGAGAAATCAACTAAAGGTAGTGAATTATCAACGAGGATTTGGGAATGGTTAATCATCCATCTAATGATTAATGTTGTAACAAGATTAATCAACTCGAGATAAAATCAGTGTGAATAGAAGGTTTTCCTAAGTTTGAGAGAATTAGGGAACTCAACATCTAGGTAGGTTGAGAAACACTTAGATGGGCTGTTGATAATGACAATTTGGTATTTTCCACAAGTCATGAGAATCCAATGCTATAACTATTATTCGATGAGGATTAATAATCATTGTGATCAAAACTCTAGTTTCTCTATATCATTGATTTAAAATACTAAAATTTTAGCTTTGAGTTTCTAAAGCAAGTTGAAACGTTAAAGAATTGTTTGATTGATAATAACCCCCAATTAAAGAAAAACATTATCTATTAGTTGGTTTAATCACAAATAGACTTGATTAACTCCATATTCCCTATGAGATTCGACCCTAACCTTGTTGGTTTATATATTTGTTGGTTTAACCTTAAATGGCGACGAATCTTGAAATGGACCACACTGGGATGATCCCTAACCTCCTTGGCATGCCATGGTCATTATTCGGCCCACAACACGCCTTGACCCCGGGCCCACCCATGGAACCATGGGCTATAGCACACTGATTTGGCCTGAAAATGCCCCATTTGAGCCGTTTTGCCAGTTTGTCAACCCTAATGGCGACAAATATTAAAATGAATCACATTGGATGGTCCCTAACCTCTATGGCGTAACTCTTTTGATATATAACCCACAGCACACTCGGACCCTGAGCCCAACCCTGGAACCATGGGCTATAGCACACTGATTTAGCCCAAAAATACACTATTCGCGCTGTTTCACCTGTTTGTCAACCCAAATGGCCACGAATATTGAAACATACCACACTAGGACAATAAATAAATACCTCTAGAATACCCTAGTTGATTTTTGGCCCACATCACACCCGGACCCTAGGGCCACCCCTGAAATCGTGGTCTATAGCACATCGATTGGCCTGAAAATGCCCCGTTCGCATCGTTTTGCCAGTTTGTCCACCCAAAAGGACATAAATATTGAAAAGGACCACTCTTGGATAAAACCCAACCTCCCTGGCATGCCTCAATCGATTTTCATCCCACCGCATGCCCTTACCCCAGGACCACACTTGGAACCATGGGCTATAGCACACCGATTTGGCCCAAAAATGCCCCGTTCGCACCATTTCTCCTATTTGTCCACCCAAATAACCATAAATATTGAAACAGACCAAACTAAGATAATCCCCAACCTCTTTGGCATTACCCAATCAATTTTTAGCCCACAGTACGCTCGGACCCTAGGCCCATCCCTAGAACCGTGGGCTATAGCACACTGATTTGGCCTGAAAAATTCCCCGATTATGCTGTTTTACCCGTTTGTCTACCAAAATGGATACAAATATTGAAACAGACCATACAGGGATGAACCTCAACCTCCCTAGTATGCGCAAGTCAACCTTTAGCCTACAACACTCTCTTACCTCGGGGCAACCCCCAAAATCATGGGCTATAGCACACCAATTTCACCAAAAAATGCCTCGTTCTCGTCATTTTGCCTGTTTATCCACCAAAATGGCCATGAATATTGAAATAAACCATACTAGGGTGACCCACAACCTCCTAAGCAAGCCCATGATGATTTTTAATCCAGAAAAATCCTGGCCCCCGAGCCCATCCCCAGAACCATTGGCTATAACACACAGATTAGGCTAAAAAATGTCCCGTTTGCACAATTTTACCCTTTTGTCTACCCAAATAACCACGAATATTGAAATGGACCATATTGGGATAATTCCCAACCTCCTTGGCATGCCCTGATCGATTATTGGTGCACAGCAAGCCCGAACCCCAGGCTTACCCCCAGAATCGTGGGCTATAGCACACTGATTTTGCCTAAAAATTCCCTATTCGCGCTGTTTTACCCGTTTGTCCACCCAAATAACCACAAATATTGAAACAAAACATACTGGAATAATCCCCAACCTCCTCGGTACTCCCCAATCAATTTTTTGCCCACAGCACACCCGACCCTTGGGCTCACTCCCAAAACTGTAAGCTTCAGCACACCGATTTGGCTCGAAAATGCCCCATTTGTGCCATTTTGCCCTTTTCTCCACCCAATTAGCCATGAATATTTAAACGGAACACACTGGGATGATCCCCAACCTTGCTAGCGTGCCCCGATCAATTTTTTTCCAAAGCACGCTTGAACCCCAGGCCCACCCCAAAAATCGTGGGCTATAGCACACTGATTTGGCTAGACAATGCCTCATTTGTGCCTTTTGTCCACCAAAATGGCCATGAATATTGAAACGGAACACACTGGTATGATCCCCAACTTTCCTGGCGTGCCTTGATAGATTTTTAGTCTATAGATTTCCTAAAATTTGGGCCCACCTACAGAGCCGTGGGCTATAGCACATTGATTTATCCCAAAAATGCCTCATTCGTGCCGTTTTGCCAATTTGTCTTGAATAATGGACATCGATATTGAAACGGACCATACTGGGATGGTACTCAACTCCCGTGGCATGCCCTTGTCAATTTTTGGCTCATAGCACACCCAAAACCTAGGCACAACCCTAGAACCGTGGGCTAGAACATACCGATTAGGCCCAAAAACGCCCCATTCAAGTTGTTTCGCCCGTTTGTCCATCCAAATGGCCACGAATATCTAAATGGAACATATTAGGATTATCCCTAACCTCCATAGCATGCCTCGGTTGATTTTGTTCCCACTACATGCCCGGACCATGGGCTACCCCTGGAGTTGTGCGCTATAGTACTCTAATTTGGCTTGAAAATGCCCTGTTTGCGCCGTTTCACCTATTTGTTCACACAAATAGCCACGAATATTAAATCGAACCCTAGACCACACTACGCCCGGACCCTAGTCCCACCCCTAGAACCGTGGGATATAGCACATTGATTTGGCCCAAAAATGCCTCATTCGCGTCGTGTCGCCCATTTGTTCGCCTAAATGGCCATTGATATTAAAACCGACTACACTGGGATAATCCCCAAACTCCCTGGAACACCCTGATAAATGTTGGCCCAAATAATGCTAGAAACTTGGTCCAACCCCCGGAACCGTTGGATATAACTTATCAATTTGGCCTGAAATGCCTCATGCATGTTGTTTTGCCCGTTTGACCACCCAAATGGTCAGGAATATTGAAAAGGACCATACTGGGATGATTTCTAACCTCTTTAGCATGTCTTGGTTGATTTTCAGCCAACAGAGTTCTCGAACCCGGACCCACCTCTGGTACCTTGGGCTATAGTACACCAATTTTTCAAGAAAATGCCGCGTTCACGCCGTTTCACCATGTTATCCTCCCTAATGGCCACGAATATTTAAACAGACCACAACAGAATGATACCTAACCTCCATGGCATGCCCCTAAATATTTTTGGCCCATAAAATTCTCTAACCTTGGGCCCACCCCCAAACCATGGGCTATAACATATCAATTTAGCCTGAAATCTCCCCATTGGCGCCGTTACACCAGTTTATCCACCCAAATGGACATGAATATTGAAAAAAACAAAACTGCGATGATCCCTAACCTCCTTGTCATGCCGTGATCAATTTTTGGCCCACAACACGCTCGAACCCCGAGCCCACCCCCAAAACTATGGGCTATAGCACACCGATTGAGCCCAAAAATTCCCCATTCGCGGCGTTTTGCCTATTTGTCCACCCAAATGGCCATGAATATTGAAATAGACCACACTGGGATAATCCTCAACCTCCCTAGTATGCCTCAGTTAATTTTCATCCCACAGCATACTCGGACCCCATGCCCACACCTAGAACCGTGGGCTATAAGACACCGAGTTGGCTCTAAAACAGCCCATTCAAGTCGTTTTTCCTATTTGTCCACCCGAATGGCCATGAATATTTAAATGGAACATACTAGAATGATATCAACCTCCCTTTCATGATTTTATTGATTTAGGGTCCACAAAATGATCGGACCCCAGGCCTACCCCTAGAACCGTGGGCTATAGCACACTGATTTGGCTCAAAAATGCCCAATTTACGTCGTTTCCCCCGTTTGTCCACCCAAATGGACACGAATATTGAAATAGACGATACTGGACAATCCCCAACATCCCTATCATGCCTCGGTCAATTTTTTCCCACAACATGGCCGGACCCAGGGCCCACCCCTAGAACCGTGTGCTATAAAATATCGATTTGGCCTGAAAACACCCTATTCGAGCTGTTTCCCTATTTTTCCACCTGAATGGACATGAATATTTAAAAGGACCACACTTGGACAATACCTAACCTCCCTGACACACCCTGATTAATTTCATCCCACAGAATGACTGGACCCCTAAACCTCAAGCTATAGCACACCGATTTGGCCCAAAAATGCCCCGTTCACGCAGTTTTGCTCGTTTCTCCACCCAAATAGCCACGGATAGTGAAATGGACCATAATGTGATGATCCTCAACCTCCCTGGCATACCTATATTGATTTTTGGCCCACAGCACACCCAAACCCCGAGCCCACCCCCAGAACTGTGGGCTATAACACATCAATTTAGCATGAAAATGCCCCATTCGCATCGTTTTGCCCGTTTGACTACCCAAATGACCACAAATATTGAAATGGACCATACTGGGATGATCCCCAACCTCCATGGCATGCCTTAATCATTTTTTGTCTCATAGTACACCCAGAACCCGGGCCCACCCCTGAAACCATGGGCTATAGCACAACGATTTAGCTCAAAAATATCGCCATTCGCGCTATTTCACCCGTTTGTCCACCCAAATAGCCACGAATATTGAAACAGACCACACTAGGATGATTATCAACCTCCCTAGAAAGCCTTGATTAATTTTATAACCACCTCATACCCGAATCCCAGGCCCACACCCGAAACCGTGGCCTATAGTACATCGATTTGCCCTAAAAATGCCCCGTTCGTGCTGTTTTGCCCGTTTATACACCCAAATAGCCAAGAATATTGAAGTGAACCATACTGGTATGATCCCTAATCTCCATAGCATACTCTGGTTGATTTTCAGCTCACAGCACGCCCAAACCCTAGGCTCACCCCCGGAACCATGGGCTATAGCACACCGATTTGGACAGAAAATACCCCATTCACCCCGTTTTGCCAGTTTGAAACAGACCATACTAGGAAAATCCCTAACCTTCTTGTCATGCCTTGATCAATTTTTTCCCCACAAAAATCTCGAACTTTAGGACCACCCCCGAAACTGTGGGCTATAGCACACCGATTTGGCTCGAAAATACCCCGTTCACGCCATTTTGCCCGTTAGTCCACCAAAATGGCCATGAATATTTAAAAGGACCATACTGAAATGATAACCAACCTCCTTGGCATACCCCAATTGATTTTTGGCCCACAGCACGCCCTGACCCCATGCCCACCCTTTGAACCATGGGCAATAGCACACCGATTTGGCCTGAAAATGCTCTGTTCCAGCTATTTCACCCGTTTGTCTACCCAAATAGCCACGAATATTATAATAGACCATAATGGGATGATCCCCAACCTCCTTGGCATGCCTCGGTCAATTTTTGGCCCACAGAATGCCCATGGAACCGTGGGCAATAGCATATTGATTTATCTTAAAAATGCCCTATTCGCGCCGTTTTTCCTATTTGTACTCCCAAATTGCCATGAATAATGAAATAAACTACACTGGAATGATCCCCAACCTCCTTGGCATGCGTTGTTTGATTTTTTACCCACAGCACACCCAGACCCCGAGCCCAACCCTAGAACCATGGGCTATAGTACAATGATTTCGCCCGAAAATGCCCCGTTCGCTCTATTTTGCCCGTTTATCAAATCAAATAGCCACGAATATTGAAATGAACCATACTGGGATGATCCCCAGACTCCCTAACATGTACCAAATAATTTTTACCCCACATCACGCCTGAACCCCGGGTCCTCTCCTTAGAACTGTAGGCTATAGCACATCGATTTGGCTCGAAAATACCTCATTATGCTGTTTTACTTTTGTTTCTGGCAAATGTCCATGAATATTGAAAAAAATCATATTAGGATGATCTCCAACCTCCCTAGCTTGCCCTGATTGATTTTCGATCCACAGCATGTCTGGACCCCGGGCTCACCCCCAAAACCATGGGCTATAGTACACCGATTTTACTCAAAAGTGCCCCATTCACACTGTTTCGCCCGTTTGTCCAACCGAAAGGCCATAAATATTGAAATGAAACACACTGGGATGATCCCAAACCTCCCTCACACCCCTAAGTTGATTTTTCACCAACATCATGCAGGGACCTCGGGCCTACTCCCAAAACTGTGTGCTATAGTACATCGATTTCACCCAAAAATCCCTGTTTTCGTCATTTCACCCTTTTGTCCACAAAAATGACCATGAATTTTGAAATAGAACACACTGAGATGATCCTCACCCTCCTTGGAATGATTTAATCAATTTTTGGCCCAAAGCATGTTTGGAACCTGGGCCCACCCTAAAATTATGGTCTATAACACACCAATTTGGCTAGAAAATGCCTCGTTCGCACCTTTTCTCCCGTTTGTCCACTCAAATGACCACGAATATTGAAATGAACCACACTAGGATGATATCCAACATCCCTGGCATGCCCTGATCAATTTATGGCCCACAACATGCTTGAAACCCAGGCCCACCCACGAAACCAGGGGCTATAGCACACTTATTTAGCCCAAAAATGCCCCATTAATGCCATTTCATCAGTTTGTCCACCCTAATAGCCATAAATATTAAAATGGAATACACTGGGAAGATCCTCAACCTCCATGGAATTCCCGTGTTGATTTTTGACCCACAGCACACTTGGACCCCTGTCCCAACCCCAGAACCATGGGCTATAACATACTAATTTGGCCCAAAAATGCTCGATCCGCACTGTTTCGTATGTTTGTCCGCCCAAATGGCCAGGAATATTGAAACGGACCACATTGGGATGATCCCCAACATCCCTGGCATGCCTTGTTCAATATTTAGTCTACTATACTCTAGGACCTCAGGCCACCCCTGGAATCGTGGGCTATAGCACACCAATTTTGCCCGAAAATGCCCCGTTTTGTCCGTTTCACCCTTTAGTCATCCTAAATGGTCATGAATATTGAAACAGACCATACTAGGTTAATCCCCAACTTCCCTGGCATATACTGATAAATTTTTAAACCACCTAATGCCTCGACCCTGGGTCCACCCATGGAATCGTGGGATATAGAAAATCGATTTGGCCCAAAAATGCCCCATTCGCGCTATTTTGCCCATTTATCCACCCAAATGGCCACGACTATTAAAATGGACTATAATGGGATGATCCTCAACCTCCTGGACCTACCTCAGGCAATTTTTGTCCCACAGAACACTCGTACCTTGGTCCCACCCTCAAAACCATAGGATATAGCTTATAGATTTGGCCTGAAATGTCCCTTTTGTGCTGTTTTGCCCGTTTGACTACCCAAATGGCCACGAATATTTAAATGGAACTTATTGGGATGATCCCCAACCTCTCTGGTATGCCCTAGTTAATTATTGGCAGACAGAATACCTAGGACCCTGGCCTACCCCCGGAATCGTGGGCTATAACACACTAATTTTTCCTGAAAATTCCCTTTTCTCACCGTTTCACAATTTTGTCCCCCTTAATGGACACGAATATTTAAACATACCACACTGGGATGATCCCCAACTTTACTGTGATGCCCCTATTTATTTTTGGCCCACACCGCTCCCGGAACCATGGGCTATAGCACACCGATTTGGCCTGAAATCATCCCATTCGCGCTGTTTTGCCTATTTATCCACCCAACTGGCCATGAATATTAAAATGGATAACACTAGGATAATCTCCAATCTCCCTGGAATGCCTCAATAAATTTTTTTCCCACAACACGTTCTTTCCCTGGGCCCACTCCCAAAATCGTGGGCTATAACACATCACTTTGGTCTAAAAATGTCCCCTGGCGCTGTTTCACCCATTTGTCCACCCAAATGGCCACGAATATTAAAACAAAACACACTAGGATGATCCCCAACCTCTCCGATGTGACTCAATAGAATTTTGGCCTACAACACGCCTTGACCCCGAGCCCATCCACAGAATCATGGGCTATAGCAAATCGATTTGGCCTGAAAATGTTCGGTTCGCACCTTTTTCCAAATTTGTCCACCCTAATGATCACAAATATTGAAAGGGACCATACTAGGATGATACGCAACCTCCCTAGCATTTACCTATTGATTTAAGGCCCATAGCATGCTCGGAACCTTGACCCACTCTAGAGACGTGGGCTATAGCACATCGATTTGGCCCAAAGAAGCTCCATTCACATCGTTTTGCCTGTTTGTCCATTCAAATGGCCACGAATATTGAAATAGAACACACTAGGACAATCCCTAACCTACATAGCATGCCCCATTTGATTTTCGTCCCACAGAATGCCCGGACCCTAGGCCTACCCCTAGAACCGTGGGCTATAGCACACCTATTTGGCCCAAAAAATACCCCATTCATGCTGTTTCGCCCATTATCTACCCGAATAGGCATGAATATTTAAAGGAACAGTAATTGGATGATCCCTAACATCCTTGGCAAATCCCGAGTTATTTTCATCCCATAGAATGCCCGAACCCCTGAATCGTGGGCTATAACACACTGATTTTGCCCAAAAATGCCCCGTTCGTGCTACTTTGCCGGTTTGTTCACCCAAATGGCTACAGATATTGAAACGGACCATACTTGGATGGTCCTTAACATCCATGGCATAACTCTATCAATTTTTGGCCCATAATATGCTTGGACCCTGAGCCCAACTCTAGAACAGTGGGCTATAGCACACCGATTTGGGCCAAAAATGTCCCATTCGTGCCATTTCGCCCATTTGTTTACCCTAATGGCCACGGACTTTAAAACATACTACACTAGGACAATACTCCATCCACCTAGAATGCCCCAGTCATTTTTTTACCCACATCACGCCTATATCCTTGGCCCACCCCCGAAACCATGGGCTATAGCACATCGATTCGACCTAGAAATGCCCCGTTCTCGTCGTTTTACCTGTTTGTCTTCCCAAATAGCTACTAATATCGAAACGGACCACACTGGGATAATTAAAAACCTTAATATGATGCCCTGATTAATTTTTTACCCATATCATGCCCAGACCTCGGGCCCACACTAGGATCCTTGGGCTATAGCACATTAGTTTAGCCCAAAAATGCCCCGTCTTCACTATTTTGCCCGTTTGTCAACATAAATTGCCACGAATATTAAAACATACCATACTGGGATGATACCTAACCTCCCTAGCATGACTTGGTCGATATTTGACCCACAACATACCCAAACCCCATGCCTACCCTCGAAACCTTATGTTATAGCACACCGATTTGGCCCAAAAATGCCCCATTTGAGCCATTTTGCCTTATTGTCCACCCAAGTTGCCATGAATATTAAAATGAACAACACTAGGACAATTGCCAACCTCTCTAGCATTCCCCAGTAAATTTTATTCCCTAGCACGCCAGGACCCCAATCCCATCCTCGAAACTATTGGCTATAGCCATTGATTTGGCCTAAAAATGTCCCGTTCGTTCCGTTTTCCCCATTTGTCCATCGAAATGGCCACAAATATTGAAATGGACCATACCAGATTATCTTCAACTTCCATGGAACACCTTGATCTATTTTTGACCCACAACACGGTCAGACCCTGGGATCACCCCGGAACCATGGGCTTTAGCACATCAATTTGGCCCAAAAATTCCTCATTTTGGCAGTTTTGCTCGTTTGTCGACCCAAATGGCCATTAATATTGAAATGGATCACTCATGGAAGATCACAACCTCCCTAGAATGCCTTGGTCAATTTTTCTCCCACTGCACGACTGGACCTCGAGGCCACCCCTAGAACCGTGGGTTATAGCACACTGATTTGGCTCGAAAATGCGACATTCGCACCGTTTCGCCCATTTGTCCACCCAAATGGACATGAATATTTAAACGGACCACACATGGATGATCCCTAACCTCCTTGGCATATCTTAGTTAATTTTTGGCCCACAACATACTCGGACCCAGAACCATGGGTTATTACAACACCGATTAGTCCTAAAAATGCCTCGTTCGCATCGTTTTACCCATTTCTCTACCAAATGGCCATATATATTGAAAATACCCACACAAGGATGATTTCCAACCTCCCTGGCAAGCCTCTATAAATTTTTGGCCCACAAAATTCCCGGACCCCGAGCCCAACCTCGGAACCATGGGCTTATACCACACTGATTTGGCCTAAAAATGCATCATTCGAGCCATTTCCCATGTTTGTCCCAAATAGCCACAAATATTATAATGGACTACGCTGAGATGATATCTAACCTCCCTGGCATGCCCTGGTTGATTTTCAAACCACACCATGCCCGGAACCTAGGCCCACCCTCGGAACCATGGGCTATAGCACATCGATTTGGCCTGAAAATGCCCCATTCACACCATTTCACCTATTTGTCCACCCAAATGGCTATGAATATTGAAATGGACCACACTGGGATGATCCCCAACCTCTCTGGCATTCCTCAGTGGATTATCAATATATAGTTTGCTTGAAACCCGAGTCCACGACCAAAATCGTGGGCTATAGCACATAGATTTGGATTTAAAATGCCCCATTCACATCGTTTTGCCCGTTTGTCCACCCAAATTGCTATGAATATTTAAAAAAACACTGGGAGAATGCCCAACCTCCTTGGAACTCCCCAATCAATTATTGGCCCATAGCATGCTCGGACCGCTGGCCTACCCCCGAAACCGTGGGCTATATAGCACACCAATTTGGTCTGATAATGCCCTGTTTGCACCGTTTTTCCATTTTGCCCACCCAAATAGCCATAAATATTGAAATGGACTATACTAGGATGATCCCCAACCTCCTTGTCATGCCCCGATCGATTTTCAATCCCTGGAACGCCCAAAATCCAAGACAACACCCGAAACTATGGGCTATAACATACCAAAATAGCACACCAATTTGGCCCAAAAAGCCCCATTCACGCCATTTTGCCTATTTGTCTACCGAAATGGCCATAAATATTGAAACAGACCACACTTAGATGTTCCCCAACCTCCCTGACATGGCCCAGTCTATCTTTGGACCACAACACGCCTGGAACCCTGGATCACCCCCACAACCATGGGCTATATCACATCGATTTAGTCCAAAAAAGCCCCATCTGCGCTGTTTCACCCATTTGTCCATCCTACTGGTCACGAATATTGAAACAGACCATATTGGGATAATCCCTAACCTCACTGCATGCCTTGGTCAATTTTTAACCCACAACATGCCAGAAACCTGGGCCCATCCCTAGAACTATAGGCTATAGTACACCAATTTTGTCAAAAAATGCTCTATTCATGTTGTTTTGCCCGCTTGTCCACCCAAACGACCACCAATATTAAAATAAAACACACTAGGATGATCCAAAACCTCCCTAGAACTCTTTAATCAATTTTTAGCCCACAGTACATTCGGTCCCCGAGCCCTCCCCGAAACCATGTGCTAATAGCATACCAATTTTACCTGAAAATGCCTTGTTTATGCCAGTTTGCCCTTTTATCCACCTAAATGGCCATAAATATTGAAATGGACCACAATAGGATGATCCCCAACCTCCCTTATATGCCTTGGTAGATTTTTGGCCCACTGTACGCCCAAAAATCTGGGGTTACCCCAAAAACGTGGGCTATAGCACACTGATTTGGTCCAGAAATTCCCTGTTTGTGCTGTTTAACTCGTTCGCCCACCAAATGGTCTCAAATATTGAAACAGACTAAACTAGGATGATACCTAAATTCCATGGCATGCCCCGATCAATTTTTGGCCCATAAAACGCTCGAACCTTGGGCCTGCCCCCAGAATCGTGGGCCATAACACACTAATTTTGCATGAAAATGTCCCGTTCGCATCATTTTGCCCATTTCTCAACCCAAATGACCATGAGCATTGAAATAGACCACACTGGGATGATCCCCAACTTCTCTAGCATGCCCTCATTGATTTTTAGTGCACATCATGCCCTACCCCTTGGACCACCCCTAGAACCGTGAGCCCTAGCGCACCAAAATGGCCCCAAAACACTCCATTCAGGCCGTTTAGCCTATTGTCCACCCAAATAGTGACAAATATTGAAACGGACCATATTGGTACAGTCTTCAACCTTTATGCCACTCTCTGATCAATTTTCAACCCATAGCACACCTGAACCACGAGCCCACCCCACAATTGTTGGATAAGATAGCATACCGATTTGGCTCGAAAATGCCCCATTCGCGCTGTTTTTCCTGTTTGTCTACCCAAATGGACACATCTATTGAAACAAAAAATAAGGGACATTATCTAATATCACTAGCATGCCCCATCCCATTTTTGGCCCACAATTCGCCCAAACCCCGAGCCCACCCCAGAACCATGGGCAATAGCACATCGATTTGGCCCAAAAATGCCCCGTTCGCACCGTTTCACCTATTTGTCCACCCAAAATACATGAATATTAAAATGAACTACACAAGGATAATACCCAACCTCCCTGGCATACCCTAGTCGAGTTTTGTTCCACAGAATGCCCGAACACCAGCCAACTACCAAAACTGTGGGCTATAGCACATCGATTTCACCCGAAAATGCCCCATTCACATCGTTTTGCCCGTTTGTCAACCCAAATGGCCATGAATATTGAAATGAAACACAAAGGGATGATCCCCAACCTCTCTAACACTCCACTACCCGATTAATTTTATGCCCACAACATGTCCGAACCTCGAGCTCACCCCCTAAACCATGGACTATAGCACACCGATTTCACCTGAAAATGCCCTGTTCATGTCATTTCACTTTTTTCTCCATCCAAATGGCCACGAATATTCATGAGGATCACACTGGGATGATCCCTCACCTCCATGGCATGCCTAGGCTATTTTTCAGCCCATAACACGCCGAAACCCCAAGCCCATATCTAGCACCGTAGTATATAGCACACCGATTATGTTCAAAAATGCCCCATTCGCACTGTTTCTCCCATTTGTCCACCCAAATGGCCATAAATATTTAAAAGGACCAGACTAGGAGAATCCCCAACTTCCCTAACATGCCCCAATTGATTTTATACCCACAGCATGCTCAGACCCTAGGCCTACCCCCTAAACTATGTGCTTTAGCACATCGATTTAGCTCGAAAATACTATGTTTTATCTATTTCGCTTGATTGACCACCTAAATGGCCATAAATATTGAAACGAACTACACTGGGATGATCCCCAACATCCCCTTGGCATGCCCTGATCGATTTTCAGCCCAAAGCTTGCCCGAACCTCGGATCCACCCAGAATCGTATAGTTCACCGATTTGACCCGAAAATACTCTATTTTTTCCATTTCATGCATTTGTCCACCCAAATGGCCTCAAATAATGAAACAGACCACATTAGGATGATCCCCAACCTCTCTGGCATGTTTCAGTTGATTTTTGGCCCATAGCATGCCCGGACCCTGAGCCCACCCCTAGAACTGTGGTCTATAGCACACCAATTTAGCTAAAAAAATGCCTCATTTGTGTAGTTCTACCCATTTATCCACCCAAATGGCCATGAATATTAAAACAGACCATATTGGGATAATTCCCTACCTCCCTAGAATGCCCTGGTTGATTTTTATTCCATAGAATACCCGGACACTAGGCCCACCTCTGGAACCGTGGGATAGCACACTGATTTGCGACTAAAATACCCCGCTCACACCATTTTGTCTATTTGTCCATCTAAATGGCCAAAAATATTAAAATAAACCATGTTAGGATGATATCCAACCTCTATGGCATACCTCGATTGATTTTTGGCCCACAGTACGCTCGGACTCAAGGCCCACCCTTAGAACCATGGGCTATAACATACTGATTTGGCCTTAAATTGCCTCATTCGCGTCATTTTGCACATTTGTCCACCCAAATAGCCATGTATATTTCAACAGACCATAATGGGAAAATTCCCAACCTCCCAAGCATGCCCCGATCAATTTTTGGCCCACAATATGCTCGTACCCCAGGCCCACCCCCAGAATCGTGGGTTATAGCATATCTATTTAGCCTAAAAAAGCCATTCATGCTATTTTGCCTGTTTGTCCTCCCAAATGGCATCAAATATGGAAAAGGACCACACTGGGATGTTCCCCAACTTACCTAGCACACCCCGGTCTATTTTCAACCCACAGTACGCTCAAACCCTGAGCCCCCTAGAACCATGGCTATAGCACACCTATTTGACCCGAAAATGCCATTTTCTTGCCGTTTTAATCATTTGTCAATCCTAATGGCCATGAATATTGAAACAGACCGCACTAGAATTATCCTTAACCTCCCTGGTATTCCCTGGTTGATTTTCAGGCAACAACATACCCGTATCCCGAGCCCACCCAAGAACCGTGGGCTATAGCACACTAATTTCACCAAAAAATTACCCATTCACGCAGTTTTACCCGTTTGTCCACCCAAATGGCCATAAATATTGAATTAAAACACACTGAGAAAATCCCCAAATCAAAGCAAACAAGATATTCCTATTCTAATGGCTGAACAAAAAGTCGCCAGAAAGACAGTTAAGGAAGTGGCAGTCCCACTTCCGACGAACTTACCTTCCCCAATTCAAAGATCGGCTGCTGGGGGAATTTCAAGTTGAAACACAATATAGTGCAACTTATTATTAGCAGTGGATAGTTTGCAGTTCCTTCCCACAAGGACCCATAAGTCCACTTGCAGACCTTCATTAAGATTACAGATACGTTCACTCCAATTGGGGTGAAACCAGATTATTTGAGGCTGACACTATTTCCCCATTCACTTTTTTGGGAAGCAAAGAGGTGGTTGAATATGGAGTTGGCCAATTCAATCACAACATGGGATGAATTACCCATAAATTTCCTCATCGGGATCTTTCCATCAGGCAAGACTACGAGACTTCGCAGTTGTAATACCCCATTTTTCAACCTAGCTTAAATTCATCCCAAAAATGTCCAAAACTTTTCTTAAAGATGGATAAACTATTATTCATGTAGAATTATCAAGATTTTGACTTTCAATTATGTGGGAAATCAAATAAGATTTCCATCGATACCAAATTCATCTAAATTCGATTATCGAGTAAGAAGTTATGGCTATTTTAATTCCCAGTCATGAAACAACATCATTTCAGTTTGTGGCACGTTGTGCCACACGTAAAAATGACAATTGTCAATTTCCAGTATACCAGTATGATCCCACCAAATACTTCTAGTATGCAACTAAGGTGGCAACGTGATTTCCACTGCGTCGTGCCACCAACCAGTTTCCCAATTGTCTAATTTCCAGTGGCTTGGCACAATATTGGTGCGTCGCACCAAGGCCAAAAATCGGTCTTTTTAGTTTTTAGTTTTCATTTTTAAATTTGTTCAAGGATATTTGGATCTTTTTTCACTGCCCTAAGTAACCTAAACCATGAAAATTTAACCCCTAAACACCCTAATTAGTCATCATTATTTCAATTCCTCTTACAACCGAAAAAATCCCCTTTTCAAGAAATAAGAAACCCTAGCTCTAAATTTCAAAAGCTATCTCAAGAATCCCTCCAAAAGTCTTCATGAACCTCAAGAATCTAGATTTCTAGGTATGTTAGGTGTTGATTCATGGGTCACTTTTACCCATGAAGCTCAAAAATCCCTTTTCAATTCAAAGAGTGTGAATTTATGAATGTTCATGATTTATTTGAATTGAAATTTATGCTCATGTTGTTGGATTTTTATCCATGTTAAGGACTATTAATTTCAAGAATTGATTCTAGTGTGTGATGATTTACATGGTATTCTTGATGAACCCTTTAATTTGTAAGTTGAATTATGTAGCCATGATAAGTTGATGTATTGATTATTATATAATCAAAGCATGCTCCCCATGTGTTTGATAAAATACCTATGTGAAGAAAATAGTGCCTTCATATCTTGTTATTATAAAATCCCCATTCACGTATAGGTTAATGCATGTAAGGTGTTTAATGAAATGTCTTAGTCAATTAATTATGAATATATTGCCATTGGTGTACTTTCAAGCTTGCTCCACAATTTACTTTTATGCTATCGAGTCCCGAGGGTATTAAATACCCAGCAATTTAGATGTGTTCCTAGAGCCAGTATTATGTTTTCAAAGTACACTCAGTCAAGCCATGTTCAGTAATATTCAGTTAGTCTCAGGACTCAGGAAAACTCTCAGTAATCTAAGTAATCTCAGTAGTATTTTATCAGTCAACGGAACTGAGTATACTTAGTCCTGTTTAGTTCAGATAATCATGTTCAGTGTCTATTTAGATGGGAGTAGGATTCAGCACCAAGTGAACCCAAGGATGGGTAAATCACCTACCAGTAGAGGGTGTGATCCTTAGGAGCAATCCTTGCGTTCAAGAACTATGTAGTAAGTATAGGTTGAGATATCAAAGCTAATAGATGAGGGTTGATGAGGTGGATTAACACTGTCAGAGGAGGGTCCCACTATTTTTTTTGGGGACACTATCAGATGAGGGTCACCCACAGTTTGTCCTTACCAGTGAGTTTGTCCTTACCAGTGGCGCTGTATGACACCTTTTTAATTAGGGTTACAGATTAGACCCCAACTCAGCTAAAATAGCTTATTAGGGGCATGTTGGTTAGATGACTACTTCCCACAGTCTCAGTCTCAGTCTCAGTAATAGAATTCAGATAGTTCTACAAAATTTAGGACTGTCAGATACAGTCACTCAGTATAGTACAAAACTCAGCTAGTTCTATCAGAATCTAGACTGCCATATACAGTTACTCTATATCAATTATCAGTAACTCAAGTTATCAGTATGTAGACTCAGTAGTTAGAATTATCATAAACTCAATTATAGTTACGTATTCATACATGTATTCTCACGTTCATGTTATAAGTTAGTTAGTATTGTTCATGCATATGAACCCCATACATTCAGCCTACCTCACTTGCATGCTAGTACATTCAGTCGTACTGACTCATTCACACTATGGTGTTCTTATACCATAGGTTCAGAAGCACGACTCCCAACTTAAGAGCAGCAGTAACATTCAGTTTCAGTACTTAGAGTCAGCGGTGAGTCCTTATCATTCAAGGACATGATTATTATTTCATTGCTTTATTATTTTGGTAGATGGAGTTAGTTGGGGATATGTACCATCAACTCCTTATTCAGACAATTTAGTTTTAGAGGATTTCAGACTATAGCATGTTCAGATAGTATTTCAATTTGTTTTGGTATTGTTACACCACATTCTTCAGACGTTATTATTAGACATTATGATTTAGTTTTGAACTTTATGGCCTTTCAACCTTTATTTCTGCCTTTATATAGTATATTATGTAGTGTTCTGGTACAGATATCAGTCATGGGTTAGCTTATGGTCCTTCAGGGTCATGGGCACCGTGTAGCATTCTGGATATAAGATTTGGGGCATTACAAACTTGGTATCAGAGGCTCAGGTTCAGTAGTAACCTAGGAATTCTGAAAGCTGCATCTAGTAGAGTCTTATGCATGGGTGTGTTGTGCGTCAAATTTATGTACAAGAGGCTACATGATGTTTATAGTAACAGTTTCCCTTCTTTTAGTATTCATGTCGTGCTAGTGAGTATAAGCTCAATTTAAACTCTCAGTCTAATCCTTTCTCTTTCGTTCATAGAATATGCCTCCTAAGAAGAGAACCAAAAATAAGTTATCCCATCAGCTCAAAGATCCTTTGGGCAAACATGTCTCTCATGCAGAGTTTAGAGCTGCATTCACTACTCTTGCTCAGTCTGTTGCTACCCATATGAGCGACCAACTGTCGTTCCGTCCAACCCAATAGCCAATTCAGCCGCAGCTAGGATTTAGGATTTTACCCGAATGAATCCTCCATCTTTCACATAGTTTAGGTCAGACGAGGACCCCCAGGAATTCCTAGATCAAGTTTTGAAAGTTATAACCATCATGGGGGTGACTGCTAGTGAAAGTGCTGAGCTAGCTACATATCAGTTGCAGGATGTGGCTCACACTTGGTTCGAGTAGTGGAAGTCAGAGAGGGCAGTTAATGAAGGGCCAATAGAATATGAGGAGTTTACCTTTACTTTTCTACATAGTTTCTTTACCCTAGAGCTTAGATAAACTACGGTGTTAGAATTTATCAACCTCAAGCAGGGAAATATGATGGTGAAAGAGTATTCTCTTAAGTTTACTCAACCAGCTAGATATGCTCCTAAGGTAGTGGCTGATAGCAAAGCCATTCTCAGTCTCTACCCTAGTGGGTAAAATCATCATAACCTGGTGGGTATACAGGAACTACCCGATTATGATATTTCAGAAAGTCACTTCAGCAGACTTAGTCGAATTAGAGCTAACTAATTTTGATGTCATTCTCGGCATAGATTGGCTTCATTTTTGCTATGCCACAGTCGACTTCAAAAACAAAATTGTCCATTTTCAATTTCCGAATGAACCCATCCTTGAGTAGAGGGGTAGTACTTCAGCTTGTTTCCTATCTAAGGGATAGGAAAATAATATCTAAGGGATGTGTCTATCATCTTGTTCATGTTAAGGACTCTAGTTTAGAAACTCCCAGCCTTGAATCAGTCCTAGTCATGAATGAATATTCAGATATCTTTCCTAAAGATCTTTCAGGAATTCCTCCCAAAAGGGAAATAGACTTCGGCATTCATCTTTTTCCAGATACTCAGCCCTTATTTATTCTGCCATATATAATGGCACTAACACAACTCAGGGAATTGAAAGAACAGTTGAATGATCTCTTAGATAAGGGATTCATCAGACCCAGTGTTTACCCATGGGGTGCACCAGTCCTATTCATGCAAAAGAAAGACGGTTCTCTCAGAATGTGTATAGATTACCGTAAGCTTAATAAAGTTATGGTAAAGAGCAAGTATCCCCTTCCCAGAATTAATGACTTATTTGACCAACTTCAGGGTGCCAGTTACTTCTCCAAGATAGACCTCAGATCAGGCTATTATTAGCTCAGAGTCAGAGAATGTGATATTTCAAAGACTGCATTCAGGACTCGGTATGGTCACTTCGAATTCTTAGTCAAGTTCTTTGGTCTTACCAATGCCCTAGCGGCTTTCATGGACTTGATGAATTGTGTGTTCAAGCAGTTCTTGGACATGTTCATCATAGTCTTCATAGATGACATCCTTGTCTATTCCCGCAGTGAGAAGGATAATACAAATCATCTTAGAACAATACTTCAGACTCTTAGAAATCATTAGTTATTTGCCAAATTCAGTAAGTACAAATTTTGGATAAGGTCAATAGCCTTCCTTAGTTATATCATTTTCGGTGATGGTATAAGGGTTGATCCTCAAAAGATCAAAACAGTAAGAAACTGGCCCAGACCCATCTCTCTATCAGATATCAAGAGTTTCTTAGGTTTGGCTGGCTATTATAGATGGTTTGTAAAAGGATTTTATGCTATTACATTCCCTATGTCCAAAATGACTCAGAAGAAAGTCAAATTTCAGTGGTCAGAACTTTGCGAGAAGAGTTTTCAGGAGTTGAAGACTCGACTCACCTCAACTCTAATTCTAGCATTACCAGATGGTTCAGATGGGTTTGTCGTGTATTATGATGCATCCAGAGTAGGTTTGGGTTTTGTCCTTATTCAACATGGTAAGGTCATAGCCTACGCCTCCATACAGCTTAAGCCCCATGAGAAGAATTACCCTACTCATGACCTTGAGTTAGTAGCCATGATATTTGCCTTAAGTATTTGGAGGCATTACTTATATGGGGTGCATATAGATGTGTTCACAGATCATAAAAGCCTTCAGTACGTATTCTCTTAAAAAAACCTCAATCTTCATCAGAGAAGGTGGTTAGAGCTCTTGAAATATTACAACATGAGTTCCCTTTATCATTCGAGCAAAGCCAATGTAGTGGCTTACTCTCTTAGTAGACTGTCTATGGGTAGTGTTGGTCATATTGAGAAAGATAAGAAAAAGTTAGTTTAGGAAGTTCACCAGTTTGACAGACTAGGTGTCCGCTTAGTCGACTAAGCCGAGGGTAGTATATATGTTCAGAATAGTTTAGAATCATCTCTAGTATTCGAGGTGAAAGAAAAGTAAGATAGATATCCTAGCCTAGTCAATTTCAAAGTGTCAGTCAGAGATCAAAAAGTGGAGGTTTTCTCCCAAGGGGGAGATGGTATGTTGCATTGTCAAGGTCGTCTTTGTGTCCCAGGTGTGGATGACTTAAGGCAGTAAATCCTTACAGAAGCACATGGTGTGCGCTACTCTATTCATCCAGGGGTCTCTAAGATGTACTACGACTTACGATAAATCTATTGGTGGAGTGGGATGAAGAGAGATGTTGTAGAGTTTGTGAATAAGTTCTCTACATGTCAGGAGTTAAGATAGAGCATCAAAAGCCTAGTGGTCCCATGAAGGAGTTCATTATTCTCACTTGGAAGTGGGAAGAAGTGAACATAGACTTCGTGATGGGTTTTACTCGTATTCGTCATCATCATGATTCAATCTAGGTCATTGTAGAACGGATGACCAAATCCGCTCATTTTCTTCCAATTCATGCCTCTTATTAGCTGAGGATTACCCCAAACTCTATATCAGGGAGTTGGTCAGATTACATAATGCTTCGTTGTCCATTATATCAGATAGAGGTACCCAGTTCACCTCTCACTTCTGGAAAGCATTCTAAAAGTGTCTTGGTACCCGAAGCCATCTCAATACAACCTTTCATCCTCAGACAGATGGTCAAGTAGAAAGGATTATTTAGATATTTGAAGATATATTGCGAGCGTGTGCAATTGATTTCAAGGGAAGTTGGGATGACCACTTGCCTTTGATTGAGTTTTCATACAACAATAACTATCATTCTAGTATTTAGATGGCTCTATTTGAAGCTCTATATGGTAGTAGATGTAAATCCCCAATCGGTTGGTTCAAAGTTAGTGAGGACTCAATCATAGAGCCTGAATTAGTATTCGATACCTTAGAAAAGGTTTAGTTGATCAAAGAGAGACTTTGGGTTGCTCAGAGCCGATAAATATCTTATGCAGATGTATGCAAAAAGGACCTTAAGTTCGAGGTTGATAACTATGTATATCTAAAGATCTCTTCTATGAAAGGAGTGAAGAGATTTGTCAAGAAAGGAAAGCTCAGTTCCCGATATGTCAATCACTTTAATATTCTCAGTCGCTTCGGTAAAGTAGCTTATGAGCTCGAGTTGCCTTCAGATCTAGCCTCAGTTGATCCAGTATTCCATTTCTCTTTTCTCAAGAAAGGCATAGGTGACCCAGCAGTTGTAGTCCCTATTCAAAGCATAGATGTTTAGAATAGCCTCTCCTATAAGGAAATTCCAATCGGAATCCTAGACAATCAGATTTGTAGACCAAGGAACAAAGAAGTCTCTCCAATCAAATTTCTATAGCAAAATCAGTCTGTTGAGGGAGCTACTTGGGAAGCAGAAGCAGACATGTGAACCAAGTATCCTCACCTCTTCTCCACTAACTTAGACTCAGCTTAAGGTAATAGTTCTCCTTAAGCTTATTCATTTTTATGTTCAGAATTTCAGTTACAAATTCGGTATTTAGTTCATGCTCAAATACCCATTATAAACCTGGTACCATGTACCATTGCATATTTGTTCATGCATTCATGTATCAGTTAAATCATATAATCATTCATCAGATATGCATTCTCATTATGATAAACTTAGTTCATCAGAACACTCAGTCATACATTCATGAATCAGTTACTCATGCAACAGATATGCGTTTTCATCATGATATATTTAGTTTATAAGTCGTGTTAGTCATTAAATCATGTTTCAGTAGTGTACGTTTGGTACATACTTTAGTTGTTTGTCGCTTCTCTTTCATTCAGTCTTATTCGAGGATGAATGTTCCCAAGGGGGAGATACTGTAATACCCCATATTTCAACCTAGCTTAAATATATCCCAAAAATATCCAAGACTTGAATTAAAGATGGATACACTATTATTCATGTGTAGTTTTCAAGATTTTGACTTTTAGTTGTGTGGAAAATCAAATAAGATTTCCATCAATACCAAATTTGCCTAAATTCGATAATCGGGTAAGAAGTTATGGCTATTTTAAGTCCTAGTCATGAAACAAAGTCATTCCAGTTAGTGGTGCGCCACACCACACGTGAAAATGGCAATAGTCAATTTCCAGCGTACCAACACGATCCCACCGTGTTGTGTTGCACTTCCAGTTCATAACCAAGGTGGCAACATAATTTCCACCGCATCGTGCTACCAACCAGTTTCCCAATTGTCCAATTTCCAGTGGCTTGGCGCGATATTGGTGCGTCACGCCAAGGCCAAAAATCAGGCTTTTCAGTTTTCAACTTTCATTTTTAAATTCGTTCAAGGGTATTTTGGTATTTTTTTCCCATGGCCCTAGGTAACCTAAAACACAAAAATTTAACCCCTAAATACCTTAATTAGTCATCATTATTTCAATTCCTCTTACAACCAAAAAAATCCCCTTTTCAAGAAATAAGAAACCCGAATCTCTCCAATAGTCTTCAAGAACTTAAAGAATCTAGATTTTCAGCTATGTTAAGTTTTGATTCATGGGTCCCTTTCACCCATGAATCTCAAAAATCCATTTTCAATTCAAAGAGTATGAATCTAAGAATGTTTATGATTTATTTGAATTGAAATTTTGATCCATGTTATAGACTATTAATTTCAAAAGTTGATTCTAGTATATGATGATTTACGTGGTATATTTGATGAACCCTTCAATTTGTAAGTTGAATTATATAGCCATGATAATTTGATGTATTGATTATTGCATAACCAAGGCATGCTCCCCATGTGTTTGATAAAATACCTATATAAAGAAAATAGTGCCTTCATAGCATGTTATATGAAATCTCCATTCATGTATAAGTTAATGCATGTAAGGTATTTGATGAGATTTCTTAGTCAATGAATTATAGATATATAACCATTGGTGTACTTTAAAGCTAGCGCCATAATTTACTTTTATACTATCAAGTCCTGGGGGTATTAAATACCCAAAAATTTAGATATATGCCTAGAGCCAGTGTCATGTTTTCAAGGTACACTTAGTCAAGCCATGTTTAGCAGAATTCAGTTAGTCTCAGGACTCAGGAAAACTCTCAGTAATCTTAGTAATCTCAGCAGTAATCCATTAGCCAATGGAACTTAGTAAACTCAGTCCCATTCAATTCAGCTAATCATGTCAGTGTCTATTCAGATGGGAGTAGGATTCAGCACCGGAGATGAATAGAAAGTTACCTACCAGTAGAGGGTGTGATCCTTAGGAGTAATCCTTGTATTCTAGAACTATGTAGCTAGTATAGATTGAGAATTAACACTGATAGATGTGGGTTGATGAGGTGGATTAAAACTGTCAGAGGAGGGTCCCACCATTCTTTTTTGGGGGCACTTTCAGATGAGGGTCACCCATAATTTGTCCTTACCAATGGCGTGGTATTGAATCCCTTCCAATTAGGGTTACAAATTTGACCCCAACTCAGCTAAAATATCTTATTAGGGGCATGTCGATTAGATGAATACTTCCCATAGTCTCAGTCTCATCCTCAGTAATAGAACTCAGATAGTTCTATAGAATTTAGGACTGTCAAATATAGTCACTCAATACAATATGAAACTCAGCTAGTTCCCTCAGACTCTAGACTGTCATATATAGTCACTCTGTATCAGTTATATCAGTTATCAGTAACTCATGTTATCAGTATTTAGACTCGGTAGTTTGTATTATCATGAACTCAGTTACAGTTACTGATTTATGCATGTGTTCTCAGGTTTATGTTATACAGTCAGTTAGTATTGTTCATGTATATGAATCCCATATATTCAGCCTACCTTACTTGCATACCAGTACATTCAGACGTACTGATACATTCACGGTATAGTGTTCTTATACCATAGGTTTAGAAGCATGAGTCCCACCTCTAGAGCAGCAGTAGCATTCCAATTTCAGTACTCAGAGTCAGTGGTAAGTCCTCATCATTTGAGGACATAATTATTATTTCATTGCTTTATTATTTCAGTAGATGGAGTTAGTTGGGGACATGTCCCATCAATTTCTTATTTAGACAGTTCACTTTTAGAGGCTTTCAGACTATAGCATGGTTAGATAGTAGTTCAGTTTGTTTTGGTTCAGACATTGTTATTAGACATTATGATTCAATTTTGAACCTTAAGGTCTTTCAGCCTTTATTTCTGTATTTATATAGTATATTATGCAGTGTTCAGGTACATATATCAGTCATGGGTTATCTTATGATCCTCCGGAGTCATAGGAACCGTGTAGCATTTTGAATACCAGATTTGGGGTGTTACAATAGTGAGATAGTGAGCTTCAAACAGAAGCCTAATAAAAACTTTTATCATGCTTAGGAATGCTTCAAGGCTCTTCTTCGAGAATGTACACACCACCAACATTCAAATAAGGTACTTTCTCATTATTTGTAGAAGCTCTTGATCATAATACAAATATTTTTCTAGATTCAGCTGCAGGTGGTCAAGTATGGAATTGACTTATGATGAGCTGTACATATTGCTGAACCGTATAGCATAAGGAAATACAGAATGACATGTAGATTCTATAAGTGGCAAGAAAAAAATTAAGGGTGTATTGGAGGTAGACTAATTCACAGTCTTATTAGCATAGGTTTTGGCATTACAAAATTTGAAACACCTCATTCAACACCATGAAGTTGGGAACAACACAACCTACAGCCACAGTCAATGTTGTCCAACAAGCTGCAGGTTGGTGTGAGTTATGCAAAAACAGTGGCCATACAACTGCTATGTGTACAACAAATCCATAATCGGTGATGTTAGTAAGGCATTCTTAAAGATAGAACTATAGAAATGCTTAAAACTAGTAGACTCAGCCATAAAATCAACCATGAAATTCTCCACAGCCATAGGCCCAATCAAATTAGTAAATGAGCAACATGGAAGAGATATTGAAACAACTCTTAGCTGGTCAATCATAAGTGGTTGTGGATATGAAAAGTCAAAAGGCAGATTCACAGAATCAAAAAATAGCTACAAGAAGTTTAGAGTTGCAAGTAGGCCAATTATCATAGGTACTGAATACACGACAACAAGGTGGTTTTCCAGCAGATATAGAAAATCCAAAGCAGGTTATGACAATCACCTTGATAAATTATAAGAAGCTTCATGGAGAACCTCCTAAGGCAACAAATGACGTAGATGCTAATGTGGTAACCCAAAAGGTAGATGACAAAATTGCTGAAAATTCAGGAAAGTTTGAGTACTTAAATGGAAAATTTGTTGAACAAAAAGTAAAGAGGACCCCACCTTTGCCCTTCTCTCAAAAGAACATAAAAGCAAAGAAGGATGCCATGTTTAAGAAGTTCTTTGATAAATTTAGAGAGCTTCACATTGACTTACTTTTGCTAGATATTTTACAAAGTATGCCTAAGTACGCAAACTACTTGAGGGATGTGGTGGCTAAGAAGGTAAAATTTAAAGATGTGGGAGCTATATCACCCATGAAAGAGTGTAGTGTTATGATGTCATAGAAAATCCCTAAGAAATTAAAACATAAGGGGAAGTTTTCTATTCCCATACAAATTGTCGGAAAAGAGGTTCATGCACTAAGTGACTTAGGGGAAAGCGTAAATTTGATGCCTCTATAATTGTTCAAAAAATTTGGCTTGGCAGAGCCTAGAGCAACATAAGTGGTTATGCATCTTGCAGATGGATCCATAACATATTCACATGGAATTATTGAGGATGTCCTCATAAAGGTTGGAAAATTTATTATTCCTACTGATTTTCTTGTTCTTGATTTTATGGCAGATGAACAGGTTACAATTATCTTGGGGCGTCCATTCTTAGAGACCGAAGGGGCTTTGATTGATGTTAGAGAAGCACACTCAAGATGAGGGTAGATTATAAATAGATGGTATTTTATATTTATAAGGATCCATTGAAAATCCCTTTTATAAAGATTTATGCATGATCAATGTGTTTGAAAAGAATGAGTGTGGGGGTGTCTAAGCCTCTAAAGACCTCTTCAGGCTACCTAATTGAGTGGCCTAAGATAAAACCACCAATTCCCAACATGTTAAAAGGTCAAAAGAGGTTTGAAATGAATAAAAAATGGCTCCCAACAGGGGGTAAAGGGTGAAGGTACATGGTTGAGTTAAATTGGGTCGCGCCGCAACACTAAATTCGATGTTGCTTGGGAGGCAACCCAAGTTAAAGCAAGGTATGTTTTGTTTTTAGTTTCTAGTTTTTTTATTTCATGTAGTTGTTGTTTTTGGTTGAGTCCTAGTTTAATGGAAAGTTTGAGTACCATAAACTTGAGCTAAAGAGCATGGCGAAGACTGAGTATGGGGTCCTATGGATCTCACTCATGTGAAGATGCTAATAGCTAGGCCTAGAGGCCTCAGGGAGTATTTCTATCTCTTATTTTAAAAATTCACTTTGGGGATAAAGTAGATTTTTACGTGTGGGCTGGGGAAATTCCCAATTTGAATTTTTAACTCAAATTAAAAAATTTAATGTGAGGGATAAGTGAGATATTTTGGTTGGTGTTATTCTTGATTACATGGTACAAGTGGGTTTGTTTGTAAAAGTATATTGATTGGTGTGAATTGCTACTTTTGAGACTCGTAGGCTCAAGTTTTTGACTCTAGTACTTGTTGGCTTAATTATGAATTTGTGATATTATTTGGTTGGGAGTCTATGATGATCCTATTTATTTGAGCATATGCCATGTGCATGTGAGAATTTTTGTGTATTCCTTGTTGCATGTGATGCCTAGAACTTACCTGGTGTGTGTGTGAAGTGAAATAAAAAGTATGGGTTTAGGAGTTGATATAGGCATTTCTTTGATAGCCTTATTTTATACCTTCTTTTACCTACCTTTATGCATTATCTTATTTATCCCCTATTGAGCCTTTAGCTTTTTTTTTGCAACCTCATAAGTAGACTAATCCCTTCTTTGATCCAAAAAACTCCTAAGTGCTTTAATAAAAAATTGAATTGGTAAGGAGTTTGAGAACTTGAAGAAGAAAAAGGTGAAATTGATGCCCTAAGGTAATAGCTATTGGTGTATAATTGATGTGTGGTGGATGATTATGATATAATTTATGCCAAGATTGTGAAAAAAAGATAAAAAAAAATTGATTCTTGTTGTAGTAAACTATGTGCCCCCCACTATGTGTTTGCAAAGATGCTTAAAAGAGATGGGGTAAAAAAAAAGGTATAGGTGAATGAAAACGTGTAATTTGGTTATTGGATAGTAGTTTTGAACATTTAATGTGGTGTATTAAAATGCTTAGAAAGGTTAGTCACTATTCCCAAATATTTCCTACCCGTCCTTTAGCCTACATTATAACCCGGAAAAGACCTACTTGATCCTAAGCTTTACATTCGACTATTAGTGGAGCATTACACTAAGGGCAAGCCTATGCTTCATTGTGTGTAACATGTGAATTCTTTGTGAGAAAGAGTGTAATTTGATTCTTGTACCCATTATGTTATAAATTGCATTATTGTGAGTGATTATGGGTAACTCTCTTGTTGTGAGGGAAATATGTTTGATGAATGTGGCTAATTTTTATGATGTCTTTGATTAAGCAATAAGCATGAGTTTTCCACTAGGTGAGTCATATCTTGAGGCTAGGATGTTTTGGAGTAGTGTTCATAAGCTTTCAATTGTGTAAATAACATGCTTAGTGTAGTAACATGAATTCCATGTAGTCATTTTAGTACTAGCTTGAGTGTCTTGCATTTATTTGAAGATTAGATTCTCCATACTTGATGATGATTGTACTCAAGAGTTGTTTGAGAACGAACAAGGTTTTAAGTTTGGGGTGGTGATGTTGGCTGAATTTATGCATTCTAGCGTTCCTATTCTAGCCTTTTTAGCCATGTTTGAAGGACGATTCTAATATATAATGTTTAATAATGAGATAAATATGTTAAAATGTGTGTTTATATGGTTCAAGGTGAATTCCAAGAAAGTTTGTACCAAAAAGAGTCAACTAGAGTTCAATAGAGAAAATTAATCTTTCTAGCGTAAGCTAGTTGCTTGTCTAGCCTATCTTGTTGGATTCTACTTTGTTATATGTGTTACTTATGGTTTTAAATGTGTTATTGTATGTGTAACAAGTTTTAATGAGTGTATTAATTGCGCATGATTCAAGGAAAGAGTTGAAACTTGAAGTGGAAGATCATGGGAACCAATGTAGTCTAACCTCTTGTTTTTTATTCATTGTAATGGATATAGTGTTGTTTGTGCTTATAATTCGTGTGGTGTTTACTTGTAAGATATTTTGTGAGCTTAATATGATGATCAATGGATGATATAAAGGCTGGAAAATCATTATAAAGACAACACAATACAAGGGATGGAAGGAGAAAGCACCAACACTTAACAAAAATTTGGAGGACAAATTCCAGTGAAGAGGTGTGATAAGCATGCGGGGCATGCTCCATTCCATAGAAATGGAGGGTTCGGCACATGATCCATTCCATTGTAATAGAGGGTACGATTCATGCTCCACTCCACTCCTGGGCATTTCATGTTAATTCGACTCTTAGACGGACTTGGCTTACCCTTATGCTATATATACATATTGTATCACGTTTTTACATATCTTTGGATGTATTTTGGAGGTCAAGTGGTTGATACAACTTCATAATTAGGTTTTTATTGTTTTCATTTAGTTCATTCATATTTTTAGTCATTAATTACAACATTGTGATTACAATTATGACTATGTGTGGTTAAATGCCCTCTTTTTGGGGTTGAAGCCAAGAACATTAGTTTTGAATTGAGTTCATTTGATTTTCCTATCACTGTTGGTTGTTTGCTTATTCTTATTATAACTATTTTGAGGATTTGTGAAACTTAAAATACATTTATTATCAACCTTGTGAACTCAGGAGATGGAATAGGGAGATAAAACATATTAATAAACAGAGTATGGTTTGTATTTCTTTATGAAACGAGGAATTCAAATTAGTGTCTAGGACAGGGATGTACTTAGATATCATAATTGATTCATATGTAGGATGATATTTGTAAAGAAATTAAGTGAACTATTACATCCCCGATCAATGATGTATGTGTAAGTTTCAACTTAGGTAAATGATTAGAGATTGGGAAACCGTAATCATGCAATAAACCCTATGAATCAACAACCAAGATAAGCAAGTTGACGAATGAAGTTCAATAACATAACATTATTGTTCGAAGTGATTCAACCCTGGTTTTTCTCCAATTGATTGTCTTAAGACCTTTACTTTACGCTTTGTTTTTTTTACTTGCAATTATAAATTCCAAACACTCTTTTTAGTTACTCTTGCATCAAGTGAATCTAAATTGTGAACTGAAATTGAATCTTTGCCAAATCAAGTCTCTTTGGAATTGATATTCATCTTTATTGAAGGCCACTATATTACTTGGTAAACCACACGCACTTTTGTGTGCGCTGACCAAGTTTTTAGCGCCGCTGCTGGGGACTTGTTATTTGGCAACTATTTATTTTAATTTTATTTCTAAATTTATTTGGTGTTTTTATGCATGATCTTGTTTTTGCATGAAATAGGTTCTTAAATTTATAAGATGGAAAGCGACCGGGAGTTGGTAGAATAAAAATCAAAACCCAAACAACTTTACCATCAGTGAAGAAGAGAAGCAATCCTTCTCCCTAGAATTCCGCAAATCCAAGGATACCAGGAGATTCCTTTTTCAATGGCTGAACAACAAGTAGCCAGAAGGACAGTTAAGGAAGTAGCAGTCCCACTTCCAATGAACTTGTCTTCCCCAATTCAAAGATCGGCATCTGGGGAATTTTGAATTGAAACACAATATGGTGCAGCTTCTTATCAGCAGTGGATAGTTTGTAGTTCTTTCATACGAGGATCCACAAGTCCACTTGCATACCTTCATTGAGTTTACTGATACATTCACTTCAACTGGGGTGGCTCCAGATTATGTGAGGCTGACACTATTTCCCCATTCACTTTTAGGGGAAGAAAAGAGGTGGTTGAATGCGTACTCGGCTAATTCAATCACAACATGGGATAACTTATCCAAAAAGTTACTCATCAGGTTCTTTCCATCAGGAAAGACTATGAGAATTCACAGTGAGATAGTGAGCTTCAAACAGAATCCTGATGAAAGCCTTTATCATGCTTGGGAATGCTTCAAGTCTCTTTTTTGAGAATTTCCACACCACCAATAGTTTAATGAGGTACTTGCTCATACTTTTGTAGAAGCTCTTTATCACAATATAAAGATTTTGCTAGATACAACCGCAGGTGGTCAAGCATTGGAATTGACTTATGATGAGTTGTACACATTGATGAACTATATAGAACAAGGAAATCCAAAGTGGTATTCAGATTCTAGAAGTGCCATGAAAAGAATTACAGGTGTATTAGAGGTGGAAAAATTCACACCCTTACCAGCACAGCTTTTGGCATTACAGAATTTGATCAATACCTCATTCAACAGCATAAAGTTGGGAACAGTATAACCTAGAGCCACAGTCAATGCCATTCAATAAGCTGAAGGTTGGTATGAGATTTAAAGAAATAATGGCCATACATCTGCCATATGTGTAGAAATACGTAATCGGTGATGTTTGTAAGCTATGCTAAAAAATAGAACTATGGAAATGCTTAGAAGTGGCAGACTCAGCTACAAAATTATCCATGGAACTCCCCACAACCACATGCCCAATAAAATCCATGAATAAGAAACATGGAAGAAATGTTGAAAAAACTTTTATCTAGTCAAGCACAATTGGTTACAGATATGAAAAGTCAAAAGGCAGATTATCAGAATCAGCAAACAAACACAAGAAGTTTAGGGTTTCAAGTGGTCCTATTATCACAGGTATTGAATACAAGACAACAAGGTGGTTTGCCAGTAGATACAGAAAATCTAAAGCAGGTTATTGCAATCACCTTGAGAAGTGGTAAGGAGCTTCATGGAGAACCTCCTAAGGCAACAAAGGAGGTAGATACTAATGCGGTGACCCAAAAGGTAGATGAAAAGTTTGCTTAAAATTCAAGGAAGTCTGAGTACTTGAATGAAAAAGTTGCTGAACCAAAAGTGAAGAAGACCCCACCTCTTCCCTTTTCTCATAAGCACATAAAGTGAAGGAGGACGCCATGTTTAAGAAGTTCTTTGATACATTCAGAGAGCTTCACTTTAACTTACCTTTGCTAGATATTTTGCAAAGTATGCCTAAGTACTCAAACTACTTGAGGAATGTGGTGTCTAAGAAGGTGAAACTGCAAGATGTGGAAGATATAACACTCATTAAAGGGTGTAGTACTGTAATGCCATAGAAGATCCCCAAGAAATTTAAACATCAGAGGAAGTTTGCTATTCCCATACAAATGGGAGGAAAAGAGGTTCATGCACTAAGTGACTTAGGGGCAAGCGTAAATTTGATACCTCTATCATTGTTCAGAAAATTGGACTTAGGAGAGCCTAAAGGTGCATGAGTAGTTATGCAGTTCCCAGATGGATCCATAGCATATCCGAATGGAATTATTGAGGATGTCCTCATAAAGGTTGGTAAATTTATTATTCCTACTGATTTTCTTGTTCTTGATTTTGTGGCAGATGAACAGGTACATTTTATTAGGGTTCTAATTTTTAGTGACCATAGGGTCTTTGATTGAGGTTAGAGAAGACACACTCAAGATGAGGGTAGATGATGAAGAGTTGGTATTTGTTATTTACAAGGCCCCCATTGAAAATCCCTTATATAAAGATTTATGCATGAACAATATTTTTGAAAGGGATGACCCGATCGATTTGTAGCCCATAATACGCTTGGACCCCGGGTCCACCCCTGGAATCGTGGGCTATAACACATCGATTTGGCCCAAAAGTGCCCTGTACGCATCATTTCTCTTGTTTATCCACCCAAATAGCCATGAATATTGAAACGGACAAAATTAGGATGATCCCTAACCTCACTGGCATTTCCCAGTTAATTTTTGACCCACAACATGCCCAAACTTTGAGCCCACTCCCAGAATCATGGCCTTAGCACACTGATTTGGCCTAAAAATACTCCGTTCACGCCATTTTGCCCGTTTGTCCACCCAAATGCCATGAATATTGAAACAATCCACACTGGATGATCCCCAACCTCATTGGCATGCCCCGTTCCATTTTTGGTCCACAAAATGCCCTGATCCTAGGACCACCCCTAGAAACGTGGGCTATAGCACATTGAATTGGCCTTAAAATGCCCTATTCGCGCTATTTTGTCAATTTATCCACCCAAATGGCCACGAATATTTACACTGACTACACTGGTATGATGTCCAACCCCCTGGCACACCCTAATCAATTTTTTACCCACAACAACCTCGGATCCTAGGCCCACCCTAAAACTGTGGGCCATAGCATATCGATTTGGCCGAAAAATGCCCTGTTCGCTTTGTTTTTCCCATTTGTTCTCAAAAATTGCCATGAATTTTGAAATAAACCATATTGGAATGATCCCAAACCTCCCTGTCATGCCCCAATTTATTTTTGTCCCATATCACGCCCAGAACCAAGGTCCACCCGAAAACAACCCGTTCACGTCGTTTCACCTATTTTCCACCCAAATATCCATTAATATTAAAACGAACCACACTGAGATGATACCCAAACTTCTGAAATACTCCAGTAAATTTTTGGCCCATAGTATCCCTGGACCACAGGCTCACCCCCGGAACCATGGGTTATATAGCACACTGATTTTGCTCGTAAATAACCCGTTTGCACCATTTTGCTTGTTTATCTAGCCAATGGTAATGGATATTGAAAGGTCCATACTGAGATGATCCCCAACCTCCTAGGCATTCCCCTATTGATTTTCGTCCCACAGCATGTCCAAACCCTGGGCCCACCCCTGAAATCATAGGTTATAGCACACCAATTTGGTCTGAAAATGCCTCGTTCATGCTATTTTGCCTGTTTATCCATCAAAATGGCCACAAATATTGAAATGGACCACACTATAATGATACTAATCTCCTAGTATACCCAAATCAATTTTTTTCCACAATATGCTCGGATCCTAAGTCCACCTCCGAAATCGTGGGCTATAACACATTGATTTGGCCTTAAAATACGCCGTTTGCGCTGTTTCACCTATTTTTCACTCCAAATGGCCACAAATATTGAAATAGACCATAATGTGATGATCTATAACCTCCCTAGAATGCATCGATCAATTTTTATCCCATAACACGCCCGAACCTCGATCCCACCCCAGAACCGTGTGCTATAGCACACCAATTTGGCCAGAAATGTCCTGTTCTCGCTGTTTTACCCGTTTGTATACCCAAATGGCTAATAATATTTAAATAGACCATGCTATGATGATCCATAACCTCCTTGGCATGCCCCGATAAGGTTTTGGCCTGCAGCATGCCCAGTGTCCTTCCCTAAAATCCTGGGCAATAACATACCGATTTACCTTGAAAATGTTCCGTTCGTGCCATTTTGCCCGTTTATTCACCCAAATATCCATGAATATTTACACAGACAACCCTGGATGATCCTCAACATACCTAGAATACCTCATTCATATTTTAGCCCTCACTAGGCTCGTGCCCCAAGCACACCCCCAAAATCGTGGGCTATAGCACACTGATTTTTCTCGAAAATACCCCATTCGTGCTGTTTTGCCCATTTGACATTCCAAATGGACACCAATATTAGAATAGCACAAATTAGGATGATCCCTAACCTCCCTAGCATGCCTCAATTAGTTTTTAACACCCAGCACACTCAGACCCTAGGCCCAACCCTGGAACTGTGGGCTATATAGCATACCGATTTGGCTTGAAAAATCCTCATTCATGTTGTTTTGCCCGTTTGTCCACCCAATGGCCACAAATATTAAATTAGACCATATTGGGATAATCTCAAACCTCCCTAGCATGTATCAATTAATTTTTCGCCCACATCACGCTCGAACTCAGGGCCCACCCATGGAACCATGGGCTATAGCACACCAATTTAGCCTAAAATGCCCTGTTTGCACTGTTTCACTCGTTTGTCAACCCAAATGGCCATGAATATTGAATGAGACCACTCTAGGATGATCCCAAACCTCCCTGGTATGCCTCAATCAATTTTTGGCATATAGCATGACTGGACCCCAGGCCCACCCCGAGAACCGTGGGCTAGCACACTGATTTAGCTCGAAAATACCCCGCCAGCACTAGTTCTCTCGTTTGTACACCCAAATGGCCATTAATAGTTAAAGGTAGCACACTGGGACGATCCCCAAACTCTCTGGTATGCCCCAATAGATTTTTTTCCATAGCACACCCGGACCCTAGGGCTACCCCCGAAATCGTAGGATACAGCACACCAATTTGGCCAAAAAATGCCCCGTTCGTGCTGTTTCACCTGTTTGTCCACCCAAATGGACACAAATATTGAAATAGACCACAATAGGAGGATCCCAAACCTCCCTGGCATGCCTCGATCAATTTTTGACCCACAGCATGCCCCGACCTCGGGCCCACCCTTGGAACCGTGGGCTATATCACATTGGTTGGCCTAAAAATGCTCCGTTCACGCCATTTCGCCTGTTTGACCACCCAAATGGAAATGAATATTGAAACGAACCAAAATGATATGATATCCAACCTCCTTTGCATGCCCCGTTAAATTTTTGAGTGAAAGTATGCTTGGACCTCGGTCCCATCCCCAGAACCGTTGGCCATAGCACATTGATCTTGCCTGAAAATGCTCCGTTCGCGTTGTTTTACTTGTTTCTCCACACAAATGGCCATAAATATTGAAATAGACCACACTAGGATGATCCCCAACCTCCCTGACATGCGTCGGTCTATTTTTAGTGTACAAAACACCTGGAACCCAGGCCCACCCCAAAACTGTGGGCTATAGCACACCGATTTAGCCTAAAAATGCTCGGTTCATGCCGTTTTGCCCGTTTGTCCACCCAAAATGGCCATGAATATTGAAACAAACCACAATAGTGTGATACCCAACCTCCCTAGAATACCTAATCATTTTTTTTATCCACAACACGCTCGGACCTCGGGCCCACCCCCAGAACCGTGGGCTATAAGACATTAATTTGGCTGGAAAATGCCACGTTCACGTCGTTTCGCCTATTTATCCACCAAAATTGCCAAGAAAATTGAAACAGAACACACTAGGATGATCACCAACAGTTCTATCACGGCTCGATTAATTTTTGTCCGATAGCACGCCCTGACCCCGAGTCCACCCCCAAAACCATGGTAAATAGCTCATTGACTTGGCCCAAAAATACCCCATTTGCGTTGTTTCACCCATTTAAATAGCCATTAATATTGAAATAGACCACACTTGGACTATCCATAACCTCTCTGGGATGCCCTAATTGATATTTATCCCACAGCAGACCCGAAACCCGAGCCCACCTAAGAACCATGGGCTATAGCACACCAATTTGACACGAAAATACCCCGTTCGCACTATTTTGCCTGTTTTTAACCCAAATAGCCACAAATATTGAAACATTCCATAATGGAATATTCCCCAACAAACCTAGAATGCCTCAATAGGTTTTTGTACCGCATCATGCTCGCATCTCGGGCCCACCACCAAAACCGTGGGCTATAGAACACCGATTTGGCATAAAATGACCCATTCGTGCCGTTATTCCCGTTTTTCCATCCAAATGGCCACAAATATTGAAACAGACCATACTAGGAGAATTCTTAACCTCCCTAGCATGTCTTGGTCAATTTACAGCCCACAAAATTCTTGGATGTCGAGCCTACACCTAAAACTGTGAGCTATAGCATACCGATTTGGCCCAAAAATGCCTTATTTGCATAATTTCTCTTGTTTTTCAACACAAATAGCCACGAATATTGAAACACACCATACTGGGATGAACCCCAAACTCCCTGGCATGCCCCAATTAATTTTTGTTTCACAGCATACCCGAAACCCAAGCCCACCCCCAAATGGCCACAAATATTGAAACAGACCACATTGTGATGATCCCTAACCTCTCTATTATTCCTCAAACAATTCTCAACCAACATCACATCCAAACCCTGGGCCTACCCTAGAACCGTGGGCTATAACACACCAATTTGGCCTGAAAATGCCCAGTTCATGCTGTTTCGCCCGTTTGTCTATCCAAATAGGTACAAATATTTAAAACGAACACACTGGGATGATCCCTAACCTCCTTAGCACGCCCTAATATATTTATGGCCCACAGCACGCCCGAACCCCAGACCCACCCCTAGAACCCTGGGCTATATCACACTAATTTAACCTGAAAATGCCTCGTTCGCCTTATTTCGCCCATTTGTCAACCAAATGGCCACGAATATTGAAATGGACCACACTGGGATATTACCATGCCTCAGTCAATTTTTAACCAACAACACGCCTGAAGCTCGAGCCCACCCCTGGAATGGTGGGCTATAGCACACCAATTTATCCCAAAAATTCCCCATTTGTTTTACTTCGCCCATTTGTCCACCCAAATGGCCACGAATATTGAAACGTACCACAATGGGACCATCCTTAACCTACCTGGAACTCCCTTATTGATTTTCGGCCATCATCACGACCGAACCCCAAGCCCACCCCCAAAACCATGAGCTGTAGCATATCAATTTAGCTCGAAAATGCACCATTTGTGCTGTTTCACCCATTTGTCTACCCAAATGGCCATGAATATAGAAACAGAACACACTAAGAGATCCCCAACCTCCCTGGAATACCTCGATCTATTTTCAATTAACAATACGCCCAAACCTTAGGCCCACCCTAGAACTGTGGGCTATAGCACACTAGTTTGGCCCGAAAAACCTCATTAACACCATTTCGCTTATTTGTCTACCCAAATGGACACGAATATTGAAAAAAACTACACTGGGATGATCCAAAACCTTCCTAAAATACATCGATCAATTTTTATCCCAAAGAACATCCAAAGCCTGGGCCCACCCCAGAACCGTGGGCTATAGCACACCAATTTATCTTAAAAATGCCCCGTTCGCGCCATTTTACCTATTTGTCTATCCAAATGGCCATGAATATAGAAATGAACCACACTGGGATGATCCCTAACTTCCCTGTAAAGCCTTGATTGAATTTTAACCAAGAACACGATCGGATCCTAGGCCCATCCCTGGAACCGTGGGCTATAGCACACTGATTTGGCCTCAAAACACCCCGTTCACGTTATTTTAACCATTTGCCCACCCAAATAGCCACGAATATTGAAACAGACCACACTGGGATGATCCCCAACCTCCCTGGTATGCCCTAATAGATTTTTAGCCCTCAGCACGCCTAGACCCCAGGCCCACCTCTGGAATCTTGGGCTATAGCACACCGATTTAGCCTGAAAATGACCTGTTCGGGGCATTTCACTTGTTTGTCAACCCAAATAGCCACGAATATTTAAATGAACCACACTAGGATATAACACACTGAATAAGACCAAAAATACCCTATTTGTGTCGTTTCGCCCATTTGTCAAACAAAATGACCATGAATATTGAAAAAAACCACGGTGGAATGATACCCAACCTCCCTAGCATGCCCCGATCAATTTTTTTCCCACATCATGCCCGGATCCCAGGCCCACCCCCAGAACCGTGGTCTATAGCACTCTGATTTAGCTCGAATATGCCCCATTCTCATTATTTTGCCTGTTTTTCCACCCATATGGCCACGATTATTGAAAAGGACCGTACTGGGATAATCATTAACCTCCTTGGCATACCCCGATTTATTTTTGACCCATATAACAGCAAGACCCCAGGCTCACCCCAAGAACCTTGGGTTATAGCACTCCGATTTGGCCCGAATATTCCTCATTATCATCGTTTCAATGTTTGGTCCACCCAAATAGCCATGAATATTGAAACTGCCCATACTAGAATAATTGGAAACCTCCCTAGCATACCTCAGTCAATTTTTGACCCATAACACACCTGGAACCCGAGCCTACACCCAAATTCGTGGGCTATAGCACACCAATTTGGCCCAAAAATGCATCGTTTGAATCATTTCTCTTGCTTGTCCAACCAAACAGCAACGAATATTGAAATAGACCACACCGAGACAATACTAAACCTCCTTAACATGACTCGATCAAATTTTAGCCCACAGCACACCCGAACCCTGGGCCCACCCCAAGAACCGTGGGCTATACTAAACTGATTTAGCCTAAAAATACCCCATTTGTGCTATTTCACCAGTTTGTCCACCAAAATGGCAACGAATATTTATATGAACCATACTGGGATGATCCCTAGCCTCACTGGCATGCTCCAGTCAATTTTTGACCCACAGAACGTCCGGACCCTAGGTCTACCACAGAATCATGGGCTATAGTACATTAATTTGGCTCGAAAATGACCATTCATGCTGTTTTGCCTATTTGTCCTCTCTAATGTCCACGAATATTAAAATGGACCATGCTGGACTATTCCTAAACTCCCTGGCATGCCCCAATAAATTTTTTGACCATAACATGCTCGGACCCCCAGGGATGACCCCAGAATCGTAGTTTATATCACACCGATTTGGCTGCGCCATTTTTTCCATTTTCCACCTAAATGATCACAGTTATTGAAATAGACCACACTGATATGAACCCCAACCTACCTGGCATGCCTCGATCAACTTTCATCCCACAGCATGCCCGAAACCCAGGCCCACCCCTAGAATTATAGGCTATATAGCACACTAATTTGGCTCAAAAATGCCCCGTTCGCGCCGTTTCAACTATTTTTCCACCCAAGTTAGCACGAATATTGAAAAGGACTACACTGGGATGATTCACAACCTCCCTGGCAGGCCCATATAGATTTTTTGCCCATAGAATGCTCTGATCCTGGGCCCACCCCAGGAATCGTGGGCTATAACACATCAAATTAGCTCGATAATGCCTCATTCATGCCATTTTACCCGTTTGTCCATCCAAATTTCCATAAATATTTCAATGAAACACACTGGTATGATACCCTATAACCCTGGCACACCCCGATAGATTTTTGGCCCACATCATACTCGTACCCCTGGCCCACTTTCAAAATAGTGGGCTATAGCACACCGAGTTGGCCTAAAAATGCCCAGTTCTCGCTATTTTGCCCGTTTGTCAACCCAAATGGTCAAAAATATTAAAACAAACCACATTGGATTGATCCCCAACCAACCTGGCATGCCCTAGTTGATATTCATCCCATAGCATGCCCAAACCACAGGCCTCTCCAGGTAATAGCTTACCACTTCTAGTGGTGATAGACATGTATGAGCCATTACTCTGTGGATTTTAGACCGTATCACTTGGTAACATTTTGCTTTTCCTATGGTTGAATACTGCAAAGAGTTAGCTCATCTGCTGCTCCAACTGTTTGATTACGATGGAGTGTGAGTGCGCAAACTGACTGATGGATGCCATATCGGTCTTCATGGTGGTCACGCCAGAGTTGGTAGCCTCCACTCACTTCAACAACTTAGCCATCATGTCCTCCATGGACATCTTTTTAGAACTTGTTGAAGCAGCCTCACGATTTCTAGGAGAAACATATAGCCCACTCCTATCATTGTTATTCCTCCAATTTCCTTGCTCCTTATCTTTATAACCAGGCCTATCATCGTAAGTTCGGCCTTGATTCCATTGGCTATTGCCTTGGAAACCCCCTGATTATTAACATACTTCTCTTCTTCATCTGCATCAGCCTCAATTCTATCTTGAGATCCCATAACTTACACCTTCTAAATCTTGCCTGATAGAAAGTTCTTGGTTAGCAAGTCCATTTGTGTTTTAAGGTGAGCCATGTCTTGGTCACTCATCTCATCTCTTCTGCTTTGCTCTGCAGTAATACCCCTTACAAACTATGCTTGACTGTATTTAGTCATTCTGTCCAACATCTCAAAAACCTCTGGGAATGTAAAATCAACAAACGAACCACCAACAACATTATCTACAATTGGCTTTGTAATAGAGTTAAGAGCCCTGTATATAGTCTCCATCAAGTTAATGTCCGTCAGATTGTGGTTCGTACACTGTATCAGCTTCTTCTTTAATCTCTGCCAGGTTTCATGTAAGGTTTTAGTCAGGAGCTGCCTAAAGTTATTGATCTCATCCCTAAACTGTACCCTCTTCTTGGAAGAAGAAAATAACCTTTCTAGGAAAGCTCCTTTCAACTGCCTCCAGTTGGTTATAAAATCAGGTGTCAGTTCATTTAGCCACAATGTTGCCTCCCCAGAGAGAGACAACAGGAACAATCTCAATCGGATAGCATTCCGGCCTACTCCTGGGTTATCAAAAGATTTAAAATAGTGACAAAATTCACCAGATGCAAGTTCAGGTCATCCCCAGGAAGGCCACCAAACAACCCGTTCAAATTGATAAGTTGGATCATAGTACTCGTAATGTTGAATTTCACCCCAGGTGCCAACGGTGGAGGAATAATTGCACCCATTTCACCTGCTCCGTCTATTCCATCATCATAATTATTGAGATCATACTGGACCGGCTGGTATAATTGCCTTTCTTAGAATGGACAGTTCTTGTTAACATTACACTGTACTGGTGCAGCTATTTGCTCTGCACGCCTTGGGTTACTAGGATTCATCAACTCCTCATCTCTTAAATCTTCATCTTTGGGATTTGGAAGTCATGCCTGTTGACCGACATTTTGCACATTCACCTGAGCTCTAGCTAAGGCTGCTAACCTGTCAGACTCTTGTTATTCTATCATTCTTCCAATTTGTTGCGGTTCCAGATTAAGTGGTAATAATGGTTCTCCGAAACTTCTGGTTCTTGGCATACACTGTAAAGATCCTGCAATAAACAAAAACAACAAATAAATGTAAAACTAGAAAACTTGACTAATAGCCAATTTGCGCCTACAAACTTTAGTTTACAACTATATTCCCCAGTAACGGTGCCATTTTTGATAACGCGCAAACTACACCTCTCAATGAGAATGTAAACGATCATTGTCAATATAAAACCCAACTAGGTTGGGGTCGAATCCCACAGGGAATATGGTGTGAATGTAAGTCATTTGCGATTTAATCAACTGATAGTTGGATATTTCCAGAAATGGGGTTTTTAGTTTAACAAGTAATTGTTGGTCACTTTAGTTTCAGTGTTCGTAATCAAGAGTTTATGAGAAACCAGAATTATGTTCACTAGGGGTTTTGGTACTTGACAGATGCTAATAGTGGTTCAAGATTCTCGCCGTAGCTAGGAAAACAGGTTATTTTTATCGAAGTTATTCCTAAATGTCTCTCGACCTACTTAATCATTTAATTACCTAATCCTCTTGGACTTAGGAAATTTATGTTCACTGGCCAGAATTTACCTCAGGTTAACTAACCTTACTACAACGTTGATTATTAAATGGAAGTTTAGTGTTTCCAAGTCCCTGTTGATAATTCACTTCCCACTATATTTAATTTCTTTCTCAAGCAAATCAAAGTAGGTGTTATCTATCGTTTGCAACCAATAGACGTAAATTAAAACCTCATAATTATCAAGAAGTCCTATTACCTTTTGAATCTTGAACACTTAGCACTTTATCAAGACTTAACCCTAGATCCCATAATTCAGGTTAGAGGGATTTAGCCACTCATAAAGTTAAAATCAAAACAACTAGTTGTATTCATGCTTTGAAAGATTAACTTACCATAAGAAAAATAATAACTAGTGAATCTCAGATTAGATCGCAATACAAATCCCAAAATAATGATTATAATCTCTTCAAAGTAATTGTTTTTTCAAGCAAAGAAATTAGAGAGAGAAAATATAAAAGTATGTGTCTCAAAACTCAATGTTCGGAACTCTCCAAAAAAACCCTAAACAAGGCTTTAAATAGTTCACCCCAATTATGGAAACAAAATAATAAAATTCAGAAATTCCTCGGATTAGGTGATGCCATTTGTGATAGCCTATCAGGAGGCTGATGACTTATCATAAATGTCGTCAGCTCCTCTTTTCTTTTAATACTCGCTGCCTAATGCTGATGACAAATGGTTATGCTCTATTAGCTCCTTGATGACCTATCACGAATGTCGTCAAGTCTCTACTTCAGCTCTCATGTGTTGCCTTAGGCTGACGACAACTTTAACGACTTATTAGCTTCTTGACAACCTAGCACAAAATGTTGTCACAGCTTTCAACTCAAGTCGATTCTCTATCTGAGGCTGATAATGAAGCTGATAACTTATCAAAGGTCTGCCGACCTATTCGAAATGTCGTCAAGCATACTTCTCCTTTATTTTCTTCCAATTTCAACTCTTTTGCTTCCATCCTTGTTGGTTCTCTATCGTCTTAGCTTCTACTGTAAAATCAAACATAAAACAATCAAAAATGAAAAACGTTTCTTAAGACTTCACAATTGTTCTTAGTTAAAAGCCTCAAATGTGTTAGCATTAGCTCACACATCAATATCATACCGATTTAGCCCATAAATGCCCTGTTCAGACCGTTTCACCCATTTGTCAACCTAAATGGCCACGAATATTAAAACAAACCAAACTGGGATAATCACCATGCCTCGATCGATTTTCAACCAACAACATGCCCGAAACCCGGGACCACCCCTGGAATGGTGGGATATAGCACACCAATTTATCCAAAAAATACCTCGTTTACGCCGTTTTGCCCATTTGTCCACCTAAATGGCCACGAATATAGAAACGGACCATATTAGGACCATCCTCAACCACCCTGGCACTCCCTTATTAATTTTCAGCCCTCAGCACACCTGGGCCCCGAGCCCACCCTTGAAACTGTGGGCTATAGCACATTAATTTAGTCCGAAAATGCCTGGTTAGCACTATTTCACCCATTTGTCTAACCAAATGGCAACGAATATAGAAATGAACCACACTAGGAGATCACCAACCTCCCTAGAATGCCTCAGTCTATTTTCAAACAACAACACATCCAAACCCTAGGCCCACCCTTAGAACCTTGGGCTATAGCACACCAATTTGGCTCGAAAAAACCCATTCACACTATTTCGCCCGTTTGTCTACCCAAATAGACACAAATATGGAAATAGACCACACTGGGATGATCCCCATCCTCCCTAGCACACCCCTATCACTTTTTATCCCACAGAACATCCAAACCCCAAGCCCACCCCAACACCGTGGGCTATAACACATTGATTTAGCCCAAAAATGCTCATTTGCGCTGTTTTGCCCATTTGTCTATCCAAATGGCCATGAATATAGAAATGGACCACACTAGGATGATCACTAACCTCCCTGGCATGCCTTGATTGATTTTCAACCAACAAAATGCTCGGACCCTAGGCCCATCCCTGGAACCGTGGGCTATAGCACACCAATTTGGCCCCAAAATACCCTATTCGCACTGTTTCTCCCATTTGTCCACCCAAATGGCCATGAATATTGAAACAGACCATAATGGGATGATATCCAACCTCCCTTGCATGCCCCAATAGATTTTCATCCCTCAGCACGCCTGGACCCCAGGCCCCCCCGAAACCTTAGGCTATAGCACATCGATTTGGCCTAAAAATACACCATTTATAGAATTTTGCTTGTTTGTTAATCCAACTGGCCATGAATATTTACACGGACCACACTAGGATATAACACACTGAAGAAGACCGAAAAGTCCCTATCCGCACTTTTTCACCTGTTTGTCAAATGAAATGGCAATGAATATTGAAACGAACCACAGTGGTATGATAGCCAACCTTCCTAGCACAACCCAATCAATTTTTGTACCATAGAATGTTCGGACCCCAGGCCCACTCCCAGAACTGTGGTCTATAGCACTCTGATTTAGCCTGAATATGCCCCCTTCTTGCCATTTTGCCTATTTGTCCTCACAAATGACCATGAATATTGAAACGGACCACATTGGGATGCTCCCTAACCTCCTTGGCATACCTCAATCAATTTTTAGCCCACAACACACCTATATCCCGGGCCTACCCCAAGAACCGTGGGCTATAGCACTCCAATTTGGCCTAAATATGCCTCATTCTCGCCGTTTCACACTTTTGTCCACCCAAATGGCCATGAATATTGAAACTGGCCACAATGGGAAGATCTTTAATCTCTTTGGCATGACCTGATCAATTTTTGGCCCACAACACACCTAGACCTGGACCCACCCCAGAACCATGGGTTATAGCCTACCGATTTGGCCTGAAAATACCCCGTTCAAATTATTTCCCCATTTTCCACTCAAATAGCCATGAATATTAAAATGACCCACAGTGGAATGATCCCTAGTCTCCCTAGCATTCCCTGATATAATCTTATCCCACAGTACGCTCGAACCCCGATCCCACCCTCGGAATCGTGGGCTATAGCACACTAATTTAGTCCAAAAATGCCTCATTCATGATGTTTCACCCATTTGTCCACCCAAATGGCTATGAATATTGAAACAGACCAAACTAGGATGATCTCCAACCTCCATTGCATGCCTCGGTCTATTTTTGGCCCACAACACAACCAAACCCCTAGCTCACCCTGAGAACTATGGGCAATAGAACATTAATTTGGCTCGAAAATGCCTCGTTCGCGTCGTTTTTCCTATTTGTCCACCCAAATTGCCACGAATATTGAAATGAACCACATTGGGACAATCCCCAACCTCTTTGGTACGCCTCGATTGATTTTTCACCCACAAAATTCCTTGACCCAAGACCACCCCTGGAACCGTGGCTATAGCACACTGATTTGGCCTGAAAATTCCTCGTTTACGCTATTTCGCCTATTTGTCCATCTAAATAGCCACGAATATTAGAACGGACCACACTGGGACAATACCCAACTTCCCTAGCATGATCTGATTGATTTATGTCCCATAGAACGCCAGGAACCCTAGCCCACCCTTAAAATCAAGGGATGTAGCACACCAATTTGGCCTGAAAGTTCCCCGTTCGCCTGTTTGTCCACTGAAATGGCCACAAATAATGAAAGGGACAACAAGGGGATGATCCCAACCTCCCTAGCACACCCCGGATGATTTTCGACCTATAACACACACGAAACCCAAGCCCACCCCAGAACCATAGGTTATAGCATACTGATTCAGCCCAAAAATACCCTATTTACGCCGTTTCACCTGTTTCTCAACATAATGGACACGAATATTGAAACAAACCACATTGTTATTATCCTCAACCTTCCTAGCATACCTCAATTGATTTTCGATCGACAACAAACTCGAACCTCGAGCCCACCCCTAGAATCCGGAGATTTAGCACACTAGTTTGGCTTAAAAATACCCGGCTCGTAGAGTTTCACCCTTTTGTCCACCCAAATAGCCACAAATATTTAAACGGATCATACTGGGAAGATCGATAACCTCCCTAGCACTCCCTGATTAATTTTTAACCAACAACACTTTCAAACCTCAGGCCCACCCCCGGAACTGTGGTCTATAGCACATCGATTTGGTTGGAAAATGCCATGTTCGCGTAATTTTGCCTATATATCAACCGAAATGGCCATGAATATTTAAACAGACCACAGTAAAATGATACCCAACCTCCCTGGCATGCCTCAATAAATTTTTGGCCCATATCATGCCAGGACATCGGGCCCACCTCGGAATCATGGGCTATAGCACATGGATTTGGCCCCAAAAAAGCTCTATTCGCGCTGTTTTGCCCATTGCCAACCCAAATTGCTACTAATATTGAAACGGGCTATATTATTATGATCCCTAACTTTCATGGAATGCCCTTTTGGATTTTAAACCCAAAACACACCTGGACACCGAACCCAGCCTAGAACCATAGGCTATACCCCACTGATTTGCCCTGAAAATTCCCCATTTAGGTCGTTTTGCCCGTTTATCCACCCAAATGGCCATGGATATTAAAACGGACCACACTGGGATGATCCTAACCTCTCGAGAATTCCCTAGTCAATTTTCATCCCCCAGAACACCAGGACCCTGGGCCCACCCCAAAACCGTAGGATATAGCACACCAATTTAGCCTTAAAATGCCCCATTTGTGTCGTTTCGATTGTTTGTCCACCCAAATGGTCGTAAATATTGAAATGGACCACATTTGTATGATCCCTAACCTTACTGTCATACCCCAATCGATTTTCAGCCCACAGCACGTTCAAACCCCGGGGATGACCCTAGAACCGTAGGCTATAGCATACTAATCTAGCTTGAAAATGCCCTGCTCGTGCCGTTTCATCCATTTGTCAACCTAAATGACCACAAATATTGAAACAAACTTTATTAAGATGATCCCCAACCTCCATGGCATGCCCTGATCAATTTTTGGCCCACAACATACCTGGACCCTAGGCCCACCCCCAGAACCGTGGGCTATAGCACAACAATTTGGCTCGAAAATATCCTATTCATAGCATTTCGCCTTTTTGTACACCCAAATGGTCATGAATATTGAAACGAACCACACTAGGAAAATTCCTAAGCTCCCTAGCATGCCTCGGTCAATCTTAGGCCCACAGCAAGCCCAGACCACGGGCCCACCCCCAGAATCGGGGTTTGTAGCATACTGATTTAGCTCGAAAATGTCCCATTCGCATCGTTTCGCCCGTTAGTCCACCCAATTGGCTACGAATATTAAAATGGACCATAGTGGGACAATCCCCAACCTCTATGGCATAGTTAATTAATTTTTGACCCATAGAAAGCTTGGACCCCAGGCCTACCCCAGAACCATGGGCAACAATACACCGATTTCGTTCGAAAATACCCCGTGTGCACTATTTCACCCATTTATTGACCTAAATGGAACCGAATATTGAAACAAACCACTATGGAATAATTCCCAACCTCTGTGCAATTTCCCAATCTAATTTTGGCCCACAACATGCCCGAACCCTAAGCTCACCACCGGAACCGTGGGCTATAACACACTGATTTAGCTAAAAAATGCCTCGTTCGCAATGTTTTGCTTGTTTGTCCACCCAAATGGACACAAATATTAAATTTAACCACACTGGGATGATCCCTAACATCCCTGGCATACCTCAGTTGATTTTAATCCCACAACAGCCTGGACCCCAGGCCCACCCCCGAACCGTGGGGTATATCAAACTAATTTGGCTCCAAAATGCCTTATTCTCACTGTTTTGCCTGTTTGTCCACTAAAACAGCCACGAATAAAGAAACGAACTACACTAGGATGATACCTAACCTCCCTGGCACACCACGATCAATGTTTGGCCAACGACACAGCCAAACCCTGGGTCCACCCTCAAAACTGTGGACTATTATAGCACACTGATTTAGCCGTAAAAAACTACTTTATGTTGTTTCGCCTGTTTGTCCATGAAAATGGCCACAAATATTAAAATAGACCATAATCGGACAATCCCTAACCTCATTGGCATGCCCCGATCAATTTTTGGCCCATAGTATATGCCAGGACACTAGGCCCACCTCAAGAACCGTGGGCTATAGCACACCAATTTTACCCAAAAATGCCCCATTGGTGGCATTTTTACCATTTGTCCAAGCCACGAATATTGAAATAGACCACACTAGGATGATTCTCAACCAAATTGGAATGCCCTAATCAATTTTCAGCCAACAGAACGCCCAGACCCCAGGCCTACCCCCGAAACCATAGCCTATAACACACAGATTTAGTGCAGAAATGCCATATTCATGCAATTATTCTTGTTTTTCCACCATATGGCCACGAATATTGAAACGATCCATAATATTACGATCCCAAACCTTCCTGGCATGACCCAGTATATTTTCTTTCCATGGCACACCCAGAACCTAGGCCCAACCCCAAAACCGTAGGCTATAGCACACTAATTTAGCTAAAAAAATTCCCTGTTCGCCCTGGTTTGCCCATTTATCCACCCAAATGGCCACGAATATTGTAATGTACCACACTGGGATGATTTTATACCTCCCTGGTATGCCCCGATCAATTTTATCCGCACACTATGCTCGACTCTTGGGCCCACCCTAAAATGTGGGCTATAGTATACCTATTTTTCTCAAAAATGCCCTATTTGCACTATTTAGCCTGTTTGTCCATCCAAATGGACACGAATATTGAAACAAACCACACCGCAAAGATCCTCAACCTCCCTGGCATGTCCTGGTCGATTTTTGGCCCACATCACACAAAGATCCCAGGCCTACAATCAGAACCGTGGGTTATAAACACCAATAGCCCCAAAAATGCCCTATAATTACCATTTTGCCCGTTTGTCCACCCAAATAGTCATGAATATTGAAATGAACCACACTGGACAATCCTCAACCTCCCTAGCATGCCCTCATAGATATGTGGTCCACAACATACTCGTACCTTGAGCCCACCCCCAAAATCGTAGGCTATAACAAACTGATTTACCCTAAAAATGTCATATTCACACTATTTTGCCTGTTTGTCCACCCAAATGGCCACAAATATTTAAACGGACCATACTGAAACTATTCCCAAACTCCCTGGCATTCCCAAACGATCCATTTATTTTGACTGATCTATTTAAATGGACACAAATATTGAAATAAAACACACTGGAATGATACCTAACCTCCCTGGCATGCCCCAGTCAATATTTGGCCCACAGAACTCCCGAACCCTAGGACCACCCCCAAAACCATGGTCTATAACACATTAATTTAGCCTGAAAATTCCCGATCTCACCGTTTCGCCTGTTTCTCCATCTAAATGGCCATGAAAATTGAAATGTAACACAATGGAATGATTCCCAACCTCTCTACCATAACCCAATTTATTTTCTCCACACAGCACACTCGGACCTTGTGCCCGTCCCCAAAACAGTGGGCTATAGCACACCAATTTGCTAAAAAATGCACAAATCACACCATTTTGCCCGTTTGTCCACCCAAATAGACATGAATATTGAAACAGACAATACTGGGATGATCCTCAACCTCCCTAGCACACCCTATTCAATTTTTGTCCCACATCACACACAGACCTCAGGCCTACCCCCAGAACCTTGGGCTATAACACACCAATTTACCCTAAAAATGCCATATTATTGCCGTTTTGCCCATTTGTCCACCCAAATGGTCATGAATATTGAAACGGTCCATATTGGGATGATACCCAACCTCCCTAGCATGCCTTGATCAATATTCAACCCACAACACATCCGTAACTCGGGCCCACCCCCTAAATCGTAGGCTATAGCACACAGATTTGGTCCAAAAATGCCCCATTCGTGCCATTTTGCCTGTTTGCTCAACCAAATAGCTACGAATATTTAAATGGACCACACTGGATGGTACCCAACCTCCCTAGCATTCCCCGGTCATTTTTTGGCCCACAGCTTGCTTGGACCCCAAACCCACCCCCAATATTATAGGCTATAGCACACCGATTTCGCCAAAAAATGTCCTATTCACGTCGTTTCTCCCATTTTTCTTCCTAAAAATCTATTGAAATAGACCACAATGGGAAAATCCCTAACTTTCTTATCACGCCCAATTGATTTTTAGCCCTCATCACATACATACCTAGGGCCCACCCTCAAAATCGTGGGCTATAGCACACCAATTTGGCATGAAAATGCCCCGTTCGGATCATTTCACTCGTTTGTCCACCTATATGGCCACGAATAATGAAACCAACAATCCTGGGATGATCCCCAACTTTCCTGGCATGCCTCAATTAATTTACAGCCCCAACAAACCCAAAATTCTGGCCCACCCCTGATACCGTGGCTAAGCACACTAATTTTTGCCCCTAAAATGCCCCATTCGCGCCATTTTGCCTGTTCGTATGCCCAAATGGTCACGAATATTGAAATAGACCATACTACAATGATCCCCAAACTCCCTGTCATGCGCTGATTAATTTTTGGTCCACAACAGGCCCGAGCCCTAGTCCCACCCAGAACTGTGGGCTATAGCACACCAAATTTGCTCAAAATGCCCATTCGCGTTGTTTTGCCCATTTGTCCACCCAAATAGCCACGAATAATGAAACAAACCACACTGGAATGATCCCCAACCATCCTTATATTCCTCAGTCTATTTACAGCCCACAATACACTCGGACCCCGGGCCTACCCCAAAACCGTGGGCTATTGCACACCGCTTTAGCATGAAAATGCCCTGTTTGCTCGATTTCGCCCGTTTGTCCACCCAAATGGCCATGAATATTGAAACGGGCTACATTGGAATGATCACCAAATCACCAACCTCCCTATCATGCCCCGATTAATTTTTGGCAAATTAAATGCCCAAACCTCAGTCCCACCCGAACCATGGACTATAGAAAATTAATTTAGTCCAAAAATGCCCTATTCGTGCCGTTTTACTTATTTCTCTACCTAAATGGACATGAATATTAAAATGGACCACATTGGGATAATACCCAACCTCTTGACATGCCTCGGTAGATTTTTGGCCCACAACACTTCCTAACTCTGGGTCCACCCCTAAAACCATGGGCTATAGCAATCGATTTGACTCGAAAATGCCCCGTTCGTGCCACTTTTCCCATTTGTCCACCTAAATGGCAAAAAATATTGAAAAGGTAAACACTAGGACCATCCCTAACAAATTTTTTTCCTACAACACTCTTGGACCCCAGGCCTATCCCTAAAACCGTGGGCTATCGCACACTGATTTGGCCCAAAAATGCCCCTTTCAAGCTGTTTCGCCTGTTTGTCCACTGAAATAGCCATGAATATTGAATGAAATAGACCACAATGGGATGATACCTAACCTATCTAACATTCCCAAATCAATTTTTGTCCAAACACATGCCCGAACACAGGCCCACCCCTGGAACTGTGGGCTATAGCACACCGATTCGGCCAACAAATGGTTCATTCAGCTATTTTGCCCATTTGTCCTCCCAAATGGCTACAAATATTTAAACAGACCACACCAGGACGATTCTCAACCCACATGGAATGAATCAATTGATTTTTAGCCCATAGCGCTCTCAGAACTCGGGCCCGCCCCCAGAACCGTAGACTATAGCACACCGATTAGGCCAAAAAATGCCCTATTCGTCCAATTTTTCCCGTTTGTCCACCATATGGCCTTGAATATTGTAACAAACCACACTAGGATGATCCTAAGCATTCCTGGCATGCCCCGGTCGATTTTATCCCCACAGCTCACCTAGACCCCAGGCCCACCCCCAAAACCATGGGTTATAGCACACTGATTTGGCCCAAAAATTCCACATTAACACCGTTTCCCCCTTTGCCCACCCAAATAGCCAAGAATATTGAAGTGTACCATACTAGAATGATCCCCAACGTACCTGTCACACCCAGGTCGATTTTCTCCCCATAACATGCCTGGATCCCGAGCCCACCCCCAGACGGTGGGTTATAGCACACCAATTTTGCTTAAAAATGCCCTATTCGCACTATTTTATCCCATTTGTCCACCCAAATGGACATGAATATTGAAACAGACCACACTAAGATGATCCCCAACCTCCCTGGCACACCCTTGTCGATTTATAGCATACATCACGCCCGTACATGGGCCTACCCTCAGAACTGTGGGCTATAGCACACCGATTTTCACCCAAAATGCCCCGTTATTACTGTTTTTCTTGTTTGTCTACCCAAGTGGTCATGAATATTGAAACGGACCATACTGGGAAGATCCCCAATCTCCCTAGAATGACCCATTTGATATTCAACTCACAGAGCGCTCAAAACTTGGGCCCACCCCCAAAACCATAGGCTATAGCACATCGATTTGGTCCAAAAATGCCTCATTCGCACCGTTTTTTTCCTGTTTGTCCATCCAAATGGCCACAAATATTTAAACAGACCATACTAGGATGATCCCCAACCTCCCTGGCATAACCCAATTAATTTTTAGCCTACAGCACGCCCAGACCCTAAGCTAACCCCCAAAATCGTGGGCTATAGCACACCAATTTTACCCGTTTGTCCACCCAAATGTCCATGAATATTAAAAAGGACTGCACTAAGCCCATCCACAATCTCCTTGGCATATCTCGATCAATTTTTGGCCCATAACACGCCCGAATCCCAGGCCCACCCCCAAAACTGTGGGCTATAACACATCAATATTGGCCTAAAAATACTCCATTTACGCTGTTTTACCAATATAAAAACACAACACACTAAGATGATCCCCAACCTCCCTGGCACTCCTTGATCGATTTTTGACCCACAACACACCCGGACCCCTGGCCCACCCCTAAAATCGAAGGCTATAGCTCATCAATTTGGCCTAAAAATGCCCTATCATGTTGTTTCACTCGTTTGGCCACCGTAATGGCTAATAATATTTAAATGGACTATACTAGAATGATCTCTAACCTCCTTGATCGAACCCTAGAAACGTGGGCTATAATATACTAATTTGGACTGATAATGCCCTATTCGCGCCTTTTCATGCATTTTCCACCCAAATGTCCATGAATATTGAAATGGAACATACTAGGATGATACGTAACCTCCATGGCACGCCTTAGTAGAATTTAGGCTGACAACATGCCCGTACCCCAAGCCCACTCATAAAATGTGGGCTATAGCACACTGATTTTCAGCCCAAAAATGCCCCGCTCGTGCTGTTTTGCTCATTTACCCGCACAAATGACCATAAATATTGAAACAGACCACACTAAGATGATCCAGAAACTCCCTATCAATACCCAATCAATTTTAGGCCCACAGCACGCCCAAACCCTAGGCCCACCCCTGAACCATTGGCTATAGCACACTAAATTTACTCGAAAATGCCCCGTTCATGCCGTTTTGCTCATTTGTCCACCCAAATGGCTATGAATATTGAAACAGATTATACTGGGATGATACACAAACCTTCTATCATGCACCGGTGTATTTTTGGCCTACAGCACGCTTGGATATCGGGTCTACCCTAAAATCGTGGGCTATAGCACACCAATTTGGCTTGATAATGCCCCGTTTGTTTGGTTTCGATTGTTTGTTCACCAAAATAGACATGAATATTGAAACAGACCATACTGGGATGATCGACAACTCCCTTGCATGCCCTGGTTGATTTTTGTCACACTACATGTCCGAACCTCAGGCCCACCCCCCAAACCATGGGCTATATAATATTGATTTACCCTTAAAAATACCCAATTCATGTTGTTTTGCTTATTTCTCCACCCAAATGGCAACAAAATTTAAATTGAACTACACTGGAATGATTCCAAACCTCCATGGTACACCAATAGATTTTCTTCCCACAACACTCCCTGGCCTAGGGCCCACCCTTAAACCATGGCCTATAGAAATTGATTTGGCTTAAAAATGCTCAAGATTAAATAAAAATAAAGGCCGAGAAAAATTTAAAAAGAAAAAAAAATAAGAATCAAAGAAAACTATTTTTTTTTTTATAAAAGTAGACATTGAAAGGTGTAAACAAAAAAAAAAGTAAGAGTTGAGAAAAACTAAAAAGAACAAATAAAAAGAGGAAAGAAAAAATAAAAAATATATTAAAAAACAATGTTGGATGTCATTGTCTGAAACAATATTGGATGTCATTGTTTATGAAACCAGTAACTTTTGTCCACATTAGTAGCCATGTGGCACACAAACTATTGGGTAACCAAATCAATCATGTAATCTAATAATTCATATCCCCCTTTTTCTCTATTTAGATTAACCCTCCCCCCATATATGTAAACGGCTATAAATAGCCTGCTAGTTACGAAAATAATGATCATCAAGATCAAAAACTATGAACAATTTCTCATACTCTTCAATTTGCTCTATTTAATTTGTTTTCTTTACTTTCTATAATTTAATAACACGTTATCAGCACGAGTCTCTACGAAACCCCTCCGAAGGTAATCAAAGGTTAGTATTTTATTTTCTTAAATAATGGCTAATATTTCTAGACGCAATTTTAGTGCCCTAGACATATCTGGCAAAATTTACATGTCTTGGGAACTTGACGCTAAAATACATCTAAATGCAATGGGTCTGGCAGACACCATTAAAAATGATAATAAGGCATCTGATCAAGATAAGGCCAAGGCCATGATATTTCTTCATCATCATCTTGATGAAGGGTTAAAAATGGAGTACCTCATGATAAAAAATCCCCTCATATTATGGAACAACTTAAAGGAAAGATATGACCACCTGAAGATGGTCATACTCCTACAAGTTTGTACTGAATGGACCTATTTGAGGTTCCAGGACTTTAAAAATGTAAATAAATATAATTCTGCGATGTATAGAATTAAATCATAGTATGACTTATGCGGGAAAAAGATCACAGATCACGACATGATAGAGAAAACCCTTTCTATTTTTCACTCCTCGAATATGGTCCTGCAGCTGCAGTACCGAGAAATGAGTTTCAAAAAGTATTCTAAGTTAATTGGTCATCTTCTTGTTGCTGAATAATATAATGATCTTTTAATAAAATATAATGAAACTCGGCCTCCTGGTACTGCTCCATTCCCAGAAGTGAATGTTTCAAATTTTCACCCAACTTGGAGTTAAAGAAATCCTGACCCCAGTGAGGTCAAGGTCGTGGTCGTTGTCGTGGTCGTGGTCGTGGTCGTGGCAGGTATTTCAATCAAGGTAATCATCTTGCAATAAACAATAACCCTCACCACCAGAGTGCAAAAAGAGGGGTACAGCTCCTAAAACAGCGCCAAAGACGAACCCTGAAAGTAGATGTTATCGATGTGGAGGAAAGGGACACTGGAAGCGTGCCTGTCGTACGCCTAACCATCAGGTAAAACTATATCAGGCGTCCCTTAAAAAGCCAGAAAATGATGCTGAAATAAACTTCCTCCTAGAAGATAACATTGAGCCCATGGACTTGGATGTTTTAGATTTCATTCCTGAAGAACAAGTAAATCACCCTGTCGGTGACAATAATGATATAATCCGTTTATGTTAATTTTCTGTCAAGTTTGTATTAATTTATTTTCTTTTGTTTGTTAAAGTTAAAATTAATTTACGTTTCTATTATTAATATTTTAATAATCTTATAAAGTTTATATAATATATTATGAGCTAGTACCATAGTATAGTATTATGATCACTAAGTAATTTTGATTTTGTAGTACGCACATGAAATTTTAACAGTATGAGCTATTTATGTAATGTTATAGTACATAAATTATGCTAACGTTATGACTAGAATTATTTATTGCAGTAATGAATATTCATAGAAGACATTTTATGAAATTAACTTGAGTAGCCAATAGATCATGTTATTACATACAATATTAATAATGTGTATTTTAGATGCATTAGTTAGTAATAGCAAAACTATTATGTAATAGAGATGTTAATTGTTTAGAACGCAGCTGCAATTAAAATATGGAAATAAAATAAAATAAGGTGTAACTGCATGATATTATGTGCTAATATTTATTTCGTTTATATTTTCATTTTGAAGAAAATATGGCTACTCCTCAAGTCTTATTTGGATCAATAATCGATCATGATGATATTTGTATAATTGATAGTGGGACAACGCACACAATATTTAAAGATGAAAAATATTTTTCCCACTTACTCAAAAAAAGAGCAAATATTACAACAATTGCTGGAAATTCAAAATTGATTGGAAGAGCTATTATATTTCTGCCTAAGGGGACAAAGGTAATTATAGAAGATGCACTGTTCTCTTCTAAATCCCCAAGAAACTTATTGAGTTTTAAAGATATTCGCAGAAATGGATATCATGTTGAGACAATAAATGAAATGAATGTCGAATATGTTGGCATTACAAAGAATGTCTCAGGTCAAAAACAAATGTTGGAGAAATTACCACCTTTGTCTTCTGACTTATACTATGCCGAAATTAGTACAATTGAAGTACACTCTATCGTAAATTAGAATTTTACTGATATAAATACATTTTTGCTCTGGCATGATCGAATAGGCCATCCTGAATCAATAATGATGAGATGAATCATTGAAAATTAAAAAAGGCATCTGTTAAAGAACCTAAAAATTCTTAGACCGGATGAATTTTCATGTGCTGCTTGTTATCAAGGCAAACTGATAACTAGACCATCGCCACTGAAAGTTAACGACGAATCCCCTCAGTTTCTGGAATGTATACATGGGGATATATGTGGGCCCATTCACCCACCAAGTGGGACATTCAGATATTTTATGATCCTCATAGACGCATCTTCAAAATGGTCTCATGTGTGCCTCTTGTCATCTCGCAACCTAGCGTTAGCGAAATTATTGGCACAAATAATACTATTAAGGGCGCAATTCTCAGATTATCCTATTAAGGCTATTCGCATTGATAATGCTGGAGAATTTACATCCCAAGCTTTTGATGATTATTGTATATCAGTTGGGATAAAAGTTGAATATCCTATTGTTCATGTTCATACTCAAAATGGCCTTGCTGAGTTATTTATTAAGCGCCTATAATTGATAGCAAGACCACTTCTTATGAAAATAAAATTGTCTACTACTGTTTGGGGTCATGCTATCTTACATGCAGCATCATTTATTCGTCTCAGGCCAACTCATTATAATAAATACTCCCCATTTCAATTGATTCTGGGCCATGAGCCAAATATTTTCCATCTACGAATTTTTGAATGTGTTGTATATGTGCCAATTACACCACCTCAGCGTACTAAGATGGGCCCCCAGAGAAGGTTAGGAATATATGTGGGGTTTTAGTCACCCTCTATAATTCGCTACCTTGAACCATTGACGGGAGATTTATTTACTGCTCGATTTATAGATTGTTGATTTGATGAAACAAATTTTTCGCAATTAGGGGGAGAAAAATGTGATAAAAGAGAAATTGCATGAAAAGTTTCATCATTATCTCATTTTGATCCACGTACTCCCATATGTGAAAGTGAGATTCGAAAGATCATTCACTTACAGAAATTAGTAAATCAAATGTCAGATGCATTTACTGATTTGAAAAGGATAACTAAGTCACATATCCCTGCAGCGAATGTGCCTGTTCGAATTGAAGTTCTAAAAGAACCTTTTTCTAATGCAATAGCTTCTCAATCCCAAACACGCCTGAAGCGTGGCAGGCCATTGGGTTCAAAGGATAAAAATCCTAGAAAAAGAAGCACGAAAAATGATAAATATGGTGTTGTAAAAGATTCTCCTGAAGAGACTCAAAATCTGATTAATCCTGATATTCTCGAAGAAATTAGTGAACCCAAGACTCAAATGATTAAAGAACTTTCAATAAGTTCAACTAATGATGAGGTAAATTTAGATCGATCAAAAATTATGGTGGATAATGTTTTTGCATATAATGTTGCACTAAACATCATGCAAGACAATGAGGACCTTGAACCTCTATCTGTCGAAGAATGTCGACAGAGAAAAGATTGACCAAAATAGAAAGAGGCGATTCAATTTGAATTGAACTCGTTTACTAAATGGGAGGTTTTTGGACCTGTAGTCAAAACCCCAAATGATGTAAAACTAGTTGGCTATAAATGGGTCTTCATGCGTAAAAGAAATGAGAAAAATGAGATTGTAAGATACAAAGCACGCCTTGTTGCACAAGGATTTTCTCAAAGACCCGGTATTGACTATGAAGAAACATATTCACCTGTAATGGATGGAATGATGTTTAGATACCTCATTGGTCTAGCTGTACATAAAAATCTTGAAATCCATTTAATGGGTGTGGTTACAGCTTATCTTTATGGTTCACTTGATAACAATATTTACATGAAAATCCCAGAAGGATTAAAATTGCCTGAAGAGTATAGTTCAAAGTCTCGAGAATTATATTCAATCAGATTGCAAAGATTATTGTACGGTCTAAAACAATCAGGGCGTATGTGGTATAATCGCCTAAGTGAGTACTTGAAAAATGAAGGATACATAAATGATGTTATTTGTCCTTGTATTTTCATTAAGAAAACAGTGACGGGGTTTATTATACTCGCCGTTTATGTGGATGATATAAATCTCATCAGGACTCTAGAAGAGATCCAAAAGGCAATCGAATATCTAAAGAAAGAATTCGAAATGAAAGATCTTGGAAAGACAAAACTTTGTCTTGGTATGCAAATCAAACATTTAACAAACGGAGTATTCATCCACCAAACTGCCTATACCCAGAAGGTATTGAAATGATTTTACATGGACAATGCATATCCATTAAGTACTCCAATGGTTGTTCGATCACTTGAAGTGAGTAAAGATACTTTCCGACCTCTGGAAGATGGTGAAGAGATTTTTGGTCCCAAAGTACCATATCTCAGTGTTATTGCAGCACTTATGTACCTCGCTAATGTTACAAGGCCAGATATAGCATTTTCTGTTAATTTACTTGCAAGATATAGTTCTTCGCCTACGCGAAGACACTGGAACGGAGTTAAGCATATATTGAGGTACCTAAAAGGGACTATTGATATGGGTCTATTTTATACTAACAAAGCTAGTCCAGATCTTGTTGGTTATGCAGATGCAGGTTATTTATCTGACCCACAAAAAGCACGGTCCCAACAGGCTATGTTTTTACATATGGAGGTACTACAATATCATGGTGATCAACAAAGCAGCCCAGCATTGCTATTTCTTCTAATCATGTTGAGATAATTGCTATCCATGAAGCAAGTAGAGAATGCATATGGCTGAGATCATTGGTACATTCCGTCAAAGAAAGATGTGGCCTAAAGCTTGATATCAAGGTACCTATAGTCATATTTGAAGATAATGCAACATACATAGCTCAACTAAAAGAAGGCTTTATAAAGAGAGATAGAACGAAGCACATTTCACTCAAGTTATTCTTCACACATGACCTTCAGAAGAATGGTGATATTGATGTGCAACAGAACCGTTCCTGTGACAACCCAACAGATTTATTCACCAAATCTTTACCAACTTCAATCTTTGAGAAAATGGTACATAAAATAGGTATGAAAAGACTTAATAAGTTGAATCGAGGTCTTCATCAGGGGGAGTAAGAATACTCCCTGTACTCTTTTTTTCTTAACCAAGGTTTTTATCCTACTGGATTTTTTCCTGATAAGATTTTTAATGAGACAGCACTCAAACGCGTATTCAGTATTTTTTCCCAATACATAGACATCCAAAGGGGGAGTATTAAGAAACAATGTTGGATGTCATTGTCTGAAATAATACTGGATGTCATTGTCTATGAAACCAATAACTTTTGTCCACATTAGTAGCCATGTGGCACACAAACTCTTGGGTAACCAAATCAATCATGTAATCTAATAATTCATATCCCCATTTACTCTATTTAGATTAACCCCCCATATAGCCTGCTAGTTACGAAAAGAATAATCATCAAGATCAAAAACTAAGAACAATTTCTCATACTCTCCAATAATATAAAATTTTTAAAAAAAAAAGTTGAAAGGAAAAAAAAGTAAGAATTGTGTCTGTGCACTAACAAAATCCCGAATATATTAGTTATTGACTAAGAATTTAAGTTTGATGCACGGTCAGTGTATTTTTTCTACTCTATCAAATAACTTTTACCTGCTGTAGCAGGTCATCTATTTTCTGGTAATAATATAAAAATGAATGACCTACTACAACACGTACGTAAAAATCACGTGATGGTGTAAAAAAAATACACCGACGATGCACCAAACTTAAACTCATTGACTTAATTATATAGAATCAAAATGTACACAGTACTAGTCTTACTAGTACTTTCTGTGACCCACGTACTTTAGTATGACCTCTTTGGGTTAGTCTATTTGCTTGTGATGTCACTAATACAAGCCACTAAAATATAAAACCAAAAGTAAGTTCGGGTCTTTCAAAGTGCAAAAAATGCATAAGAATAAAGCTGAAGGAGATTTCAGTAGTCTTTAAGGCCAGTAGCAGCTACCTCGAATCTCCAATGATGCTAGCAACGAAGGAACCACAGGTACTAAAGAAGTATCGTAGATCAATCCTAATTCAAAGTGGTGACGAGTGACACCACATAAAACATTTAAACACAAACACACAACCTGCTGCCATGACCCGATTTCACAAGTTGTGATGGTGCCTACTTTAAGCCACTAGTAGGCAAGCCAAGCTATAGTCCAGAATGATAGATAACAGGACTAACAAGCAGAGACCAAATAAAAAATCATGTATAAAGATAATAACAACAATAATAAGTGAAAACTAAGAAGGGAGCATATATATAGTATATCAAAACGAGAGGAGGAAAAAAGGATCAACTATACAATGAATCTCTCCCAAGACCTGGTAAGGTCAGTACTAGAGCCATAACTAACAGATACCCAGAGTACTAGACAAGAATATAAAATGTCCACAATATACATAATTAGTCTCGAGTACAAAAGACTAATTAGAGTAGGTAAAGAAGGATCAGCCTCGGACGACAGCAAGCTCACCCTGCTCTGAATCAGTACTGAAAGGTAGGAATCACATTAACGTCGACTGCTAATGCTCGAATCTGTATTAGGAAAAAAATGCAAAAATATAGTATGAGTAACAAAAACCACGGGTACTCAGTAGGCATCATCGGTCGACTAAGCTCAATACAAAAAAAGTATAACTATAATGCGAGGGCATAATCTGGTCATCAGTTAATAGGGATGGAAAGGTAAACAACTACAAGCTACGCAACAACTATAAGGAAATAAACGTAAGCAATACAGAAAATGAATAATGCAGTAATAACAAATAAATCAAACATAACCTAATTGGGCCCCCATAAGCCCCCTAGGCACACTGAAGAAGACAATTAACCCAACTGTACCCACCATAAGCCGGTGGGACACACAAGAAGTAATGAAAATATACATAAATAATCTTTAACTCAGCTGAATCCAATAAATCATAATAGTCATCTAGATGTGCACCGAACTTGAACCAGCACCAATGGGTAGTAATGAGAGTTCAGATATATAGAACTCATAATCAGATGCCGGACTCGAACCAAAACTCATCGTAACCATAACAATCAGATGTCAGACTCGAACCGAAACTTATAATAACCATAATAATCATCAGATGCTGGACTCGAAACGGAACTCATTGTAATCATACCCATCGATAATATTAAAATTCACATCATATCATAACGATGTCAACATCTAAATAATCATCCATCAATCTTAATTAAAAAAGAATAAATTCAAGGTTTTGCAATTTAATTTCACGTCCTAAAGTAATAGATGTTATATTATATTAAAAGATAATTTTTTAAAAATTTACTAGAATGGGATGCTAATCCGGATCAATAAGACAATTTATATATATATAAAAAAAATACGTATCTACAAATATTTATCCAAAGCTAGCATAGTAGTTTACATTTTCAGTAATTAAGCTCAATCTAAAGATAGGATAAACCTAACCTATCTAAATGTCATAGCTATAATATCTTTCCGCAAAGCCTCCGAATAATAATCCACTAAAGCTGAGCTTGAATCCTTTGTAGCTAATGAAACCTCAGAATCGGAAACAGCCTCAACAATAATAGACTCCTTTGTGATTATAAAAATGATAATCACACGATCAAATTTGCTAATTATATTCCAAGATCTTTCATAATTTATATTTTGTCAAGTTGAATTTGTGAGGGTTTACACCAAAAGTCGGTGGCAGTGAAATCAACGTCATCATAATTATAAATAAATAATAAAGTTATTTCTAATACAATAAATATTCAAAGTGAATTAAGGTAGAAGAAGAAGAAGACAGATGAATAAGAAATAGCAAAGAGGAAGGAAAGGAAAGAAACATAAATGTTAAAAGGAATCAGTAAATGAATAGATACATTCTCTTACCATTTAAATATTAAAAAAAGTTTGTCCGTCATTAATTTTACTAGAAAACAAGTGGCAGCACCAATTGTGGTCCATCATTCCAATTCCAACGTGTGGTAGTGGTGGTCACACCAATTAATTTTCTACACTGCATATATAATTGAGTATTGTATAAATTTGTGGTAAAATAATTTTAATATTTTGAATATATCATAATTAATATAAAATTATTTCTATCAAAACCACTATTATATAATAATAATATTTTAATAATTTTAAATTTGCTATCTCCGCTTAAAATATTAATAGATCATAAAAGTTTATTATAAAATGATATAAATATATCATCACTTAAAGAATTTTACCAATACCAAAAATATTCTAGAAGGGTACTAAATTATATTTCTACCAAATACCAAATTAAATTAAATAATCCATGATATATTTAGATAGTACTAAAATTATATAAAAATACAGGAAAATGACCGTAAGGGTCATTACAACATTCCCTACTAAAAGGACTTTCGTCCGCAAAAGTAAAAGATAAGGAAAATACCTGAAGGGTCAAATAGGTAGGGATACTGTGCGCGCATATCACGCCTGGGAAGAAGGCCGGGTAAGTCAGACAGAACCACCTCGAGAAACTCACAAACTAAAGGGACGGATTCTAGCAATAGACTCTCATCACTAACATCCCAAAAATATGCAAGAAATGACTTACAACCCCTCGATATCATTCTCCTAGCATGAATATACGAAATAATCACCATCGGTGTGCGGCTAACAGAATCCTACCACACAACTGGGGGTATACCATGCAAAGCTAAAGTAACGGTCTTAGAAAAATAACCCAAGACAACATGGTAAGGAGATATCTAATCCATGCTTAGAATCACATCAAAATCTATCATATCTGGGACAATGAGGTTAATATGAGTATCAAACTCGCCAAACACAATCTATAAATCGATCCACTATTAAAGAATCACCCACAGGGATAGCCATATGCAATGTCACAGATAAAGACTCCGAACATGAACCCAACCGTGATGCAAAATAAACAAAAACATATGAAAAAGGTGAAATCGAGGTCAAATAAAGCAAAAACTGTCTGGTGGCATACAACAACCGTACCTGTGATCAAAGTATCTGAAGTCTCAGCCCTTGATCTACCTGGTACAGCATGGTTTACAGTTTCTCACATTATTGTATTGTTCCTCAACGCAATTACAAAAGGGAGAACAAAGCTATTCATCTACTCTGTCCTATAAATCTGGAGTATGCCAGAATATCATTAGAAACATATATCATGTTTGTGAACTAGAAACTTGCATCTTATAAATTTGTGAATAGGTTGAATCAACAAATACTAATAGAGTTTCCTCAAACCCAGCTTAAGAAAGTTATAAAAAGTAAAACCTTTTCACATTTAAACCGATAACATTAGGTGAAAGAACGTAATTACAACCATTATAAACATCTATTAATGGTATTATGAGAAAATTTTAAAGAATGATAGCAAACATTCACATGTGCCTCCCCAGTCCAAGGTATATCCATTGGCGGGGATAGGGTGAAAGGATTTAGACATAAACCTTTTTTCTCATTTCATATTTCAACATTCAGATTTTATCAACGTCATCTTTAATTCAAAGAGAGCCAAACGTCCCCAAAAGTATGGCATGTATTTAGAAAAAAAACAAGCAACGCAGGTATACGAAGATAGTTGCTAGCACTAACTGAACTAGACATATCTGTTTGAAAACAAGCAAATAATGGATGAACAATCTTTATTAAGCAACTCCATTTATATTCTCAAAATTACTGAAAGGCCTAACAACTCAAGACAATCTCTACTTTCATGATACTTTTCATGCTTTCTCCTAAGAAAATACGAAATATAGAGCAACTCAAATGTCTACTCAAGAAGCATACAGGTCAGACCCCTAATCCACAGCTCAAGAAATTGCCATTTGCATCAAAACCTTGCATTTTCCTTTATTCAATTTTTGTTGATTAATGAATGAAAATCTGATGTCAAATTATCTAGTAATGGCAGGTTGATTTGCACTTCTTTTTATTCCATGTATTTCAATGTACAGATGCGAGCACCCATCTGCTCCAGACTAGTGGACATCTTTTCCCAGTGTGCTAGTATTGTTGTGGAAGCTCCTCGAGGATTTCACTAGGCGAACACAAACTGAATTGGACGCTACCATCTTAAAAGATTAAAAAAAATGTTCGCACAAATAAGAAGATCTTTTATTGTGTATTAGGAAGACCCCTAGGGCCTAGGTGAAGTTTAAGCAAAATGAAAAATCTGAACCAATGAAGACCAAAAAGTAAGAACAACAATAAGGTAATCACACTTCTTGCTTTAGTTACTTCATTTCAAAAATTATTACTACATGTTGAGGATTAATTTAAATAACCAAATAGGTAAACATCAACAAATTTCAACAACATACCCGGTGTATTCCCACAAGAGAGTCTAGACTCCAGGGATAGTAGTGTGCATTTAGACACTACCCCTACGTTGGGAGGTACAGAGGTTGGTGCCATAGACCCTTGGCTAGAAATTAACAAATAGATCTCCTCCGAAAAACAAGTATTAACTAAAATTGGAGTCTTTTTTTCCATCATATGGCACAAATTTAGCACATTCAGCAACTAATATAGACGGACTGACCCCTTTCAGATATTTGAAGTGAGGCCTGAACTGGTCGACTAGGCTGACCCTGATGCTGAGAAGGTTGCTGATGAGGGTACCTACCATGAAATCCTCGGCCTGAGAACTGTGAACCATTGTAACTGCCCTGGTACCGTGGTCTCTTATCGCTGCCCCCTTGGTCCTCACAATCCAACTCCTCTATGGAATAAACATGTTCGACTATCTCCAAAAAAAACTTCTTCAAAGTCACCAAACTCTGTGTAGCCCTATGGAGTGACAATCTCAATCCCCCGACAAAGCATCGAATCCGCTCGTACTTTGTATCCAGATTCATAATGGCGTGTCTGGCTAACTCATGTATTCTCGCCTCATACTCAGCTACAGTTATAAAACCCTGTCTCAATGCGGTAAACCCATCTCGTAGAACCTCACGTATGCTACGAGGCATATACTTCCCCAAGAAATCCTCAGAGAACTGAGTCCAAGTCACTGGTGGAGATCCAGCTGGCCTGGAATCAAGATAACCTCTCTACCACCTCCTCGCTATCGTATCGAACAGATAAGAAATAATGTCTACTCCTCGCACCTCAACTATCCCTAAATTTCATAACCGCTCCTCGCAATTGGACAGGAACTTATGAGCATCCTCTCCCGA